>NW_027397075.1:33841751-34212224 GCF_003265705.2 Callorhinus ursinus | reverse complement strand
GATGTCCATTCTCACCACTGCTATTCAACATAGTGTTAGAAGTCCTAGCCACAGCAATCAGACAACAAAAAGAAATCAAAGGCATCCAAATCGGCAAAGAGGAAGTCAAACTCTCACTCTTTGCAGATGATATGATACTTTATGTGGAAAACCCAAAAGACTCCCCCCAAAACTGCTAGAACTTGGGGCGCCTGGGTGGCTCAGTTGTTCAGCATCTGCCTTCGGCTCAGGTTATGATCCCAGGGTCCTGGGATCGAGCCCCGCATCAGGCTCCCTACTCACTGGGAAGCCTGCTTCTCCCTCTCCCACTCCCCATGCTTGTGTTCCCCCTCTCACTGTCTCTCTCTCTCTCTGTCAAATAAATAAATAAAATCTTTAAAAAACTGTTAGAACTCATACAGGAATTCAGTAAAGTGGCAGGATATAAAATCAATGCACAGAAATCAGTGGCATTCCTACACACCAACAAGACAGAAGAGACAGAAATTAAGGAGTCAATCCCATTTACAATTGCACCCAAAACCATAAGATACCTAGGAATAAATTTAACCAAAGAGGCAAAGGATCTGTATTCAGAAAACTATAAAATACTCATGAAAGAAATTGAAGAAGACACAAAGAAATGGAAAAACTTTCCATGCTCATGGATTGAAAGAACAAACATTGTGAAGATATCAATGCTACCTAGAGCAATCTACACATTCAATGCAATCCCCATTAAAATACCATCCACTTTTTTCAAAGAAATGGAACAAATAATCCTAAAATTTGTATGGAACCAGAAGAGACCCCGAATAGCCAGAGGAATCTTGAAAAAGAAAAGCCAAGCTGGCGGCATCACAATTCTGGACTTCCAGCTCTATTACAAAGCTGTCATCATCAAGACAGTATGGTACTGGCACAAAAACAGACACATAGATCAGTGGAACAGAATAGAGAGCCCAGAAATGGACCGTCAACTCTATGGTCCACTCATCTTTGACAAAGCAGGAAAGAATGTCCAATGGATAAATCATGGTCTCTTCAACAAATGGTGTTGGGAAAATTGGACAGCCACATGCAGAAGAATGAAACTGGACCATTTCCTTACACCACACACAAAAATAAATTCCAAATGGTTGAAAGACCTAAACATGAGACAGGAGTCCATCAAAATCCTAAAGGAGAACACAGGCAGTATTCTCTCGAACTCAGCCGCAGCAACTGCTTCCTAGAATCATTGCCAAAGGCAAGGGAAGCAAGGGCAAAAATGAACTATTGGGATTTCATCAAGAGAAAAAGCTTTTGCACAGCAAAAGAAACAGTCAACAAAACCAAAAGACAACTGACAGAATGGGAGAAGATATGTGCAAATGATATATCAGATAAAGGGCTAGTATCCAAAATCTACAAAGAACTTACCAAACTCAACACCCAAAGAACAAATGCTCCAGTCAAGAAATGGCTAGAAGACATGAACAGACATTTTTCCAAAGAAGACATCCAAATGGCCAACATGAAAAAGTGCTCAACATCGCTCGGCATCAGGGAAATCCAAATCAAAACCTCAATGAGATACCACCTCACACCAGGCAGAATGGCTAAAATTAACAAGGCAGGAAATGACGGATGTTGGCGGGGATGCGGAGAAAGGGGAACCCTCCTACACTGTTGGTGGGAATGCAAGCTGGTGCAACCCCTCTGGAAAACAGTATGGAGGTTCCTCAAACAGTTGAAAATAGAGCTACCATTCGATCCAGCAATTGCACTACTGGGTATTTACCCTAAATATACAAATGTAGGAATCCGAAGGGGTACGTGCACCCCAATGTTTATAGCAGCAATGTCCACAATAGCCAAACCGTGGAAAGAGCCAATATGTCCATTGGCAGATGAATGGATAAAGAAGAAGTGGTATATATACACAATGGAATATTATGCAGCCATCAAAAGGAATGAGATCTTGCCATTTGCAACAACGTGGATGGAACTGGAGGGTGTTATGCTGAGTGAAATAAGTCAATCAGAGAAAGACATGTATCATATGACCTCATTGATATGAGGAATTGTTAATCTCAGGAAACAAACTGAGGGTTGCTGGAGTGGTGGGGGGTGGGAGAGATGGGGTGGCTGGGTGATAGACATTGGGGAGGGTATGTGCTATGGTGAGCGCTGTGAATTGTGCAAGACTGTTGAATCACAGATATGTACTTCTGAAACAAATAATGCAACATATGTTAAGAAAAAAGAAAAAGAAGAATATACCTGGAGAGGAAGAATGAAGGGGGGTAAATCGGAGGGGGAGACAAACCATGAGAGACGATGGACTCTGAAAAACAAACTGAGGGTTCAGAGGGGAGGGGGGTAGGGGGATGGGTTAGCCTGGTGATGAGTATTAAGGAGGGCACATTCTCCTTGGAGCACTGGGTGTTATACACAAACAATGAATCATAGAACAGTACATCAAAAGCTAATGATGTAATCTATGGTGATTAACATAACAATAAAAAATTTAAGGGGAAAAAAACGGCATGAGACAAAAAAAGATCTATTTATTTGGGGTGGAGGGAGAGAGAGGAATAGGAGAGGTGGGGGGAGGGGCAGAGGGAGAGAAACTCAAGGGACTCCCCACTGAGTGCAGAGCCTAAGGCAGGACCCCATCCCATAACCTATGAGATCATGACCTGAGCTGAAATCACAAGTCGGACGCTCAACCGAGTCACCCAGTCACCCCTAGAAAGTATTTTTAATATAATGTAATGAAAAAGGTAATTTCTCTCTGTGGTTTTGCTCCCCAAAATCTACAAGCTCAATCTAATCATGAGAAAAACATCAAATTCCAATTAAGAAATATTCTACATGATATCTAGTCAGTACTCCTCAGAACTGCCAGTTACCCAAAAATGGAAAGTCTGAGAAACCATCACATCCAAGAAGAGCCTAAGGAGACACCATGCTTAAATGTAATGTGCTGCATATAGGGTCCTGAAGCAGAAGTATATTAGGTAAAAACTAAGAAATCTGAATAAGCATGCACTTCAACTAATAATAATGTATCAAAATAAGCTGATACCCCAAAAGGACCCACCCATCCCAGAGTATAGGATGTGGCCCAGCCCTCACACAGAATTTCACCTTACATTCTACTGGCCTGATATGTAGGGAATCACAAGCCTTAGAATTTAAAAGGTTGTCCTCAACTAAGAATACCCCAAATGATCCCCCAAATACTCTGTGTGGCAGAGGCAAATGGATATCCTCTCGATGAATGTGACTCCATCCCAGCCTAAAGGTATTGCTAAAAATAATTGTTAAATGTATGTGTAAAGACCGTTTTTAGACAACAAATAGAATGAGCAATGGAAACTTGATCAAGGCAAAAGGGCCCAGGGTGACCATCAGGTGATACTTTGAGGTGAAGTATCCACAGGCCCTAATGGACCACTGGGCTACTACAACCAGGCACAGTTCCTAAAAAGGGAAAATTCCATACTCCCCATACCTCCTCACCTTCCCCCTTTTAAAACAGCCCCCACCCACTGCCTCCTTGCAGACATTCTGTCTTTTGCTGTCCTTCCCCACTGGTCCCTTGAAATATATCCAATGAATTTCTATCTCCTTTGCTCTGCCTCAGGTGAATCCTGAGCCACTGGCTTCCAACCTATTGGGCTGCCCTACATTTGGGGGCCCCCAACCAATAGGGGGAGACATCACGTTATGGTGACCAGAATAACCATGCACGTAAACAAAGGACCAAGGGCGAGAATAAGCAGGAAAACAGACCAGAAAAGAGACACACAAAATTTCAGTTAACAGAATGAGTCGACACAGACCATAAAACTATGCTTACAATGTTTAAAATGATAGGGAGAAAAAAAAAAAAGGAAATCCCACTTCTAGTCAGTGTAGTATAACAGAGACCAATTTACTCTCCTGCCTGAACAACCAAAGACTACAAATAAATGAAACAATGGTTATCAAGACACTAGACATCAGGTTGCAAAGGACAGTAACCCTGAAAGACGGTCAGCAGGAAACGTATTCTCCACAACTGTCCAAGCTTGTTTCCCTGGAAGTTATCAGGTCTCCTCTGCAGAGCCTGTTGGACTCTCTGGGTTGAGGAGATGGAAAGGAGTGGTATGAAAAATGAAGTGGCTAAAGTCGGCTAGACAGAGTACCAAGGAGAGGATTGCATAGAAAGAAAACTTAGAAGATCTGCAGGGATATAAAATAATATTTTTTTAAAGTATCAATGTTGGTTCATTAATTATAACGAAAGTACCATACAATGTAAGAGCCAGTAATAGGGAAAGCTGGGTGTAGAGCGTATGGGAATTCTCTACTTTCTTCATAATTTTTCTGTAAATCTAAAACTGTTCTAAATAATAAAGTTTATTAAATCACCCAGCAGACCCACGGACCTGTCCCTGGCTTCCCCAGAGTTTGGACGGCACTGACCCAGGGACACCCCTTCTTCCCGCCTCCCCCCAGCCTCTAACCTCTTCTGCAGGCACAGCCTCCAGAACCATCTTCTCTGCGATCCTCTGCCCCCGCGAGCAGCCAGCAGAGCATCTTGAGCTTCCTCCTCGTCACCTAGGACCATGAGCTCCCGGCTTCACCCGAAGGACTCCACCGCCTGCGGGCCTCTCACCCACCTCTCTCGCGGCTTCCACTCGGCGGTGGCGAGGTGGCTCCCCAGGGCGTGGGTCACACCCCGCAGCCCCGGGGCCCTAGGAGCCCCGGGGCCGAACCCAACCAGACCCTCTGGACCTGCGGGCCCGGTGCCGCTGACTTCCAGACGGCCACTTCCAGCACGAGCAGGTGACACCCCTCAGGAAGATGCCCAGCACCTGACTCACCTCTGCACCTGACTCACCTCTGCAGCCTGCGCCGGCGAGTTCCCCTCCAGAGGCCCACCCTCCAGCACTGGCCAGGAGCCCCGAGCTCAGCAGACTCTGAGGGGTCCCGCTGCCCACCCCCACCCCCAGCCCCAGCCCCAGCCAGGGCTTCTGCCAGAGCCTCTCCTGCCCGCACTGGGCAGCTGTCTGACCACCCTGCACCCTCTCCGGAGCGGTGGGCCAAATGGAAACAATCAATCCTTTTTCAGGGGAAAAATAAAATCACACATATACAACTTCTCCCTCTCTGGGTGCAGACTCACACACTGCCATCCCCACCCCACCATTATTAGCACACTATTAGAGAGGGGACATTTCTTTTAAGAAACTGCTGCAAATTTAATCAAAACTTTACATTAAAAAATTTTTAAAGAAATGACTGGGGCAAGGAGAGCAAAGAGGAGACAGCAGGAGGCTAGGGAACTAGGAAGACGGTCCTCCTGGCTGTTGAAAGAACTCGAGCCTTACCTAAGAGTGGGAAAACACTAGTTTTCAACAAGATATGCATTTGTAGCAGATTTGAAATTCATACATGATCATGCATTGCAAGAATAAAACTTTATTTTCTGTAACACAACTAGGGTAAAAGTCCTCCCTTAGCGGAAATACAGACACATTTTTAAGGGTAACAATTGCTCTGGGGGAAAATTTTTAATGATTTTTCAATTAACTCAGCTTCTTTAAGAATATTTAGTATTTCGGGCGCCTGGGTGGCTCAGTTGGTTGAGCGACTGCCTTCGGCTCAGGTCATGATCCTGGAGTCCCCGGGATCGAGTCCCACATCGGGCTCCCTGCTCAGCAGAGAGTCTGCTTCTCCCTCTGACCCGCTTCCCTCTCGTGCTTTCTATCTCTCATTCTCTCTCTCTCTCTCTCTCTCTCTCAAATAAATAAATAAAATCTTTAAAAAAAAAAAAAAGAATATTTAGTATTTCTTTCCCCTCTTCCTTTCTGCCCTTATCCCTTGGTAATAGGGAACAAAATTTCTGGGTGACTTATGTGATGTCTGGTATTGGAAATGTGTGGTCCAGATGCCTTCCTTTGGTATTTTGGGCTCTTGTTTTGTGTAATTCTCTTTTCACACTGCATCCTTCAATTTATGCTGGCATCTACTAAAGCATAATTGTTCTGGTCTGGCAGTTGGTATTAGAAAGCAGCATTTCCTGCTGCTAACCTGAGGAAATATTACGTGGTGGTTACAAGCCTGAATCCCGGAACCAGATCGCAAGATAAAAATTCTAGTTCTCCCATTTACTAGCTTAATCCCTCTGTGCTGAAATTTCTTCTATAAAACGCAGATGTGAATAACACTTACTGTATAGGGTTGTTTCTCTGGTGAGGAGGGAGTAAGTTAATATATGTGAAGAACTTAAAACAATACCTAGCATATAGTGGTGCCATGTTAGCTACTGTTATTAATGGCCATAGTATCCAACACTGTATTTTTAATAAGTAATATATTTTTAGATATATAAGAAAGTTAAAAAAAATAATAGAGGAGCGCCTGGGTGGCTCAGTTGGTTAAGTGTCTATCTTCAGCTCAGGTCATGATCCCTGGGTCCTGGGATCATCAAGCCCTGCTTTGGGGTCCCTGCTCAGGGGGGAGTCAGCTTCTCCCTCTCCCTCTGTCCTCCCACCACTCGTGCTCTCTCTCTTTCTCTCTCGAATAAATACATAAATTCTTAAAAAAAAAATAGAGAATTTCTGTGTTCCCCTCACCCAGGTCCCCTTAAAGTTAATATATATAACCATGGAACATTTACCAAAACTAAAAGATTAACATTGGTGCATTATTATTAAATTAATTCCAAACTTTATTTCAATTTTGCCAGTTTTTAAAGTAATACCCTTGGGGCACCTGGCTGGCTCAGTCCGTGGAGCATGGGACTCTTGATCTCAGGGTTGTAAGTTCAAGCCCCATGTTGGCTGTAGAGATTACTTAAAAATAAAACCCTTAAAAAAATTAAAAATTTTAACAATTTTAAATAAATTAATGCCCTTTTTCTATTCCAGGATCCAACCCAGGTTACCACATTGTGTTAAATCCATTACATTTCTAAAATATCACACAGAAAATTCTGCTTCTAGCCATGGTGGAAAAATTAATACCAGACTACCAAATATAACCCAAATATGGACCAAATACTGTGTCCAGGCATGAACAACAGTCAGTGCATGACTGAACATTGCAAAAATAGAAACATTTAAAGGGGGTCTCACAATCATCTCAGGTGTTTGTCAGGAGAGACTTTTGTGCAGTGGAAGAGGGAAATGGAGGCCTGGTGGAACAGTGGTCTTATTCAGCTGAGGAAACAGATAAAAGTTAGAGACTTCTGAAGTGGCTAGAATTTGTGCAACAGGGTATCTGAGATGAGGGAGGCCAGATGTCTGTGTGAGACTCACTATGGGGCCAGGGCCATGGGCTCGGGGCTACATGAACATAGGACAAGACTGCTCAAGGCCTAGGAGGGGTTACCTGCCACAGAGCTGAGAGCCAAATCACGATCCTACATTGAAGACCCAGCCCAGGCTTCTCAGAAGCATCCCTGGAACTTCAGAAAGTTCATGTTTTTAAAGTAAGAACCATGATCCAGAGTAAGGAACACATCCTAGGACTAAACTCAAAACTGAAGCCTGAGAAGACCAAAAGGATCTACCAGTAGTTCAAATGATTGCAAAATAAAAGTCAATATTCCTTATAGAGGAAAGAGTGATAATCCAGGCTCCCAACAGCATAGTGTCCACAATCTATTAAAATAGATACATGTAGGGGCACCTGGGTGGCTCAGACTGTTAGGTGTCCAACTCTTGATCTCAACTCAGGTTTTGATCTCAGGGTTGTGAGTTCAAGCCCCATGCTGGGCTCCACCCTGGGCATGGAGCCTATTTAAAAAAAAAAAAAAGTGTTCATGTAATAGATACTTGTATGTTTACAAATATGTTAAGCACAAAGGATAGGAGTTGTAAAAAAACAGAAACTACTTTGTTACTAGGCTCATACATTTTATATACAGTATCACATAATATTCACTGTAAGATGACTATGATTGGTATGCATATTGTAATCCTGATGGCAACCCTAAAAAATAATGTAAAGAAATATAGCTGAAAAGCCAACAGAGTGATTACACTAGAATACTAAATTAATATTCTATTAACCCAAAAGAAGTCAGGAAAGGAGAAAGAGAAAAACAAAATAACAACATTGGCAAATTGAAAGCAAGTAACAATAAGAACAGACCTAAAGCCAACCATATCCATGATTTTATTAAATGTAAAAAGTACAACTAGGTTAAAAAGAAAATGATTAAAAAATATATATCATATAAATGGTATGCAAAAGAAAGCTGGAAGAGTTGTGTTAATATTAGACTTAATGGACTCAAGACAAGAAGAATTATCAGAGATAAAAAGAGACATTTATAATGATAAATGAAGAAGACATAGCAAACCTAAAATGTAGGTGGCTAATAACTGAACTTAAAAATAGATGAAGCAAATCTGACTGAAGAGACAAATAGGCAAATCTACAATCAGAAGTAGAAATATCAATTTCCTCTTTAATAACTAGATAAAAATCTAGAAGGATGTAGGGGACCTAAAAATAATCTAAAAATAATTATTGGACACTCTAACTTTACTCATCTTTAGAGAACAATTTATCCAGTAATAGCAGAATTCACATTCTTCCCATGTGCACATAAAAGCATTAACCAAGATAGACCTTATGCTGGGACACAAAACAGCTCAATATATTATAAATTTGCAATTTAACAGAATATGCTCTGTAAACACAAACACATTAAATCAGAAATCAATAACAATTAAATATTTTTAAAAGTCTCAAGTATTTACAGGTTAAACAACAAATTTCTTTTTTTTAAAGATCTCTCTTATTTATTTGACAGAGAGAGAGAGAGAGCACAAGCAGGGGGAGTGTGAACCAGGCAGAGGGAGAGGGTGAATCAGACTCCCCAAGGAGTGGGGAACCCGATGTGGGACTCGATCCCAGGACCCTGGGATCATGACCTGAGCTGGAGGCAGACGCTTAACCATCTGAGCCACCAGAGCACCCCAACAAATTTCTAAACAGCCAGAAAAGAAACCATGTGAAAAATTAGTAAGTACTTGAAACTAGTAGTAACTAGTAAGTACTTGAAACTAGTAGTAACTACTAACTATATATCAAATGTTTTGAATATAGCTAAACAGTACTTACAGAAAGTTTATCAATCTTTGTTGGGGAAGGTCATCAAAAAGATGTGACCATCAGTTGACCCATGAGCTGGACCTGGGCACTCGGATGGAGGCGCCTCACTCCCTCCCCTGTCCCTGGAATGTGGGTTCCACTTGTCTTTCCTGCTCCCAGAGGCTGCTCCAAGCACAGAGCCTTGAGATGGTGATATGTTGAAAACACCTGCATGGCATATGAGACTGAGCCCAGTTGGGGCCTCTTTATAAACTTAAGATTTGGAGGGCAGTTATGGAGCGCCTGGGTGGCTCAGTCGTTAGGCGTCTGCCTTCATTCAGCTCAGGTCATGATCCCAGCATCCTTGCATCGGGCTCCCTGCTCCGCGGGGAGTCTGCTTCTCCTTCTCCCGCTCTCCCTGCTTGTGTTGCTGCTCTCGCTATCTCTCTGTCAAAAAATAAATAAAATCTTTAAAAAAAAAAGTAAAACAGTTATTTTACCAGCAAAATGGGTTTAATCAGGAACAGCAGAGGAATTGCAATTAGGAACATACACACTATAGCAAAGCAAGGGCAAACCCACAGATCAAGTGAAAGGAATGTTGGGGCGCCTGGGTGGCTCAGTTGGTTAGGCAACTACCTCCGGCTCAGGTCATGATCCTGGAGTCCCTGGATCGAGTCCCGCATTGGGCTCCCTGCCCAGCAGGGAGTCTGCTTCTCCCTCTGACCCTCTTCCCTCTTGTGCTCTCTATCTCTCATTCTCTCTCTCTCGAATAAATGAATGGAATCTTAAAAAAAAAAAAAAAGGAAAGGAATGTTACTTCATAAAGAAAAGGAAGAAGTTGGGAGGGGCTTCTTTGAACGAACGTTCATTGGAAGAAAGCAAGTGTTCAGGGTCCTGACAGTTTCTCATTGGCTGAGTTGTGGTATTTTCTTATTGACTGAGCTTGTTGCTGGAGAAGGAGGCAATGTACGTTTCTTCCTGTTGGGTGTGAAATTGATAAGTGGCAGCGTGTGGGAGCACCCCTTCCAGCCTCTTGAATCCATTTTTTAATTTAATTTATTTTTTTATTTTATTTTAATTTTATATTTTAAAAGATTTTATTTGTTCATTTGACACATAGAGAGATAGTGAGAGAGAAAACACAAGCAGAGGGAGGAGCAGGCAGAGGGAGAAGTAGGCTTTCTGCGGAGCAAGGGGCCCCACGCAAGGCTCGATCATGACCTGAGCCGACAGCAGACACTTAACTTACTGAGCCACCCAGGCGCCCCCTGAGTCCATTTTAAATAAGGTTTTCTTTACTCAGTTTCACATGGGGTTAATTCAAGTTAATCAAGAAAAAGTTGGGGCGCCTGGGTGGCTCAGTTGGTTAAGCAACTGCCTTCGGCTCCGGTCATGATCCCGGGGTCCTGGGATCGAGTCCCGCATCGGGCTCCCAGCTCAGCTGGAAGCCTGCTTCTCCCTCTCCCACTCCCCCTGCTTGTGTTCCCTCTCATGCTCTCTCTCTCTCTCTGTCAATTAAATAAATAAAATCTTTAAAAAAAAAAAAAAAGAAAAAGTTAATCACCCTCATCTCCATAGGCTTATACTGAGACTGGTTTTCTTTGTGTGTAAATATAGTGGGGACCACCACCTCCCACCAAAGGGTAGGACATGAGTGGTATCTCCAATAGTTCCTACTGTTGTGAAACCAACCTCTGTGTCCCGTAGCTCAAATATGTAACGTGAAGATAGAGTTTCGGTATAAAAAAGGAGGATAGTTTGTTACTTTGCCAGGCAAAGGAGATGGGAGCAGGCTAATGCCTCTAAGACTGCAAATCCACCCAGGCTAAAAGGCTGAGGGGTTTTCTGGGAAAATACGGGGATCTGGGTAGTTTCCTTTTTATTTTTTATTTTTTTTTAAGATTTATTTATTCATTTGTCAGAGGGAGAGAGCTCGAGCAGGCGTGCACAAGCTCGGGGGAAGGGCAGAGGGAGAGGGAGAAGCAGGCTCCCTGCTGAGCAAGGAGCCCTGGGATCCTGAGCTGAGCCAAAGGCAGATGCTTAACTACCCCAGCGACCCTGGGTAGTTTTGATAGTATCTGGTACCTGCTGTCAGCCAGGTTTGTTGTGTCTTCAGGATGATCTCCTGACTAGTGCTGCCACCAGCCATCTGAGTCTCCTTACTATCAACATCAATACTGAGTTCCTGGAACAAAGGATTCTACAGAAAAACAAGTGAAGGGGTGGGGGCTTCAAGAATGAGGAAGAGAAAAATTCATTCCGTATACAGGTGAGCTTTGCTGAAGCATTAGTGTGCCCATCTTAATATCCACCCAGTTTTACATTTTCTATTGTGGTTTCACTGTCCCTGATGAGGGAGCAGAAGGCAAGCGGAGGACAAAGCACAAGCTGACACCAGGAAACCACCTCCCCCTCCGTGGGATATGTGTGACATTCCTCCAGGAAACTTCCAGCTCTCTTAATGCTTTGCTGGAGGGAAAAACAACCTTAGCCTGTTAATAGCAAGGCCTCCAGGATCCTGAGGCTCTTCTTTAGCAAGTCAAAGTTCTTTCGAAAACCTCCCTTTTTCCTTACCTCCCCCAACCCCATAGTATATAATCAGCCACCCCTCACAACCCTGGTGCAGCAGCTCTTTCTGCCCACGGGTCCTGTTCCCATGCTTTAATAAGATCACCTCTTTACACCAAAGACATCTTAAGAATTCTTTCTTGGCTGTCAGCTCCGGACCTCACCAACATTCCAAAACTACATCATCCCTACTAATTATACTGCAGGATATGTTTTATTTCAACCTATTTGGGGGCATGACCAGTCATGACACATCAGTGTAAATTACAAATGGCCCTAGAGAATTCCATAAGCTTGGAGGCCATAAGATTTGCACTGGTGTGCCCCTTAAACCCCGGGCTAGGATCCCTTGCCCCACGGCCACTTCAACTTTTATCTGTATTAAATTAGTCAAGAGGACCTTTTGGGTCAAGGTACAGGCCCTTTCCTAAAACTATGTTCTAGTGTTATCCAGCATTTTTTGTTAAGTCTGCCTGACCTACTTTGCTAATGTTTCATTATATCTCCAGGCTGACTCCTATCCTTTGCTTTCCTCCAGGAAGAACTCCCTCTAGTCTGCCTATTCTAGTTATCTTTTTCCTCTGAGGTGCTGCTTTTCATTAAAAGCAAATTCTGCTTCTTCCAGGATACTTAGACTGGCATCTATCTCCCCTAAGGCTCTTTTCGACTTGTGGGCCACTGTTGAATACACAATGTGTCATGTTGCCTTTGTGTACTAATGGCTCGGGTAGGGTTAGCATACAAATTTTCTACCCCAAAATTATGGGCACCCCATATTAGGGTTAAATGAGTGGCAGTTAAAACCACATGTAATTTAGTTTGAGTATGCCCTCAGGCCTCCCTTAGCTTTCCTGGTGTCAGGGTGGGTCCTTTCCTTAGGGGATCTCAGATTCACCACTTGATGCCCCCTGCTTTCATCTCTTCAGGAGCCCGTTGTTTCTCCCTATTCTGATTAATAGCTTTCCATCCCCCAAAAGGAGGGTGATTGTGTGTGTGCATACCGCATTGTAGCATGTTGGGCACACTGCCATTACATTGTTTCCTTTATAACCAGAGACCCTTGCAAGCATTTGATCATGGAGGTTTATAGTTACACAGCAATCAGTGTGCTGGGAGCTACAGACCACAGGGCTTAAAATCTCTGTAGGAAGTAGTTCTTTGAAATTCTCTCCCAAATGATGTCCTTTGTAGTAGATGTAGCCTGAAAATACTCGTCAAAAGACACTAGCACGTTATTAGAGTTCAATTTAGTCATTAACAGTTGATCCAACTCATCAACAGATTGTATGACCAGAATGTCTCCCAGATGCTGGTTTGTAGACTTTCATCCGACCTGGGCAGGTTCCAAAAGCGGGGGTAGCCTCAAACATAGCTTCAACTTTCTGGACATTAGGTATAATTGTGCTAAGAGATAATATTATTCTCTTGCCCTGAGCCTCTCTCTCAAGGTATTAATACAATGTTGGATATCTCTCATTTCATAACCCATTTATACATTCTTCTGTGCTCAGCTATTTTCTCCTTCTGTCCACTTGTCATTTATTTGTACCCCAATTTTTCTACCTTTAGAAGGGGCATTAAGGTCAGCCTCGGTGCTGGTCCAGGTTGCTAGCAGCAACTCTAGTCTAGCAAGCACCTCTTCCTCAATTTGTACAATGATTAGCCATTTTATTTTAGGGAAGTCTAGTCCCCACTCCACCCCTCAATGCACATACACACAACGTTGAACCTCTCATATTGCTCCTGAAGGAGGTACAGCCCACAATCACCCTGCACTCTTCCTTTCTTTCCCTGCCCACATTCAGCTGTTAAACACTAATTGCTGACCAATTGCTCTATTTTTTTGTTTGTTTGTTTGTCCATGAGCTTAAATTATTCTACAAACTAATCCAATAAAATTGTGTCTCCTTTATTTATTTATTGTTTTGAGAGAGAGAGAGTTCACGCACACCTGCACACATGCGTGAGTGTCGAGGGGAGGGGCAGAGAGAGAGGGTGAGAGAGAATCTCAAGCAGGCTCCACGCTCAGTGCAGAGCCCAATACAGGGACAGATCTCACGACCCTGAGTCAAAATTAAGATCCAGGGCGCCTGGGTGGCTCAGTTGGTTAAGTGACTGCCTTAGGCTTGGGTCGTGGTCCTGGAGCCCCGGGATCGAGTCCTGCATCGGGCTCCCTGCTCAGTGGAGAGTCTGCTTCTCCCTCGGACCTCCCCCCTCTCATGCTCTCTCTCTCTCTCTCTCTCTCATTCTCTCTCTCAAATAAATAAATAAAATCTTTAAAAAAAAGATAAAAAAAATTAAGAGTCCAATGTTCAACCGACTGAGCCACCCAGGTGCCCCAAATTGTGCCTCCTTTAAAGGCATAGTTTCTGAAGTTAATGTTCAATATCTTTTTTCTGACTCCAAGAGAATTCCTCCCAGCTGTCCTCTCTCACAAACTAGCCAGCCGACAGTCTAGTCTGTATCTTCATTAAATGCACGAATCTCTTTCCAGTTGCCTTTCACCACACCCTCCACTGTTCAAACTCATACGCTTGAACGTCCGCAAGCTCTGTTAAGAATGCAGTCAGTTCCTTTGGAAACATTGGGAGCTTCCAACTCCTCCTGAGGAGGAGATGACGAACAAGTTTCTCTTCCTAGGGAATATTTCTGAGCTGGGGTTAGGAACAGGGCATGTTTCTCTCCAAGTGCCACCTTTGCTGTAGGTGCTTAGTGCTCAGTGAAGTGGGGGAAAGCAACAGCCTGAGATCCCCTTGGCTTGCCTCTCTGGGCATGGAACCATTGCTCTTCAGCTGTGACAAGTACTATTGGACCCCAGTCCTTTCAGCATGCTGACACCAAGGCCCTGGACTGCACCTGACTCACCCAATATGCCCTACTCCCCAAGTTAGCAGTCATTTAACTCACAGTGCGCCATGGACACCCACACACGTTCCCTTGATATTAATAGAACGTCTCAGTTCATTCTCTTTCTGCCTACTGCCATCAGGATGTCCGCATTTAAAAATTATTCCCTCCTAACAACCAAAAATGCTTCAGTTAACTTAATGTAAGTTGGAAGAAGTTGGTCTTCCTGCCTTTTTCTTTTGGAAAGTATGAAATAATCATATCTTCACTGACATGCAAGGGTTTTACTTACCAGAATGAGGGATCACCTTTCTTCCAGACTTTATTATATTTATCCATTCCTAAAAGATAGGACTTCCTGAGATTTATTATAATAAAAACAACTCAACAATTTGAAGGGCGGGGGGGGGCGCCTGGGTGGCTCAGTCGTTAAGCGTCTGCCTTCGGCTCAGGTCGTGATCCCAGGGTCCTGGAATCAAGCCCCACATTGGGCTCCCTGTTAGGCGGGAAGCCTGCTTCTCCCTCTGCCACTCCCCCTGCTTGTGTTCCCTCCCTCGCTCTTGCTGTCTCTCTTTCAAATAAATAAATAAAGTATTTTAAAAAAAAATTTGAAGGGCAGAATATGACACCCCAAAATGTGCCATTTTGGCAGAAAGATTATTTTGAACTGATTATTTTTAAAGCAACTGTAGGCCCAGGAGAGCTCTGAAAACAGAAATTACCCTTTTGCAAGAGAAATCTACATTTATAAAGGAAATTTACATTAGAAAGGGGGACTGTAGCAGGAAGAGAGCTATGACAAGAGAGCCATTACCAGCCTGGCAGGGCAACCTTTGTTTACCAAACATTTTTTCTCAACTTCCTGAGACTCACTTTCCTGTCTTTGAAGCCCCATACCCATAAACCTTTCCTTAGCTCATGATGATATATAAGCCTCAGTCCTTTAGTCCCCTTTGGAGTCTCATATCTTTGAGGGGCTCCCATTAAGTAATTAAAACATGACTTAAAAACAATTTTTTTTTCCTGTTAATGTGTCTCCTTACCCCAAGATCCTAAACTTTGGCCCATCCTCAGCCTGACCAGTATACATTCCCCTGAGAATAAAATAAGTTACTCTCAGATCTACTACTTAAACATAAAATAATAAAAAAATAATAAAAATTAAAACTGCCAGTTACTTTACCACCCAAAAATGGGTTTATTTGGGAATAAAAGAGAATACAATCTGGAACAAGCTGCGGCAAAACCTTACCCAACATTTATTCCAAGGAATAAAAGAGAGGCACCTTTTTTTCTTTTTTCTTTTTTTTTTTAAGATTTTATTTATTTATTTGAGAGAGAGAATGAGAGATAGAGAGCACGAGAGGGAAGAGGGTCAGAGGGAGAAGCAGACTCCCCGCTGAGCAGGGAGCCCAATGCGGGACTCGATCCCTGGACTCCAGGATCATGACCTGAGCCGAAGGCAGTCGCTTAACCAACTGAGCCACCCAGGCGCCCAGAGGCACCTTTTTTTTCAAGGAGAAAAGGGGTAAGTTGGGAAGGCTGTTATAAATGAAAAGTCAGTTGGAATAAACTGGGAGCTCAAAGTGTGGCGGCTTCTCATTGACTGAGCTGTTGCAGGGGAGGGGGAGTTGGAGAGGAAAGCATCTCTTCTTCTGGCTGGAATAGTAGAGTAGTATCCACATGCAAGGTCAAGTCGATGAATGGTCAAGTCCTAAAGTCAAGTCCTCTCCTCTTGTTGGGTCTGTAGCTGATACCATTTTAGTGAGGTTTTCCATGATTATGTTTCACATCATCCATTCACCCCACTTCCCCAAAACTATTTCTTTCTAGCTTTGTTTACTCTTCTCTTTTGCCTAACTCTGGACTGTTGCTTGCATACCTTGTGGTCAAAATGTTCTCTCTGTTGCAATAATCTCCCTTCCCACTTGCAATAGTCCTTTTCTCTCTCTTGCAATAATACTTTTTTTTTTTTTTTTAAAGTAGGCTAGGGTTGTCTGGGTGGCTCAGTTGGTTGAGCATCCAACCCTTGATTTCAGCTCAGGTCATGATTTTAGGGTTGTGAGATCAAGCCCCACATAGGGCTCTGCACTCAGCACTGAGTCTACTTGTCCCTCTCCTTACCCCCTCCACCCCTCCCCCTGTGCACTCTCTCTCTATCTCTTTCTCTAAAATAAGTAAGTAAAATCCTTTTTTTCTTTTTTTTTAAGGAAAATCTTTAAAAAATAAATAAATAAAGTAGGCCAGATGCCCAATGTGGGGCTTGACCTTAAGACTCTGAGATCAAGAGTCATGTGCTCTACCAACTGAGCCAGCCAGGTGCCCCACAATAATACTTTTGAATACAGTCTCTCCTTCATTAAATTCAGATTTATTTTTATTCCAGTCTTATTACTAATTTCTCTTGGTATTGCCTACCCTGTAACATCCTGAACATAAGGGTTTTATATCTTATGGTTAACTTTGAGTTAATGCTCAGGATAGAATAATGAGAGTAGACTGTTGCTGTCCTAGCTAAGGTCGTTATAGAGGAGCCAGCTTCCAGCCAATCCCGCAGATTCAGAAAAGGATCCAACTGAGACCTGAAGACCATCCCAGTGGAGCTCAGAGGAAACTGCCAACCTGTAGAATGAACAACTCATTAAGTGGTGTTTTGTTTTGTTTTGTTTTAAAGATTTATTCATTTATTTTTTTGAGAGAGAGCACAAGCAGGAGGGGCAGAGGGAGAGGGAGAGAAAATCTGAAGCAGACTCATGCTGAGTGTGAAACCTGATGCAGGGCTCAATCCCAGGACCCTGAAATCATGACCTGAGCTGAAACCAGAGTTGGACACTTAACCCACTGTGCCACCCAGGTGCCCCAAGTGGTCTTGTTTTAAGCCTTTAAGTTTATGGATATTTGTTATGCAGCAGTAGATTAATGATACAGTGAGCACATGAAAGAAAGAATCAACAAATGAACAAATGGAAAATGTTTGTTTATTAATTAAGCTCTGGAGATCATGTTACTTCCTAAATAGGAGGAAGGCAAACCAGGACTTCTAAAGTAGATTGCTACTGGGGCTTTCGATCTGAAATGATATATAGCATATGAGCTGACAAGGATAAAAATATGACTTTTTGAGTGTATTTTTGAAATTTTAGTTGCTATGGGGGTGTTTGGAAGTGTATCAAATGTATCGCCCACCAAAAATATGGAGTCGTGATACTAAGAGGATATTAGTGAGTTCTCTGTGAGTCATGCATTCACCTTAGACTAGAAAAATATCTTCATGATGTTGTGAAAAGTCAGAATCATGTAGGAAGTTGCATTAGTCTTTAAGGCAACTTTAAAATATGACAGCATCTTTTTTTTTATGACAGCATCTTCATTTAATATCCACTTAGTAAAAATATATGTACCTTGCCCTCAATATACCAGGCACTTTGCCAGATGCTAGGAATAGACCAGAAATGACAATCATTGCAATCAAGAACCTGACAATCTAGTCGAAAGGTACTGACAATTACAGTGCAAAGTGCAATGACCAGTAAGGGATTTATTGCCTAAGTAAATAAATACTTGGGGTTAGTGCTGATATCAGGTATGCCTGGATTCAGGACTGAAATGCTGTGGTCAGAATTTCATTTCTCTCCATGCACTAATACTGCCTTCCTCTATGCTGGTCTCATTTTTGGCTTCCACATGGTAGCAAGATGGTACCAATATGGTGGCAACAGTTTCAGGCTCTATGCCCACTTTGGCTTCAGAGCCAGCAAGGAAAAAAAACAAGCTCTCCTTCCTAGATGTCCCAGCAAAAGCTCCTCTTTCTTCAGTATAATTCATCCATTCCTGAAGCAATCATTCTGGTTGGAGGGGTGGGAGAGGCACTAAGAATATGACTCATGGATTGATTTAAGTCTGGATTATATGTTAAACTTGGAGTTTTGGGATTTGGGTTCTCTCCAGAATCACATGGACACAGATCTCCACGTGTCATCAGAGGTAATGTAAATGGATGGTGGTATTCCAAACACAATCACTGTAGATTATAGAGGATCTATATTTTGTCATTCTTAGTTACTGCAATAATTTACCCACAACTTATGGTTTGCCTTTTTATGTTGGCCTTTTTATTGTTTATTTTTTGACATGTAGGAGTTAAATTTTTATTGTTCATGTTGTTAAATATGTCCACCTTTTTGTCAGTGATTATTTCAGGACCTTTAACCAAATGCCCAGTAATTCTCACCACACTACTAATTATGTTTTCTTTTTTCGTGGGGGAAAAAATGGAAACAAATGGTGAATTGAAGGGAAGGAAAAATGTTTCTCTACCCTGAGGGTCTTCTAGTTGGACTAAAAATTATTAAATTTACATAAGACAGATTAACAGGAGAAAAAAAAACAGTTTTAACATGTGCACACAGAGGCCCAATGATGAAATCGAGCCCTAAAGAAATGACCAAGGCAGGCAGTTTTTGTACTTTTTAGCCAAAGAAACAATTAATCTGTGAGGAATTGATAGGATTAAAAAACAACAACAACAAAACCCTTAACTTTAGGAGTTTTGATTAGTAAGGAATTCTAAACAGAATTTGGGGTGGAGTAGTAAGTTAGTAAAAGGTGACAAGAGTTGGGGTGCTTGGCTGGCTCAGTTGGTAGAGGATGTGACTCTTGATCTTGAGGTTATAAATTCGAGCCCCATGTTAAATGTAGAGATTACTTCAAAATAAAATCTTAAAAAAAAAAAACCTTCTAAAAAACATAGTAATGAGTTATTTATACAACCTTCTGAGCTCGAAATTTCCTGTCTCTGGTAAGAAGGATGTCTCTTTACCTCCTGGTATAGGGCAGGTAACTTTCAAATGGGAAATTTATTTCCTACTTTCAGAGGGATACAGAAGGGTCTGAGTGTCCTTTTGGTATAAGTTATCTCTTAAGTAACTTTTATTTAAAATAATCAATATACCAAAGTGACACATTTTGGAGCAGCCAGCCCTTGGCCCCTAGAGAGTCTTAATATTATTCTCAAGAAAATCTCACCAGGGGTGCCTGGATGGCTCAGTCGTTAGGCGTCTGCCTTAGGCTCAGGTCATGGTCCCAGGGTCCTGGGATGGAGTCCCACATTGGGCTCCCTGCTCCGCGGGAAGCCTGCTTCTCCCTCTCCCACTCCCCCCCTGCTTGTGTTCCCTCTCTCGCTGTGTCTCTCTCTGTCAAATAAATAAATAAAATCTTTAAAAAAAAAAAAAAAGAAAGTCTCTCCAAGTACACCATTAAAACAAGAACATATAATTTTGTATAGTTTCTATTGATAAAATCTCAATTCAAATTGCAACAACTTACTGTTAAAAATGGCTCCTGGCTTCCTGTTAGTTTGCTAGGGCTGCTGTAGCAAAAAACCACAGACTATGTGGCTTAAACAACAGATATTTATTTTCTCATGGTTATGGGAGCCCGAAGTCTGAGATCAAGATGTTGACTGGGTTGGTTTCTCTGCAGGCCTACCTCCTTGGCCAGCAGATGGCCACCTTCTTGCTGTGTCCTCACATGGTTTTTCCAATGCGCATGCCCCTGGTATTCCTCTGTTGTCCAAATTTCCTCTACTTACAAGAACACTGGTCAGATTGAATTATAGCTTACCCTAAAGATCTTTTTTTTTTTTAAGATTTTATTTATTTATTTGAGAGAGAGAATGAGAGCGAGAGAGAGCACATCAGAGGGGATAGGGTCAGGGGGAGAAGCAGACTCCTCGCCGAGCAGGGAGCCCGATGCGCGACTCGATCCCGTGACTCCAGGATCATGACCTGAGCGGAAGGCAGTCGCTTAACCAACTGAGCCACCCAGGAGCCCTACCCTAAAGATCTTAATTTTAACTTAATCACCTCTTCAAAGGCCCTATCTCCAAAGATATCTTTGGAGGAACCAAAGGGGTTAGGAACTAGGGGTTAGGGCTTTAGCATATGAATGGGGTGAGGGGATAAAATAAAGATTTTATTTATTTCAGAGGAACTCGGGGTTAGGGCTTCAGCATATGAATGGGGGGGTTACCATTTAGCCCATAACACCACCTTACTTTCTTTCTTTTCATTTCTTTCTTTCTTTTTTTTTTTAAGATTTTACCTATTCATTTGAGAGAGAGAGAGAGAGCATGAGTGGGGGTGATGGGCAGAGACAGAAGGAGAAGCAGGACCTCCGCGGAGCAGGGAGCCTGATGTGGGGCTTGATCCCAGGACCCTGGGATCATGACCCGAGCCGAAGGCACACACTTAACTGACTGAGCCACCCAGGCACCTGAACACTACCTTTCTGACTTTATATTCTCCCTCTCTTTCTCCCTCTCTTCCACCTCTCCCACATGCTGCTCTAGCACACTGGCTTTTGAGCTTCAACTACTAAGCATGCCCCCGACAAAGAGCCCTTGCATATGCTGTGATAATCTCTGCCTAGAATGATCCTCCCCTGCTGTTCCCTGGGCCTACTTCCTTTTTTAATTCAGGTCTCTGGTCAAACATTAGTCTCAGAGATGGTTTCGACCAATTTAATCAAAATATCATTTCCAACAGTCAGCTTTGTTTCACAGAGTCTATCTACTGACTTAAAATATTTATTAGCACATAAAGCTTATGAGGAAGGAAACTACCATATCTCCAGAACTTGATACAGTGGTTGATACATGGCAAGTATCCAATAAATATTTGTTCAGTGAATACATGTTATTCCTAAAGAATAGAGAAAGACTGACCCACTGAATCTTCTACAAATGAGTATTTAATTTATGATTGGATAAGGGTGCGTGGGGGACTCAGTCAGTTAAGCGTCTGCCTTTGGCTCAGATCATGATCCCTGGATCCTGGGATCGAGTCTAGCATCTGGCTCCTTGCTCAGTGGGGAGTCTGCTTCTCCCTCTCCCACTGCTGCTCCCCCTGCTTGTGCTTTCTCTCTCTTTCCCTCTGTCAAATAAATAAATATTTTTTAAAAATTTATGATTGGATATTATCTGCTAATCATATGTCTCTCAAGAACCAGAAATTATTACTATTTTACTTTTATTTATTAAGTAATCTCTACCCCTAACATGGGGCTTGAACTCACAACCCTGAGATCAAGAGATCAGAAGTCGGTGCGCCTGGGTGGTTCAGTCAGTTAAGCATCTGCCTTCAGCTCAGGTCATGATCCCAGAGTCCTGGGATCAAGCCTCGTGTCAGGCTCCCTGCTCAGTGGGGAGTCTGCTTCTCCCTCTCCCTCTCTCTGTGCATGCTCTCTCTCTCTCAAATAAATAAAATCTTAAAAAAAAAAGAGAGAGAGAGAGAGATCAAAAGTTACATGCTCTTCTGACTGAGCCAGCCAGGTGCCCATGGAACCAAAAATAACTTTAAAAAACAAGTGGAGGGGCACCTAGATGGCACAGTTGTTTAAGTGTCCAACTCTTGATTTTGGCTCAGGTCATGAGCTTCTCATGCTTCGGATTCTCTCTCCCTCTCCCTTCGCCCCTCCCACTCATGTGCTCTCTCTTTCTGTCTCTCAAATAAATAAATACATCTTTAAAAAACTAAAACAAAAACTGGGCGCCTGGGTGGCTCAATTGGTTAAACATTTGCCTTTGGCTCAGGCCATGATCCCAGGGTCCTGGGATTGAGCCCCGCATTGGGTCCCCTTCTCAGTTGAGAGCCTGCTTCTCCATCTCCCTTTGCTGCTCCCCTTGCTTGTGTTCTCTCACCCTCTCTCTCTGTCGAATAAATAAATAAAATCTTAAACAACAACAACAAAAAATCTAAAAAGATACACTAAAACAAAACAAGTGGAACTATTTGGTAGGAAACATAATTGATAGAATAATAGTACATGAATGCAAATTAGTGAAATAAGATTGAGAAACTCTACTAGAAAATAAAAAATGAAGAATATAAATATATAAATAATATAAATATATAAATTATAGATATATACAAAAACATATGAACTTTACGTGTATATATACATTTTAGCCATGTGTGTGTATGTAATGCTAAAGGGTATAGTGAAGAGAAATAAAAGTGCCAAATCCTGGGCACCTGGGTGGCTCAGTTGGTTAAGCGACTGCTTTTGGCTTGCGTCATGATCCCGGAGTCCTGGGATCGAGTCCCATATCGGGCTCCCGGCTCAGCGGGGAGCCTGCTTCTCCCTCTGACCCTCTCCCCTCTCATGCTGTTTCTCTCTCTCTCTCTCTCAAATAAATAAATAAATAAAATCTTTTTTAAAAAAAGTGCCTAATCCAATTAATTGAAATCTCAGAAGGAAAGAAAGGAGGAACTATATGATGAAATAATATGATGTGATGATTAATTTCCCAGAATTAAAGAAACTCTGATTGAAAAGGCCCTTACAGTGGCAAACAAAAGAAATATGCATAAAGGACATGATCTCAGGTTTCAGTACTAAAAGAGAGTGAGGGATGGAGGTGGGGAATGACACAGACATAAGCAGTCTTACTCCAAAGCCTGCGACCCACTCCACTATGACCTAAATGTTATAGCTTACCGATTTCATAAAGGTGTGGAAAAGATTATATTAGGCTCAATATGAAAGCTCAGAAAGATTACTTGATCATTATTATTTTATATTTAAAACTTCATTTAGAATATACGTTTTTGCATGGCACAAACTAGGGGTTCATTTTACAATTTTTCTAAATGGACAATATTTCCAGCACTATTTATTGAATAATGATGGCACTGCCTCTTTGTCTACTATGTATGTGTCTTTTTTTTTTTATTTTTTCAGTGCTTGCCAGGAATTGAAGACCATGATGAAATTCCTGCAAATTAGCTAGAGTAATTTGCACTAGTTGCTGCAACAAAACAGCCCTCACATTTCAGTGACTCTTCCTAGCTCAGTGCGAACTTTGGGAGTCATTCTTCCTGCTCCTTTGGGTGGTTCTTTCCCCAGCCTCAGTCTTTTTCTTCACATGTAGGCACGAATCAGTATTCAGCTGAAGACTTAAAGATGCTCTTTAGGTCTCTGGAGTTCTGTCTCTGTGTAGCTCTTTCCTTTCTGTAGCTCTGCCCTGAAAACTCTAGCCACTGGATTCTTAGCCACTTCCCAGACTTCCGGTTACGTTTCCTCAACTGAGAGAGACCACCTGGCACTGCCTGGGTCCTCTCTCCCTGGGGCGTGGCTTGGAGATGTTTTTCAGGCAGTCAGCTGGGGTAATTCTAGGGCTCCCCCTTTTTCAGCGTTCACAGTTCTGTGCTACCTGCTATCCAATGTCTAAAAGCATTGTTTCACACAGTGAGCCTGTTTTTTCAGTTTCATGTGGGAGGGTAAACTTAGTGCATGTTACTCCAAATTGGTCAGAAGTGGAGGTCCTTTGGATTCTTTTTGTTATTTTGTAAGTTGGAGTTCATTCCTAAGCAGTGTTTTTCGAGGAATGTGTAGGGGATTAGATTGTGTTCCCTAGAAGTAGAGCCTGAGATGGGAATTCTTAGGAGACTGATTTAAGGAGGGTTTTCTCTCGGGAGGAGGGGAGCAAGGAAAGCAGAATAGGGCTGGGAGAGGAAACTGGGCCAGAATGAGGTTTCACGTGGCGACTAATTCTAGTCTAGTTTTCTGGGGAGCCAAAGTGCACTAGCCACACTGCAAGGTTGCTCCCAAGGAGGCTGGAGTTTTGTTTAGCCTTGTGTCAGGGATTGGCTGTTGGCTACTGGCATGGGAGGCAGGTGGAAGGATAGAAGAAGGTTAGAAAGGCAGCTCCCAGCTGAAGCACACACAAGGGCAATCTTCCAGAGAACAAGGCTGCTGTGAGCCATTAGCAGACAATACTCAGCAGCCAGGTGACTGTGCCAGGCAAAAGGAAGTGGGTTGGGCACCGTCAGTGTCCACTAGAGGTGGTAAGCATTTCAAGCACTTTTATGTATGAAAATATCTTTGTCCTGACCTCAAACTTGACTCATAATTTGGTTTTAAAATTTTAGGCTTAAAAAAGTTTACCCCCCAGGGGCGCCTGAGTGGCTCAGTCGTTAAGCGTCTGCCTTTGGCTTAGGTCATGATCCCAGGGTCCTGGGTTTGAGCCTCGAGGAGGGGCTCCCTGCTCCGCAGGAAGCCTGCTTCTCCCTCTCCCACTCCCCCTGCTTGTGTTCCCTCTCTCGCTGTGTCTCTCTCTGTCAAATAAATTAAAAAAAAAAGTTTACCCTCTGAACATTGTAGGCATTTTTTCTACTAGCATCTAGTATTGCTTATAATACATCAGTCTTAGTCAGCCTGGGCTGCCCCAGCAAACTTCCATAGACGGGGTGGCGAAAACAATATTTATTTCTCACAGCTCTGAAGGCTTGGAAGTCCAAGATCAAGGTGCTGGTAGATTTCGGATTTGGGGAGAGCTCTCTTCATGGCTTGTAGATGGCTGTCTTCTCTTTGTATCTTCACATGGCAGTGAGGAAAGAGAAGGCAGCAAGCTCTCATGTCTCTTATAAGGGCACTAATCCCATTTATGAAGGCTCCACCCTCATGACCTAATCACCCCCAAGATCCACCTCCTAATAGCATCACATCGGGGTTAGGATTTCAATATAAGAATTTCAAAAAGACACAGGCATTCAGTCCATACAATATCCAATGTCAATCTGATTCTCATTATTTTAAAGTTTATTTATTTATTTATTTATTTAAGTAATCTCTACACCCAACATGGGGCTTGAACCCACAACCCCAAGATCAAGAGTTCTGTGCTCCTCCAACTGAACCAGGTAGGCACTCCTGATTCTTATTATTTTAAAGTAATAGATATCTTCCTCTATATCGGCAATATTTTAGTATTTTCATGCCTGATGCTCTGAAATTTCACTGGCAAAATATCTTTTTTCATATTCTTGCTTGGCACTTGCTGGGTAGTCCGATCTTACTGTCATGATCCTAATCTGTCATGAATGATACTGTAATGATTGGGAATTTTTCATTCTGGTCTAGGAATTTTTCTTTTAACATTCCTTTGTCTATTTTTTCCCTTTATTATTCTTTTTTTTAAAGATTTTATGTATTTATTTATTTGAGAGAGAGAATGAGAGATAGAGAGCACGAGAGGGAAGAGGGTCAGAGGGAGAAGCAGACTCCCTGCCGAGCAGGGAGCCCGATGCGGGACTCGATCCCCGGACTCCGGATCATGACCTGAGCCGAAGGCAGTCGCTTAACCAACTGAGCCACCCAGGTGCCCTTCTCTTTATTATTCTTAATCTATTCCTCAAACCTCTGAAAATTTCATTTTTTTAATTTTCATGTATTTTTTTAAAATTGATAGACTTCATTATTTAGAGCAGTTTTAAGTTTACGGAAACATTAAGCAAAGAGTACACAGAAATTCCATGTCTCCCCTCCTGTCAGCAATTTCTCCTATTATTAACATACTGCATTAGGGTGGTACATTTGTCATAATTGATGAATTGAATATTGATACGCTATTATTAACTAAAGCTTGTAATTTTGTTTTTTTAAAGATTTTATTTATTTGGGAGAGAGAGAGAGAAAGGGGGAGAAGGGCAGAGGGAAAGGGAGTAGAAGGCTCCCCACTGAGCAGAGAGCCTGATGTGAGCTCGATCCCAGAGTCCTGGGATCATGACCTGAGTGGAAAGCAGACGCTTAACTGACTGAGCCACCCAGGTGCCTTGAAGCCTGTAGTTTACATTAGGGCTCAATCTTAGTGTTCTATGGGTTTTGATATAGGTATAATGTCATCTGTCAACCATTATAGTATTACTCTGAATAGTTGCACTGCCCTAAAAATCCCCTATGCTCCACCTGTTTATCCCTCCTTCCCACTTCTCTAAATTCCCGGAAATGGCTGATATATTTACGGTCTCCATATTTTGCTTTTTCCCAAATGCCATATTGTTAAAATTATACAGTATGTAGCCTTTCCGACTGGCTCCTTTCACTTAGCAATAAGCTATCCCTTCAGGGAGTGTGGATGTGGAAACAAACATATAAGCTGGGCACTTCCCTAAGTGCTGAAGGAAGGAGGGTTTCATTTGAGTAGTCACTGACTTGAGAGTATCTCAGAACTGGGTGAATGTTGAATTTCCATCTTCCTCCCTCTCTCCACTACTCCCCTGTCCATTAGATGATTCAGTGTTACCTAAAAGTTTATTCATCTTTTCTCTCTATGTATCCTTTACCCATATTAGGAGCCCTGCTTAGCTAGATGATTCACTTTCACTGAGAGCTTTCCTGGGTCTTTAGCATAGAGGCAAATCTTACCACTGTTAGCCTCTTTAGGTAGAGCTGAATGGGAAGGGCTTAATCACCAAGGTCCTGGTTTTGATCTGATAAATGTACACATCCTCTGCTGGGGTGGGGGTTCGGTGGAGGATGTCCACCTGTCATTGGCATGTATTAGTTCTAGACTTATCATAGTTATCCAAGTAGGAGAGGAGGGAATCACCAACTGATTTAATGAGCCATTTATAGTTTCACAGTACCATCTGTATGTACTTAGATCAACTGTTCCACAGGTAGTCTCTTAAAAATTATCATAAATAATGCTCAAAGGTTTCATCATGCTTGGGGCTCTATTGGGAAGAAAGGCTTTGTTGCTGTCCAGTAACTTTCTCCTTAATATGTTTTGGACATGACTTTGTCTACTCCAGATTCTTCATTAGTATATTATGATATACATATATATCATAAAGTCTATGTAATATACATGTAGATATAGTTACATATCCTAGCATACTAATATATAATACATACTATATTATGTATATGCTATATATTATACATACTACATATATTAATTACTATCTGCTATATATAGTATACACACGTGTACATATAGATACAAATATACATATATATTTGAGAAACTCCCCCAATTTTCTTGTTCACTGCTGGTCTTCCATTATGTTTTATGGTGCTGTTAAGGATTTATTCCTTTAAAGATCTCATTCATTTCCTTTTCAAGGTATTTTCAGAAAAAGAAGAGGCAAATGTATGATCTCAGTCTGCCATCTTGAACAAGCAATCCCAGGAGTTTTTCATTTTTGTCATGAGTTCTAGCTCTGTATTCATTTGTAGGGTAGAATAGGAGGGAGAAATGACATGCTGGCTCAACAAACCAAGTCAAAGCTCCCCAGATTTTTCTGTCCCTTCACTCAAGTGAAAGAATCTCTTGCAGTATAAAAATGCAATAAATGTAATAAAAATAATGCAGAGAAAATTCCTATCAAGGAAGTAGGAGCATTGTTCTGCCACGATATACAAAGAAATGCTCAGTAATGATGTCTAGAGATGGGTACTTAAATATAAATTTGTATTGATATGTATTGATGTTATTAAATTAATCAATATTTAATAAGTGTACTAAATGAAGGCAATTGGTCCACCCTCATGTCAGAGGGTGAGATGATTCATAGAAGAAAAGGAACACATTTTCTCAGTATTGTGTTTCTCTAAAGAGACCGTTCAGAGGGACAATTATCTTATTAAATTGTTCTTTGGAAGAAGCAAATTCTTAATCTGTGTAGATAAACCAGGAAGTACTTCATGTCACCTAATCAACCAACAAGTATTCATTGAGCAATATGTAGTCTATACTGCATACGGTAGGCAGATTAAAAGTCCTGCCAAAGATGTCCATACCCTAATCACTGGAACATGTCAATATATTACATTATAAGGCAAAGCGATTTTGCAGATGGAATTTGCTGGCTTTTAGAGAGATTATCCTGGATTATTTGGGTGGGTCCAATGTAATCACATAGGCCCTTGAAAGGTGGAGAAGGAAGGCAGAAGAATCAGAGGGATGCAGTGTGAGAAGGACTTGACTCACTGTTGCTGGTGAGAGAGGTAAGGGGCCATGAGCCAAGGAATGCTGGTGAATAGAAGCTGAGAATAGCCCTGAGTGGACAGCCAGAAAGAAAATAAGCCTATGACCTCAATCCTATGACCATATAAAATTCAATTCTGCCAACAACCTGAAGGAGCCCAGGAGCAGATTATCCCCAGAGCCTCCCGAAAGGAAAGCAGC
The DNA here is from genome assembly GCF_003265705.2 of Callorhinus ursinus. NCBI lineage: Eukaryota > Metazoa > Chordata > Mammalia > Carnivora > Otariidae > Callorhinus > Callorhinus ursinus. The sequence continues at coordinate 34,183,768 of NW_027397075.1, read as the reverse complement.
TCTGCTGACCCCTTGACTTGAATCTTGTGAGACTTGATAGTGAAACCAGCAAACCTAGATTCTATTGTTTTGAGCTGTTAAATTTGTGGTAATTTGTTATGGCAGCAATAGAAAGTAATACACTTCTATTGAGACTGTAGTGGATACCAATACTGAATTTAATTTTTAGGATGGGATTCAACTTGTAATTTCTTCTGATGTGTTATTAACATTGTTATATCTTGGTACAAACCAAGTATTTGAGAACGAGGTAGTATCATACAGTGAAGGAAGAAAGAATGAAAAATGGTGTATGATACTCAATTTTTACTCCTGACTTTGGTGTAATGACTCAAAACTAACATATGCTCTTGTATCAGTTGAACTATTGTTGGACAGAGATTACCCAGATTCGGTAACCCTCAGTCGTTGAACAGGGGTGGAGTGCCAGGGTTTTGGCCAGCAGCTTTCTGCTTTGACCTAGTTTTTCCCAACTGAAGATAATACCAGTTTCTACTATCACACAATAAATTGGTAAGTGCAAATGCAGTTTATGAACTGGTTTAATGGTAGATGCCCGAGGCTCTGGATGGGAGGACTCAATAGACTGAGAAAAGAAATACCTGTTGTTATCTGAATAAAGCAAATTAAAAATATAAGAATTACCATGTGGACTTAGGAAATAAGAGAAACAGGTCAGAATGAATCCTTGTTTCGTTCGACATCACCTTCAAAGGTAAACAATAGGCTCCCACACTAATTTCTCTTGCAACCTGATAAAAATCTAATTACAATTATTATAACCAAATACTATTCACCCTTCATTCTAGGTTGTTTACACAAATTCACAATTCAGTGCTACTTTAGCATTCCCAGTTTCTTACAGACTTTAGTAGATGATAGGAGCATGTACTGCAGTAGATATCACAGTATGACTGGCCTGCAATTACATCTGAATGCCCAAGGTACTAGGCAGAAAGAAATGTCACAATCTAGGAAGGAGTCTTGATGCAAATTACAGTGAACAGTTTGCTCTTTTAAATACAACTTGATTCTAGCTGTATACACTTTGCCAGATCGTTTGGTTATACCACATTGCATGCATGGGTGGTGAAATCCATGGAGCAAAAGATTTATGTGCTCGATTTCAACATGATGTGGTTTTTTGTTTGTTTGTTCTATACTTTATTACCTGGTCTCCACCTCATGATGACACCAATTGTTCTCTTTTGAATTCATTAGAATTTATTAGACCTCAATTTTTTTGGTTTATTATATTCAAGTGGATCTAAACCTACCCATATATTCATAAAATACATACATATTGCCACATAGCAGATGAGCAAAATTTTTTTTAAGATTTTGTTTATTTATTTGACAAAGAGAGAGAGTGAGACAGAGCGACAGAGAGCTGGAGCAGGGAGGAGAGGGAGAAGCAGGCTCTCCACTGAGCTGGAAGCCCAACGCGGGGCTCAATCCCAAGACCCCGGGATCATGACCTGAGCTGAAGGCAGATGTTTGACTGACTGAGCCACCCAGGCGCCCCGAGCAAATGTTTTTCTAGTCCATGTTATCTTTTCCCGGTCTTGGGGCACTTTTTTTTTGAAACTGACTAACCCTAGTCAGTAAGTTGCGTTTACATTCACACAGCTCCATCTATAATCTTTCATTGTTACAATACTTCTGATTGACCTAGGACATATTTTTACAATGCCTTGACTAAAATTGCTAGCAGTAGCTTGCCAAAGAGGTGCTTTAATAAAGGCAATTAACTTCTTTTAATATGTTGACTGACTTACCAAGGTATTAGTGCTATTAGTTTACTTTCCCTAAAAAGTGCTTGTAGTTTTACCTAGGGAGACTGGAAGAACAGAATAAAAGCTAACAATGCCATTTTAGCAATGAAAACAGTGTGATAGATATTTCCGGAAAAAAGTTGTCTGCAAACAGTAACTCTTAAGAAATTATAGTTCTCCATAGGTAACTGCCTACCTCCTGTTTTAATTCATAAGTTGGAGCTTTTCATTTTACCAGTAGATGACGGATTATTTTCTTCTAGATGTATTATTATGCTATGGCATTATGGAAACGTTTCTACTTCTCTCCTGTCCATTGACAAAAAAATATATTTCCTCCTTTTCCCCCCTCACTTTAGCTTTTTAATACCATGTTTATTTCATATCTCTTTTTTTTTTTTTAAACAGGGCAACCCCATTAAATTAAAAAAAACTTAACAGGAAGCTATTATTCACTAAGAGATTTGCTTGGACAGCAAACAGGGCGAACAGGCAGCAAACTTCAGGTGAATCAGGCAGATAAAGCTTTTTAGAAAGGATCTTTTTGAGAGATTGGTTACAAAAGGGCAGGACTAGCTGGAGGTAGAAACCAGCAGCCTTATTTCCCTAACATATGATATTTGGATAAGTCACTTTGTTATTGATTGATTTTATTTTTTATTTTTACTTTTATTTTTTTTAAAGATTTTACTTATTTATTTGACAGAGAGATAGAGAACACAAGTAGTCAGAGTGGCAGGCAGAGGGAGAGGGAGAAGCAGGCTCTCCGCTGAGCAGGGAGCTGGACGTGGGGCTCCATCCCAGGACCCCAGGATCATGACCTGAGCCGAAGGCAGCCGCTTAAAACGGATTGAGCCACCCAGGAGCCCCTGTTTAGTTTTATTTTTAAGTAGTCTCTACACCCCACGTGGAGCTCCAACTCACAACCCTGAGATCAAGAGTCACATGTTCTTCCAACTGAGCCTGTCAGGCGCCCCCGGATTGGCCCCTTTGGAAATGTGTCGGGGAAATTCAATCTTCTTGGTAGGTCCATTCCATCTTAACTTCTTTGGATTTTACCTCAGTAACAGTATTTTCGTAAAAGACTTTGGATTTTGTCTTGTCATTTTTGTCATTTATAGGATTAATATATTTAATAACGCAATGAAATTCTTTCAATTATTAAGGCGTAGTTTTTATTTTACATTTACTTTCATTTTTCATAATGTTTTCTTGTCTTCTCCTATTTGCTTCTTTTCCTGAGTTGTCTGACTTCCTTGTGTGTGTGTGTGTGTGTGTACGTGTATGTGTTTTGCCACGCTTCCTCTTTTCTCTTCTGCTTTTCCAGAACATCTTGCCTGTAGAAAATAATAAGGACTGTGTACTTTTGAGAATAGTCTTTATAGATTTAACTGATATAAAAGGGAAATTCCATTGCATCACATCTCTTATCCCCTCAGCTTCCTTTTTTAAATTTAGATTTTACTGAAGCCAGGTTCCAAAGAGGTAATACTAAGTACTGATGATTTTTTCCTAGACTTCTCAGCTAAGGTCATACCACTTTTGTCCCCTCAATAAGCTACCTGGAAGGAAGAGACCATTTTACATATTCCTCAGACATTCCCTGCATAACCATCACAGTATTTCTCAAAGGGTTAGGTTCACTTGGGTGCTGGTAACAATGCATACTCATAGGCTCTACCCCAGATCTAGAGTCAGAATCTCAGGAGCCTGCAGTTTTATTTTTCATGCACTGAACTTTCTCCTGTGTCTTAACCTGAGTTTTTGGTCACTGCCTGGATTTGCCTACTTGAATATATATGTATATACTCTGAGATATATATATATATGTATATATACATATATTTAAAGATTTTATTTATTTGACAGAGAGAGAGGGGGAGAGAGAGCACGAGGTGGGGGGGAGGGGAGAGGGAAAAGCAGGCTCCCCATTGAGTAGGGAGCCTGATGCAGTTCTTGATCCCTGGGACCCTGGGATCATGACGTGAGCTGAAGGCAGATGCTCAACCGACTGAGTCACCCAGGTGCTCCCTTGAATATATTTTCATCCCCTTACTCATACTCAGTACATCCCAAACTAAACCATCCACTGGCCATCTCCAATTCTGTCATCATGCTATCATCCCTGGACTCATCTTTGGAGTCATTCTTTGTATTCCTTAATTTTTTTTGTTAAGATTTTTTATTTATTTGACAGAGAGACAGCGAGAGAGGGAACACAAGCGGGGGAGGGGAGTGGAAGAGGGAGAAGCAGGCTTCCCGCTGAACAGAGAGCCTGATGCCGGGGCTCAACCCCAGGACCCCGAGATCATGACCCGAGCCGAAGGCAGATGCTTAACAACTGAGCCACTCAGGTTCCCCTGTATTCTATCATTTTAAAAATAGTTTTATTTAAGTAATCTCTATACCCAACATGGGGCTCGAGCTCACAACCTGAAATCAAGAGTCACACCCTCTTCCGAGTAAGCCAGCCAGGCGCTCCTGTCTTCCATCATTTTTTACTTAATCGACTTACTGGCCTTTGTGCCAAGTACTGGGAAAGACAGTAATGAACAAGACAGATCATGGGTCATGCCCTCAGGGTTGGTAAAGATTCTTTTATGGAGAGTAACTTAATCCTATAGATTCTTTTGTGTTTTTCTCAGAATACTCCCTTACTTTCTTTGTCAGCACCCTAATCTAGAATCTCATCACATATGTTTGGACTGCCATCATTTTTTCCTAATTAGTTTCTTTGCTCCTAATCTCCCACCTCTTCTCAAAGATTAATCTGCTGAAACCTTAATCTTCAAAACAACACGTTGAATATATTTTACCCCCTCGCAATGCTTTCATTGTTTCCAATTGTCTATAGGTTATTTTCCAAAGTGGATTCAAGGCTTTTACAATCTGGTCCCCAGATGAATTTTTGCTGAATAAACTTTCCCCCCTATGGAATAGATATCCGAAATTGATGTAAGCATTTTTACTTATTTATTTTCTGGGCTCATGACTTTAATTACACTTTCTGCTTGACCAAGCTACACTTTTCTCTTAAGGCCCATTCCCCAACCCCAAACATGGCTGGCCCTTAGCACTTGCTCTTGTTTCTGCTCTTATGGCATTTTTCTGCTTTACTCATTAAGCATTTAGCATGTGCTTCTTGGTAATGTTACTTATCTTTGTATGTATTTTTCCAGTTCTTCAATTATTCCTTAAGCTTCTTGAATGCAGGAACAGTGTTTTATAAACTTCATCTCTCCCTTGCCTGGTCCAGGCCTATAGGTACTATTTGATAAATATTCATCAGATTCTTTACACTTATTTTTTAATGCATTCCTTCATCCAGAAATTATTAAATGCCCAGTAAGAACCAATATGGTCCTGTCTTTGATAGAGCTTACAATTTAGTTGGAAAAACAGACTTTAAGCAAATAATTAAACTGAGACCAACTGCTTTATTCATTTGTTAGTCAGGAAATATTTAATAAGCACCTATCATAGGTATGTTACATCTTGGGAATACAAAGCTGAAGCAAATAGGTAGGAGAGGAGAATCATATATAAACCACTAAAATAAGGATGTTATAAGTGCAAACAAAATATCCTAGGAGCACAAAGTAGGGAGGGTATAAATATCTCTGCTGAGGGGTCAGTAAGGCTTCACATTTCAGTTGGGTCTTGAAAGTGAAGTTAAATAAGGGTTTGGGTAATGCAATGTTCACACAAGGAGGGTGGTTCTTGGAGATCTGATAAGCTCATTCCTCTATCATCTTCTGAGCAGAAACATGAGCAGGTAAAAGGAAGGTAAGCAGCAAAGGCAGAGTTCAGGATGACAGCCTTTTGATGGAACACTGCTCAGATGAATGGCTAGGTCTTTTTGCTGGGCCTTCATCTAGGCCCTTCCCTGGTTCTGTCCCTTCAGCATGGATAAAGGTTCCTAGGGAAAGGTCTTCAATACGAGGACAGAATTAAATCTGGGATCTTTCCCTCTAAGAACCACAGGATGACAGAATTGGAAAGGATATCGAAAATCACCCAGTTGTTTCTAATTTACATCCCCCAGAATCTTGGGGATTCTCAAAATGGCAAACGAAAATCTGTATTCAATTTTCGACATTCCAAAAAACTACCAGAAATTGCCCATCTTTTTGTGGTCTTAACTGCCAGGTTTCCTTGTTTTGTGCTAGAATTATATCAGATCCACATTACATCAAGATTCCGACTGAGCTGTGTTCAGATTAAATATAATTTGTTTTCCCATTATTGTTATGCTTAATTCGGTAAATAATTTTTCAAGATACAAGAGAGCATGGTTGAACCAATAAAAGTGATAACATTTGCTACAATGTTTGCAATCTACAAAGCACCGTTCACTGACTTCATCTTAATTATGCCTCACAATACTGTTGAATGGTAAATCAGAGCCCAGACTCCTTGACTCTCAGTCCAGTGCTCTTTTCAACTGCTCAGAGCTCCTGGGTTTTCTTCTCGCGTCCCGGTCTACAGAGCCTTTAAACCGCGGCTCGGAAGCACCTGCCCTGCCCTCACCACTGGGTCACATCACCTGCCACTTGGGCGACAGCGACAGCGACCGCTCCCTCTCCACGTTCAAGAATGCGGCTCGCCCCTACGCAGGCGTGGTGCAGCGACTCCGCGCCGGCGCCGCTCCGAGCCTGAAGCCGAGACCCCGGGCAACCGCGAGGGTCGGAGCCCAGAGCGCGTGCGCAGTCCCTTTGCGAGCACTCCGCTCTTCTCCCAGCTCCCAAACCATTGTACCACCCTATCATTCATTCCACTCTCCGTAGCGCTTTCACCCTTTAGGATTGCCTGCCACCGCCCCCCGCCTCCCGCGGTACGTCACGAGCGGCAACAGCTGTGGACGAGCGCTGCAGGCGTTGCTAGGCCGCCACCGGGGGCGCGCTGCGCGCGTCCGAGCGGCCCGCGAAGCTGTCTCCGCCGCCGCTCCCGCCCCTTCCGCCGCTCGCGTGCGCGCACGGCCGGCCCTCGGCGCGCCCGGGTTGGCTGCGGTGGGGCCCGCGGCGGTGGCGGCCTCGGCAGCGTTAGTGGTTTCTACGCTTTCTTAGTTTCCTCCGCCCCCTCTTGTCGGACGCTGCTGTTTGCTCGCCTTAAAAAAAAAATCAACTTTATTGTTCCTCAGCCCCACCTCCCGGCGCGGCGCGCGGCCTCAGGATGCACTGAGGCTGAGGGGAGGGAGGCGGCGGCGGGTCGCGGTCGCGGTCCCTCTCCGAGCGCCCAGCCGGAGGGGGGGAGTCACGATGTCCGGGAGCCGCCAGGCCGGGTCGGGCTCCGCCGGGACCAGCCCTGGCTCTTCTGCGGCCTCCTCGGTGACTTCCGCCTCCTCGTCCTTGTCCTCTTCCCCGTCGCCCCCTTCCGCGGCGGCGGCGGTGGCGGCGGCGGCGGCGTCCGGCGGGGCGGCCCAGGCCGCGGGATCGGGCGGCCTCGGGGGCCCGGCGCGGCCTGTGCTGGTGGCCGCCGCCGTGTCCGGCAGCGGCGGCGGGGCGGTGTCCGCGGGCCTGTCTCGGCTCAGCTGCTCGGCCAGGCCCAGCGCCGGCGTGGGAGGGAGCAGCTCCAGCCTCGGCAGCGGCAGCAGGAAGAGACCTCTGCTCGCCCCCTTGTGCAACGGGCTCATCAACTCCTACGAGGACAAAAGCAACGACTTCGTGTGGTGAGTTTGAAGAGCATCGCCCTCCCCTTCACTGAATGAGGAGTTTGCCCTGTTTGGGCTGCTGGGGTCCGCTGGGGTGGTGGTCTGGTTGGTGCTGTGGTGGTGTCTGCAGACCTTCAGGCTGGTGGTTGATGGGGTGAGATGGGGGAATGTTGGGAGTCCCGAGGCAAGGGTGGTGGGGGTGCTAAAGAGGTCAGTGCTGGTGGAGAGGAAGTGAGGGGAGTTGAGGGAATAATTAAAAGGGGGTCGGAAGGAAGGTCAGATAAATGGTTGTGCATAAAAGGTGAAAGTTGGCCCTTGAATTTTCTGGCTGTCTGGTGAATTAGGTACCCTGTCGGTCCGGATTGCTTCTTGAAGGGAATTAAACTTGTAAAAGGAGAGGATTAAGCTTCCTGGGATGCTGAGGGATGGAGTTGGTCATAATTTGCTTATTGAAAGTATGGTAGATGGTGCTCTAGACGTGAGTATGGATATTTTAAGGAGAAGTAGTATTGCATGTCTGTATTCCCTCGTGCGTGTGTGTATAAATATCCTCCCACTTCAAAGGGTAGGCCACTTTTAAATCTGCTGTTGAGGCTACTGTAGTCATAAAGTCTGTTCACAAAAAATTCCACTTGTCACTGAATGCCTTGAAAGAGGGAACCACATTTATTAAACATTATCCATGTGTCAGATGTAACTGACGTTTGTATAACAGGCTGTAGTGTACTGGAACTTCTGATTTGAGAAACGCCAGGTATTAGACATTTTGTCATCATAGTTGGCACCTTGAATGATACACAGCAGTATTCAGTTATGATATTTGCCATAGATGGGTTATCCATATTAAGTGAAAGATGGAGTTGATTGTTTTACTGAAAGTGTTTTGAGATTTTTATTGTTTTTGGAATCCAGAACCCAGTCCAAATGGTAGGATTATTAGAAAGGAATTGCTTTTAGCTAAATGAGAACGGGTAGGATTTTACGCTTTTCCTTTGGAGGAAATTGTTGATAGACTTAGAATATTAGTAGGAAGTTGGCCTGCACTGTCGTTATAGGGGAAGTGGATTTATTTCAGGGTTGAAGTTGATGTGAGTTGGCATCATTAAATAAGATAGGGCTAGAAGCTGGAACTATAGGAAGGATATTGATTAGGCTTAAGAGTTTCTAGTTCTTGCAGTAAAAATATCTTCATATTTTTGCTTTGGTCTTAAATTATTCTGGACTCAGAATTAATTCATTTTTCATTGAAACCTGGCTATAATTGTGATTGTTATTTATAAATAATTTAACCAGAGTATGGGTGGATCTAAGAGGTGTTTGTGCTCATACCCAGTAGAGTGCCATATGATGAAGTGGAAGCTGAGAAAACAAAATGAGGATTTTCAGAATTTGTCTTTTTAGCCACCATTTGCATTTTAATTTTCAATAGGCTAAAAGAAAACAAATATGCCAGCATTCATATAGGTGCACTGAAATAGTGTAGAAGATGCGAGAAATAAGGGAATCAGTCATTTATTCAACAGATATTTATTTGGCACATACTGTCTGCCAGTATGAGTTGCATTACTATTGGCCATTTTGTAGGGAATTGGAGAGCCATAGTGTAGTATAAGCAGCTGGCACTGATTTTTTTTTTTTTTTGCAAGGGTGTGGTGGTGATGGTGTGATTATTAAAATTTTTGTCACCTAATTTTTAATGATTTCAGTCTACTCTCCCAAGTCCTAACTGGGAAGTGCCCAGTGAAAGTCTTCAGTTAAAAATTGTGAATATTTCATTTTCTAAAGAATTCATTAATGGGAATCTGTTTTCCCAATTCTCAAGCTAGATTTGATTTGGCCAAGCTTTTGGGGTAGAAGATAGGGATTAGTCAAGGCCCAAGAAATCTTTTTCATTTCTAATTGTCTCTGGGTGGCTGGTCTTGTCTTGTGTGCTTCAAGGTCAGACTGTGAACCAACCCAAATTACTCTATGCTTTTACATCTAAGTGAAGCTAAAGTTTGAATAATGGTGATAATTCCTTATTCATCACATTTTAAAGATCTGTTTATATTTCACATTTCATTTTATCCCTAAGAACAGTTCTGGGAAGTTATAGATAACTTCTGATTTTGATGTGATACTAATGTAATTGTATCCCCATTGAGACACAAAGAAGTAACTTTGTTTCAGATTGGATAGCTAAGGGGCAAAATGAGAACTCAGATCTCCCAGTTCTCAACTTAGTGCTTTATTTGTGTGGAATTAGAAAATTTGTAAGTACATGTATTTAGCCTAGTGGGCCTTTTTTTTTTAAGACTTTTTAAAAAGATTTTATTTGACAGAGAGAGAGAGAGAGAGAGAGAGAGCGCACGCACAAGCAGGGAGAGGGAGAGGGAGAAGCAGGCTCCTTGCTGAGCAGAGAGCCCTCCATGGGAACCCTGGTATCATGACCTGAGCTGAAGGCAGATGCTTAACCGACTGAGCCACCCAGGTGCCCCCAAAAGATTTTATTTTTAAGTAATCTCTATGGTGAACAGGAGGCTTGAACTTATAACCCCAAGATCGTGAGTCGAGTGCTCCAACTGAATCAGCCAGGCACTCCTAGCCTAGTGGCTTGTAAATGTGGTAGGTTGGAGGGAAACAGCTGTTGCATAATCACAGGAGAGAAATGTTTTTATCCCTGACCACTCCTTCCTCCTGCCTGCTTGCCTGCCCACATCAAGAGGCGGGACCAGAATTGGAGGCTGGAATAGTAGGGTAGTTTGGAAAAGCTATCCAGGTGATAGTGAAATGGCCTTTTACCCTTTTTTGAGAACAGTTGATAAAGTCAAATGCCTGATTTTCATTAACACACATTGGCCTCTCGACTTATATCATATTTGAAAGTAAGTTTATATTTAATTGCAGAATTGATCAACATTTCAGGGATTTATGGTTTTCACTTAACTATTGGTTTCATACAAAGTATTATCAAGTTGCAGATAATTCTGACAGTGTTTTATAATTGGAGAATCTCTAGTGTAGGAGAGAGTAGTATTTAGTTTGAAGTTGGGTAAATCTTTGAAATTCAAAGGAAGTTTTTGTTACTTGATTTTTCTAATTTTTCTTACGTGATCCATTTAACTAAACTATGAGTCTAAGATAACATCTTTCTTTTTTCTTTAAAGATTTTATTTATTTATTTGAGAGAGAGAGAATGAGAGATAGAGAGCACGAGAGGGAAGAGGGTCAGAGGGAGAAGCAGACTCCCTGCTGAGCAGGGAGCCCGACGTGGGACTCGATCCCGGGACTCCAGGATCATGACCCGAGCCGAAGGCAGCCGTTTAACCAACTGAGCCACCCAGGCGCCCAATATTATCTTTCTTCTAGCACATTACTACTGCCTCTGCGTTAGCTTTTCCAACTACCTGAAATTACGTTTCTATCCCTGCAAGTCTCAGTTATTCTGAGGTGGAAATAAGTATTTTCAAGTAGATAGTAAGCCCCTTGTTAATTCTGATCACCTGCCTGATACAAAATAGGTAGGACCTACATTAAATAGATCTGCCATTTAATAAATATGTGACTGCCTCTCTTGTGTCGTACTATTAATAATAGACTGTCCTGAAGAAGCTCACGATTTAATGTGAAGAGAGACTTTTAGTCATATAATTATAGTATCATATCCTGGCATTGTTGCTTCTCTTAGTACCATGGCAGGTGTTACTCTTCTAAATTCACATGTCTCACCGTCCTCAAGCAGCCATTACATGTTAATCACATTTAGCACTAAAGATGAAACCTGTTGATCACTGTTGCTACTGTTGCTACTGTGTTTTTCAAATTATCAAAAATTGAAATAAAATAGGACATACCACATAACTTGTCATGATAAAGATAACTTTGTTTGAACTTTTGGTTATTACATACTTACAGTGTTTATCTTATGGGGTATCGGTGAAAAAAAATTTGAAAGTCATTGAATTATGGTATATAATTTTCCTTGTGACAGAAAAGTAAGTGGAAGATTTAGGTGACCTTTTGAAACCACAGTGAGCTTATAAATAGGACTAACTGTAATTTAGAGAGCTTTTAGAGCATATTCAACTATTGAAATAAACTTTAAAATTCATTGTGTTATTGTAACATCAGGCAAGAACTTCCTTCAGTCCGCAAAACTGAAACTGGATGAATCTTTTGCTTTATAATGCACGCACCATTTGGATGACAATGATGGCGAAAGATACTCTGCAGGAAATGATATCAAATCATAGCAGTTCATTATGGTCTTTCTGGCTATCAGATGACGGATTGTCAGCATTGTTGTCAGCCGACTTAGGTGAATCAAATGGTAGAGTGAATGAAAGAGGAAATTATGAAGCAGGATGTGAAAGACCATCAACTTGAATTCTGGTCTGTAAATTGAGAGGGAGATAGTGATGCGGTAGTGGTTCATTAGTAAAGAATGTGTTGATTAGTAGCTACCCTTTCCTTTTACAAACCTTTCCTGATAATAAGCCAACATTACTTATTTGATCATATTCTAAAAATTGCTACTTTTTTATTTAAAAACTTAAAAAAAAATTTAATCTCTACACCCATTGTGGGGCTCGAACCCTCAACCCCAAGATCAAGAGTCATATGCTCTACTGACTGAGCCAGCCAGCCAGATGCCCCTAAAAATATTGTTACTGATTAAAGTAACTAAAGCCTTAAACCTTGTTGCTGATTTTTTTCTCCTTGCAAATGTATATTGTTACTGGTGTTTTCTGTCTGTTTTAAATAATTATTTTAGCCTGCAACCCTTTTCCTCAAAGCTTCTGTAGCTTGGGAGGAAAGCTTTAACAGTAGAATTAGTCTTCTCTTTCCTGTTAAGATTTGTACTGTACAGAATAAAACGCTTCTTAAATTCTTGTTTTATATGTGGTGTCTCCCCATCTTTGCTCTTCACTTTGCCCTCTTTATTTATATATGTATGTGGCAGGTTCTAGACATATAGATTCCTACCATCTTAACTAACATTTCATTGAGAGTAACATGTTTTCTCTTCATATCTTCATATATAAGTTAATTATTCTTTCAATTTTTGGTAATTAAGTTTCATGAACTGGTTTTTGTCTCTATGTAGAGAGGAAGGTGGTTTGTAATAGGTGGTCTGATATCTGTTCATTGTAATTCTAGTATTAACCTATGGAAGTCCATCCTTCTCTCTTCCTAGTCTGTGTGGTTTGGTGTGGGTGTTCTTCCCCAAATTCAGAGTTGGAACACATGATACCAGGCCCAAGTCATGTATTGGAATTCTCTGGCCTCAGTATTAGTTCAAGGATGGGCATTTTGGCTTTAATAGAGGTAATGAGACAAAATGGGTTAAGTAAAAATTACAGATAACTACTTTTGGGACTCTTTTAGATACTTTAAACTCAGAGTTAATAAATGCCACATTCACTCCGAAGTGAATGTTAACCATTGGCTTGCTATATGTACTCCTAATAAAATATGTGCTATAGTATAAGCTGTTATTATTTGCCAGGCACTATTCTAATGGTTTAACATTAGCTATTTAATCTTCACGATAATTGTTTGACACAGATACTTTTATCATTTCCATTTTATAGATGAGGAAGTGAAGGTAGAGAGGAAGATTTTATTTATTTGAGCGAGAGAAAGCAACAGAGGGGTTGGGGTTGAGGGGGCAAAGGGAGAGGGAGAAGCAGGCTCCCTGCTGAACAGGAAGCCTGACTTGGGGCTCAGGACGCTGAGATCATTATCATTACCTGAGCCAAAGGCAGATGCTTAACTGACTGAGCCACCCAGGTACCGCAGAAATCACTATTTTTGTATAGATCAATACCATGAGTTTTGACAAATGAATACATCTGTGTAACCACCACCCTAATCAAGATCTAGAATATTTTCATCACTCTAGAAAGTTCATTTGTGCCAACACTTCACACTCTATCTGCTATCCTCCCTTTGACACCTGGCAACCAGTGATTTTTCTAGCACTATAGTTTTGCCTTTCTTAGGATTAAAAAAAAAAGATTTTATTTATTTATTAGCGAGAATGAACACATGAAGACATGGACGAGCGGGGGGAGGGGTAGAGGGCGAGGGAGGATCAGACTCCCTGCTGAGCAGGGAGCCCCATGTGGGGGCTCTGTTCCAGGACCCCAGGATCATGACCTGAGCTGAAGGCAGGCGCTTATCCTACTGAGCCACCCGGGCACCCCTTTCCTAGGATTTTGTATTAAGGGAGTCATTCAGTATGTAGTTTTTTGTGCCTGACTTTTTTTATTTGGCATAATGTTTTTCAGATTTAATGTTGAATATACCACTAATTTTTTTCTTTTAATTGATGAGTAGTATTCATGGATATAACGTGATTTGAGTTTTTTTGTTTTCTAGTTTTTGGCAATTGTGAAGAAAGTTGTAAACATTTACGTTCAGGTATTTGTGTGGATATACCTTCTTATCTCTTGGGTAAATATTTAGGAGTGTATTGGCTGGGTTGTATGGCCAAGTATATGTTTAACTTTATAATACACTGCAAAACTGTTTTTAAAAGTGGCTGTATCATTATCATTTTGCATTTCTTTTTTTTATAAGGAATTTCTTTTTTTAAAAATGATTTTATTAGAAAGAAGAGTGCACTGGTGCATGAGCAGGGGGGAGGGGCAGAGGGAGAGGGAGAAGCAGATTCCCTGCTGAGCAGGGAGTCAGATGTGGGACCCAGTCCCAGGATCCCGTGATCATGACCTGAGCAGACCTGAGCAGATGGCAGATGCTTAACCGACTGAGCCACCCAGGTGCCCTATTATTTTGCATTTCTATCAATAATGTAGAAGAGTTCCAGTTCCATATTCTTGCCAACATTTGGTGTTTCAGTTTTTTTCAAAGTCTTTCAAATTTTAGTTATTCTACTGGATGTGTAGTAGTATTTCATTATCATAATTTGAATTGCTTTAATAACTGATGACATTGAACATATTTCCATGTGCTTATTTTCTCATTTGCATATCTTTTATAAAATGTTCTAATCTTTTGCTCTTTTTCTCTTGTTTGTCTTAAACATGCTGGATACAAGTCTTTTGTCAGTCCTACATATTGTGATGTTTTCTCCCAGTCTTGTTGCTTACCTTTTTGTTTTTTTAACAGTGTCTTTTGAAGTGCAAAAGTTTTAAATTTTAAGTCCATTGTATCAGTTGTTCCTTTTATGGTTTATGACTTTTGTGTTCTATCCAAGAATTTGTTGCCTAGCATGAAGTCCAAAGATTTTCTTATATATTTCTTCAAGATGCTTTATAGTTTTCCCATGGGTAGATAAATGATCATTTCATGTTAGTTGTTAAATACTGAGTGTGGTAAGGATTGAAGATTTTTCCTCTCCTCTATTGATAACCAGTGATTGTGGCACCCATTTGTTGAAAAGGCCATCTTTGTTCATTGAATTTTCTTGGAACCTTTTTAAAAAATTAATTAGCCATAGGTGTATAAGTTTATTTCTGGAGTCTTTGTTCTTTTGATCTGTATGTTTATCCTATGCCAATACCACACTGTCTTGATTACTGTATCATTTTAGGAAGTCTTGAAATCAGATAGTGTAATTTTGTTTCTGTATTTCAAAGTCATTTGGTTATTTAGGTCCTTTGCATTTCTACATGGATTTTAGAATTAACTTACCAATTTCTTCGAAAAAGCATGCTAGGATTTTAATTTGAGTTCCTTTGAATCTATGACTCAATTTGGGAAGATACGATATCTTAACGGTATTGAATCTTTGAACCATGAACATAGTATATTTCTTCAATTATTTAGGTCTTTAATTTCTCTTAGCAGTGTTTTATAATTTTGTAGTTTTTCAGTGTTTGGAACTTGCATGTATTTTGTTAAACTTAGCCCTGAGTAGTTCATGTTTTTGATGATGATGTAAATATTATTTTAATTTCAATTTTTAATTGTTGCTAATATATAGAAATAAAATTTTTGTATGTTGACCTTATATACTGTGATTGTTAAATTTACTTGTTACAGCAGTTTTTTCGGTCAATCCTTTGGGGTTTTCTGAGAATACAATCATGTCATCTGCAAATCAAGACAGCTTTACTTCTTTTTTTCCAACTTCTAGTTTTACTTCTTTTTTTATGCCCTATTCACTAATTTTTTAAAGGGATTGTTTTGTATTTTCATGAGTAATACTGGTCTCTGGTGTTCCTGTAAAAAATATATATCTTGATGTGTCTTCACTGGTCACCCTGTGATCTTTGTGTTGTCTGTATTCTAATTTCTTCTTATAAGGACACCAGTCAGTGGACTAGGGCCCAATATATGATTTCATTTTACCTTAATTTACCTCTAAGGCCCAGTTTCCAGATACAGTCACATTTGGACATACTGGGGGGCTAGGATTTCAACATATGAATTTGGGGGAAGATGCAGTCCAGCCCATCACACAGGGTAATGCTGGCAATCCCCTTTCTAAAGGGGGATGAGAAATGTTATCTCTTCTGTTTTCTGAAAGAGTTTGTATGGAATTAGTATGTTTCTTCCTTAAGTGTTTGGTAGAATTCATCAATGAAGCCAAAGTTTTTGTGGGAGGGTTTTATTTATTACTTCAGTTTCTTTAATAGATAAAGGGATATTCCTGTTCTTTATTTCTTGAGTAAGCGTTGGTAGTTTGTCTGCTAAGGGATTTGTCCATTTCACCCACATTATTGAACTTATCGACATAAGTTCATAATATTTCCTTAAACTTTTAATGCTTACGGGATTGGAAGGGATGCTGCCTCTTTCATTCCTGATAGTGGTAATTTGTGTTTTCTCTTTTTTCTTGAACAGTTTAGAAGATTATCAGTTTTATTAATCTTTTCAAATTACTCGTTTTGGTATTTTGGTTTTCTATATAGTTTGTCCATTTTCTATTTCACCAATTTTTGGGTTTATTTTTATTACTTCTTTCCTTCTATTTTAAATTTCATCTTTTTTTGGTTTCTGAATATGGAAACTTAGATAATTGATTTGGCCTTATTTTCTAATCCTCACATTAGTGGTATCTTTTAATTTTCATTCAGTTCAGAATACTTTGTCATTTCCATTGTGATTTCTTGTTTGAACTGTGGGTTATTTAGAAATATTTAATTTCTCAGTGAGAATTTTCTGGATATTGTGTTTTTGATTTTTAATATAATTCAGCTTTGTTCAGGGAATATGATTTGTATGAATTCAGTCCTTTTTTTTTTTAAGATTTGTTTATTTGAGAGAGAGGGAGAGACAGAGTATAAACAAGGGGAGAAGCAGAGGGAGAGGGAGAAGCAGACTCCCTGCTGAGCTGGGAGCCCTAAGTGGGGCTCCATCCCCGGGCCTGGAGATCGTGACCTGAGCTGAAGGCAGACCCTTAACCATCTGAGCCACCCAGGTGCTCCTGAATTCAGTCCTTTTAAATTTATTGAGACTTGTTTCATGGTCCTCCATAAGCTTTATCTTTGTTAATATATGCCCTTGAAAAAAATAGTATTTTGCTGTGTGTAGGTTGGTTTATTCTATAAATGTCAAATAGTCAGGTTGGTATTACATTCTGTATGCCCCTGTTGATTTTCTATATACTTGTTTTATCAATTCCTGAAAGAAGAATGTTACAATCTTTAACCATTCCAACTATAATTGTGGATTTGGCTGTGTCTTGATTTAACTTTGTCAGCTTTTGCTTTGTGTATTTTGAAGTTTTGATAGTAGGGCACACACATTTAGAGGTGGCAAATTGATTTCTTTATCATTTGAAATGTGTCTCTTTATTCCTGGTAATATATGTTGTGAAATCTAATTAGTCTGATGTTAATATAGCCTTTCCACCCTTCTTTTTGTAAGGGTTTACATGGCATGGTTTTGTTTTGTTTTTTGTCCTTCACTTTTCTACATGTTTTAAAGTACGTTTCTTATACATAGCATATGTTTGAATCTTCCTTTTTAATTTAGTAAGATGATTTGCCTATTCATTGGAATGGTTAGGCTGTATATATTTGTATTGTGCTGCCTGGGTGGCTCAGTTGGTTAAGCATCTGCCCTCTGCTCAGGTCATGATCCTGGGGCCCTGGGATTGGAGTCCCGCATTGCTCCCTTCTCGGCAGGGAGGCTTGCTTCTCCCTCTGCCCCTCCCTCTGCCCCTCCCCGCTGCTCACACTCTCAAAAAAAAAAAAAAAGGAAAGATTTATTTATTTGAGAGAGAGAGAGAGAGAGCAGGGGGAGGGGGAAAAAGAGAATCTCAAGCAGACTCCCCACTGAGTACAGAGCCAATGGGCACAATCTCAGGACCCTGAAATCATGACCTGAGCCAAAATCAAGAGTTGGATGCTTAACTGACTGAGCCATCCAGGTGCCCCTAGGCTGTTTATATTTTAACATTGTTATAATAAGCTTGGTTTTATGTGTATGTCTTGCTTGCTCTTTGTTTTCTATTTTTCTCTTCCATTCTGTTTTTGTCTTTTTCTTCTTTCCTTCCTTCTTTTGGATTAATTGGGTATTTTTAAGATTTCTATTTTATTTCCACTATTAACTTATTAGTGATAGTTGTGTGGGGTGAGGGTGTGTGTGTGTGTGTGTGTGTGTGTGGCAGGGAGTTCTTTAGGGTTTACAATACTCATTTTTAACTTTTCATGCACTGCCTTCAAATAATGTTACATTATTTCATATACAATGTAAGAATTTTGCAATAGTGTGTTTCCATTCTGTAGGATTTATTTTGTTACTGCCTCGTGGCCTCGTGGCTGGAAATGTAAATTCTCTATTCCTTTTATTAAATTAAGGTAAAATTCATACCTCATAAAATTCACCATTTTAACCAACTAAAGTGTACAATTCAGTGGTTTTTAGTACATTGCTAGTATTGTGCAACCATCACCACTCTCTGTTCCAGAACATGTTCATCACTCCAAGAGGAAACCCAATTCTCATTAAATAGTCACTTCCCTTCTCTTCCCTTGGCAACCACTAATATGCTTTCTGTCTGTATAGATTTGCCTGTTCTCGACATTTCATATAGATGGAATCATACAATATGTGGTCTTTTGTGTCTGGCTTGTTTCACTTAGCATAATGTTTTTAAGGTTAATCCGTGTTACAGTGTGTATCACTTCTTATGGCTGAATAATACTCCATTATATTGATAGATCATGTTTCTTTTATCCACTCATCAGATGATGGACATTTAGGTTGTTTCCATTTTTTATTTATTATGAATAATGTTCTTATGAACAATACGTAGAAGTTTTTGTTTGAATATAGTGTTCTCCAGGCTTTGTAGTATTTACCTAGGTGTGTAATTGCTAAAGTCATATGGTAATTCTGTGTTTAACATTGTGAGGAACTGCCAGGCTTTTCAAGAGACTGCACCATTTTACATTCCCACCAGTAGTATGCAAGGTTTTAAATTTCTCTGCATCCTCACCAACTTTTTTTTTTTTTTATTATAGCCAATGTAGTGCATGTAAAGTATATCTTTGTGGCTTTGATTTATTTTCCCGTGTTGACTAGTGATACTGAAAATCTTTTTATGGACTATTGGCTATTACTACTTTTTTTTTTCTTAAAGATTTTACTTATTTATTTGACAGAGAGAGAGACAGCGAGAGAGGGAACACAAGCAGAGGGAGTGGGAGAGGGAGAAGCAGGTTTCCTGCAGAGCAGGGAGTCCGATGATGTGGGGCTTGATCCCAGAACCCCGGGATCATGACCTGAGCCAAAGGCAGTTGCTTAATGACTGAGCCACCCAGGCGCCCCGGCTATTACTACTTTTTATTTTTTTATTACTACTTTTTAAAGGTGTTTTGATCTTCAGTAATTAACTTGGGTCAGTTAATTACTATGACTTCTTTGTAGCCAAAGTAGAGTTCAGAGCAAGGACATGGTTCAGATTTTCACATTTTGGTTGAATGCATTTTCTGTACAGGTATGTGTTATTTATATTATAGTGTTTGGCTTCTTAGTTCCAGAACAGAAGGCAAATTTAATTGGATTATACTTTATATTCAGTACTGTATTTATTTATTTATTTAAAAAGATTTTATTTATTTATTTGACAGAGAGAGTACAAGCAGGGGGAGAAGCAGGCAGAGGGAGAGGGAGAAGCAGGCTCCCCGCTGAGCAGGGAGCCCGATGTGGGGCTTGATCCCAGGACCCTGGGATCATGACCTGAGCTGAAGGCAGACGCTTAACCAACTGAGCCACCCAGGCACCCCTAAAACAATTTTTTTTTAAAGTAAACTTTTTTTTTTGAAAGATTTTATTTATTTATTTACAGAGAGACAAAGCGAGAGAGGGAACACAAGCAGGGGGAGTGAGAGAGGGAGAAGCAAGCTTCTTGCCAAGCAGGGAGCCCGATGGGGGGCTCGATCCCAGGACCCTGGGATCATGACCTGAGCAGAAGGCAGACGCTTAACGACTGAGCCATTCAGGCACCCAACAATTCTTTTTTTAAAGATTTTATTTATTTATTTGAGAGAGCACTAGCAGGGGGAGAGGGAGAGGAAGAGGGACAGCAGACTCCCTGCTGAGTGTGGAGCCTGAGCCCGAGCCCCAGGACCCAGGTCGTGGGGCTCCATCCCAGGACCTTGAGATCATGACCTGAACTGAAATCAGACGCTTAACCAACTAAGCCACCCAGGCATCCCTTTAACCACTAAAACACTTTTTTAAGAAAGTTACTTTAAAAAATCCATATAGGGGTATAAAGGACCCATCTTCCATTCAGTTTAGAGATTTCTTTTACCCCTGGATAATGGGATAGGGGTGTCGTCTAATGAAACATATGAGATATGGAACCTCCCCTGTCCCTACTTCCTTGTAATAGAAATTTCTGTTTCTGTAACCTCTCGTGTAGGCATCTGTGTTTTTCTTCTCTGTGAACTTGATGTCTTCTCATTGATTGGCCTGTGATGGGTGCTTCATCATCATCTTGGAATTGCAAAGGCAATTGCATCATCTTGGAACTGGCTTGAAGAGATAGTTTTGGACCAATCATATTTTCTGTCTTAGGAATTTGAAATAAACACCTGAATTGGACTATTTTAATTAATGTTCTTGTTGTAGTATTGGTATTGAAAGGACTGTATATTGTAAGTTGATATCCTTGAGAAGTAGAAAAGAGAAGCTGTTAAGTCACATTAATGGTAGAACACTAGCGAAAATCTATATTCCATATTGCTGTGCTGAAGTCTGTAGATCCACCTTGAATCCAACTCTCAAATCCGTTGAGGCCTAGTCCTGGTGTTTGCCATGAGATAATTCTCTTAATTGCTTCACCTTTCTTAAATGTACACGAACCTAATTAAAATTCTCCAATTCCAAGCCTTTGATGATAGAACTGATGTTCTGTTTGAGGAGGAGCCCTGGGAACGTGTGAATAGAACTAGATCCAGGTCAAGATCGAGAGTGTATTGGGTAATTTTCATGCTGGAGGAATCAGTAGTGACACCTGGTCATATTTGGTTTCCTGATCTAAGCTACATTTTATTTATTTATTTATTTTTCCTTTTGTAAGTACCAGAGATTGGCTCTCTGCTTATCTTTTCATGACTGTTACTTGTATTAATCATGGTGTCCTTTCTTTCCTGGCCCATGGTGGTCTCTTATCCTTTTAAAGTTTGTGTTCCTGAAGCTAGCACATAGCTATTTTGAGTCTCCCTTGTCCCCTTTATGTTTTATTTTTTAAAAAAAATTATAAGTTTTTATATATTTGTTTATTCATTTAAGTAATCTCTGTATGCAATGTGGGGCTTGAACTCATGACCCTGAGATCAAGAGTTGAATGCTCTTCTGACTGAGCCAGCCAGGGGCCCCTTGCCCCTTCTTTTTATAAAAAAGAAAAAAAAATTCCCTTAATAAATTACAGAGTCTACAAGTTTGCCTTCTATTCCTTTTCTTCCTTACCTTATCTGACTTTATTCATGGAATATGTGACATAAGACAATGTTAAACACAGGTCTTAATAGAAATAGGTTAGGGAGAAATCATTTTACAAGATACTAGATAAATTTAATCTTTACTTTTTGAAAAAAGATTTCAGTTCTGTCAGAGCTTTTTATCGTATCAAATCAAAGTAGGAAGGAGTGTGATGATGGGACAGAGGCTGGAACTGAACTGCCTGTGATCTGTCTGTTATGCTGAAGATTGTTATCAGTGTTGGTGTAAAAGGAGGATTTGAGGTATATTTTTTCCTTTTCACCCATTTCCTTGTCTTTCAAGGAAATTCTTTGGGGCCAGTTGAAAATGGAGGATGGCTTGGGGATGCTTGCATGGCAACTGGTATAAGGGGAAGGAGGAAGCTAGAGAAATTTCAAGTTTTGGACATTTTGAGACATTGTAAATTATAAAGTACTGAAAAGAATCAGGTAGTAATTGCTAGGGTTTGGCATTTGGTGCCAAAATATGAAAGTGGTTCTTTGGACTTGTTTATTTTTTTTAAGGATTTTATTTCTTTATTTGAGAAAGAGAGAGACTGAGAGAGAGAGCATGAGCAGGGCACAGGGAGAGGGACAAGCAGACTCCCCACTGAGCAGGGAGCCTGACTCGGGGCTCGACTACAGGACCCTGGGATCATGACCTGGGCTGAAGGTAGATGCTTAACCAACTGAGCCACCCAGGCACCCCTCTTTGGTCTTGTTTAGATAAGATATTTATTTTTCTAAATGACTTTGGATTGTACCTTGCTCTGATGATCTTAGTAATGTTTTGTTTTTACTACTTGACCTTTGAAATATTTGAATGCTTGGTTAGTTATGACCAGAAATACTATGAGACAGTCGAAACAATTTGTTTCAGAGTAATGGAATTAGTGTCAATACCAAGATATACATGGATTGAACAACATATTATTTTATTGAAGTGTTTTGAGGTTATACTTTGTACTATTCAGTAAGTTTGGAAGCAGTTTTTGAATTAGGTAGTGTATACAAATGTAGGGAGATTACAAATACAGCACTGATTAAAAATGTAACCTGAGAGTCAAACTGATTGTGATATGACCCTTGCTTAACTGAGATGTGTGCTTTATTAATTCAAAATAGTGGTATTTAAGAAACAATTTTCTGTATCTGTTCTGTAATGTTGGTTTTTGAATGCAGTTAAATGACATAGATAAACCTTTTGGCAAGCTTAAGTTTGTGCAGTATAATATCTGCCTTAAGTTTTTGGTGGTGGGTATGGAAATATCTTCAGAAGAACTCTTGGATGCTCTGTCTTTTTTTGTTTTCTTTTTGTGTTTTAATTTAGATAATATCTTTTGATCTATCTTCACAGTCACGACTTCTTTCCTTAACTTGAGTTTCATGTATTGATGAGCCTATTGCAGTAATGCTTTGTGTTTGATGTTTTTTAAAAATTTCTAGGAATTACATTTTACTTTCTCTTATAAATTCATGTCTTTTGCTATGTTTTCAGGTGCTGTATTTTTCAGCTCTTAGAGTTCTAACTGGTTGTTTTGTATGTCTTCTGTTTTCCTCATACCTGTATGATCCTTTAAATCATTGAGTGTTCTTGTAAATATGTTTTGAAATCTTTTCTGCTAATTCCAGTATTTATCTTTTTGTTCCTATAGCCTGGTTTTCCTCCTTTTTATGGGTCACATTTTCCTGCTATTTCACATACCTAGTAATTTTTTTTATTGGATAGTGGATGTTATAAACTTGCATTTACAGAATGCTGGATTTTGTTTTCTTCCTTTACAGAGTATTGGGCTTTGTTCTGGTAGGAAGTGAGTTTCCTTGCAGATCAGTTTGATCCTTTTGAGTATTATATTTTTTAATTAAGTTAATTTTTTGTAATTAAACTTTTTATTTTGAGAAAATTGTAGGTTCACATGCAGTTGTTACAAAAAATTTTTTTGAGGGGCACTTGGGTGGCTCAGTCGTTGGGCGTCTGCCTTCGGCTCGGGTTGTGATCCTGAGGTCCTGGGATCGAGCCCCGCATTGGGCTCCCTGCTCGGCAGGAAGCCTGCTTCTCCCTCTCCCACTCCCCCTGCTTGTGTTCCCTCTGTTGCTATGTATCTCTCTGTCAAATAAATAAAATCTTCAAAAAAAATTTTTTTTGAGGATGGCTGATGAGGAGCCATTTTTCTAGATCTAGTTTAGCTCCACTACTAATGACTCTTCTGGGTTTTCTGTTTGAATGCCCTGCATTTTATTGCTTCCTGGTCATTATTAACTGATCTTACAGAGTTTTTGCCCTGGGCATGTATGACTAGTATTCAGCAACAGACTTGGGAATCCTGTGTAGATTTCTAGAATTCTTTCCCTCAAAGAGCTCAGTACTGTGCTGTCCAGTGTCCAGTGTCTGAAAGCAATTTTTCATTTATCCCTCCTCCCCCTTCTAGTTTTCTAAGTGTATATAGCAAGAGAATAAGTCTGCTTGCAGTTGAATTTTTACAAGTGCAGAGTGAGCTGATTGTATTTTACATTATCCTTTGGCCCATCCGAGGCTCCTCTCTTGCTTTGTTTTACTTTGTCTTATTTCTTTGATTCTAAATTGAACTTTTTTCTTCTTCTTTTATACTTTGACATATCTGAAAATTGATGTTTTATAGATGATGGAATTTTTATTTATTTATTTTTAAAGATTTTATTTATTTATTTATTTGGCAGAGAAAGAGAGAGAGAAAGAGAGAGACAGTGAGAGAGGGAACACAAGCAGGGGGAGTGGGAGAGGGAGAAGCAGACTTTTCGCCGAGCAGGGTGCTGGGATCATGACCTGAGCTGAAGGCAGATACTTAACGACTGAGCCACCCAGGCGTCCCTAGATGATGGAATTTTAAAAAAAATTCCTGTTTGCTAGGTGGCAGTTGGATGTAGCTTCATGTAGTCACTTCATGTAGATGTGTAAACATAGAAAACGCCTACCTCAAAACTTGAATATAGATTTTAGCAGATTGGAAGAAAGTCTCTGAGACAATTGTGAATTATCGTTTTCTTCCCTATGAACTAAATATTTGTATGTGGGAGTGAAGGGCGGAGGAGGTTCTGGGATGAGGTAAATTAGACATGTTTAGCAACATTCCTAAAGCTGGAGTCAGATGTAAGTTAGCTGGCTAAATGTAAACCTGGTTTAAGATCCCGGTACCAATAACATTTAGTTCTGTCATGGATTCTCCTAATAAATGTTACCTCACCAAAATAATGGAGAATATTGTGTGGAAAAATCTAGATATCAGTGACTTGGTCAAAAGTGATTCAGGAAAGTTAGGTTCCGAAGAATGAGAATTTTGTAGGAAAATTCTAAATATATGGAGGTGCATTTTTTTTTTTTTTTTAACAGCAGTGATTATGATAAGACTTGTTTAGGTCTAAAAGAGTGTTTTAGAGAAGCATAAATAAAATTGTTAGCTGGTAAGAAAGTATTGTCATAGTTTATTTAGGCTAGTTGTTTCTTTTTTAGTAGTGTAATAGTACATCTTGCTATTTTTTTAAGAGGGGGATGGGCAGAGAGAGGGAGAGAGAATGAATCTCAAGCAGACTCCCTGCTGAGTGTGGAGCCCCACTCGGGACTCAATCTCATGACCCTGAGATCATGACCTGAGTAGAAATCAAGAGTCAGATGCTTAACTGACTGAGCTACCCATGTGCCCCGTTATGTCTTACAATTGATGACATTCTTAGATCCTATTCAATAAGGGATTGTATTCCTTCCCCCATTTCATTTTTTATTCTTTTGACTTCTTCGTTTTCTATTTTTGTGATTTATACATGTCCTCAAATACATGTATCCTTGTGAAACATTTTTTGCATTTTTTATATTTATATAAATTGCATTGTGCCACAGATCTCATTTTCATTTCTGTTTTTACTTCACAAAACATCTAGTCATGTCTCCATGTACCTTTGGTTCATTCCTTTGACCATTGCATGATGTGTTTTTTTTTTTTTTCATGATGTTGTATAGTGTATGTTCAATAATGTGTTGCTACTCCATTCTAGTAATTATGAGCATTAGGGCTGCCTCTGAATCCCTGCGGTCACCACAGGTACATTGCTTGTTGCAAGTATCCTCATGCATATTCCCTTTTGACAGATGTGAACATTTCTCTTGGCTCTGCATGCACATATGCAGAGTCACATGTGTATACATAAGTACATACGTATATGTATATATATTTACATATATACAACACATACATATAATTAAGGGTGTATAGATGTATATATCTTTATTTGCATATAATCTCAGGAGTGGGATATAAATACTCAGTGCAGGTTGCTTGCTAGAATATCTCTGCATGAAGATTCTTGTTTTTTCATCTCCTACCTAACATACTTGGTATCCCAATTTTCTAATACTTAATGGTGATAAATTGTTATTTTGTTGTGGTGTTTTTTTGTTTGTTTTTGCATTTTTTGATTACTACCGAGTTGGAATATTTTTTTCATATACTTGAAAGGTGATGTGTTTTCCCCTTCTGTGAATTAGGAATTCACATTTTTTCTCATTTCTTTCCTATTGGATTTTCTATCTTGATTTATAAGAGTTACTTGTGTTATTGTGGTGTGGAAGGCATGAACAGTCCCAGCATGGCTTTAAGCCATTTGTTACCTTTCCCCCCTTTTTTGATGATGCCACGGTGTCAGGGGTCCATAAAAAGTTTGGGGGATCTGTAAACATTTTTGGGGCATCTGTATAAAGCTTTGGAGGTTGTATAAAATTTCAGGTATTTATGTCTGGCCTTGCTACCAGTACTTGCTATAACTGTACTTGGGCATAGGTCTTTGAGCTTATCCTCCTTGATTGCTATTGATTGGCAGAGTGGAAGCGTTTCTAAATGGATTGTTTATAGCTTTACCTAGAACTAACTCTGGGTATGTTCCTCCCTCTCAAAATTGGGAAGAGTTAGTGGTGTTTTGTTAGGGCCTCCTTTATTTTCTATATTTCCTGTGATATTTCATCCCTTTCTTGGGAGGGGTCGTGGTTTGTTAGTCCTCATCTTCTTCTGTTCTATTCTACCTATTTCTAAGAGGAATTCCTTGAAGTGTTTAGTGGGGGTAGATGTCACTCTTCCCAAGTTTCTATCACTGATACAGATTTTTCTGTAATCTCTTTTGTATATTCTGTTATTTATTGAATGTTATATACCAGGAATTGTATGGAGTAGATAGATAATTTGTTAATCAATACAGTGATTAACAGTGATTCTATGATGTAAGTATCATTCCAGTTATACAAATGAGAAACAGGATTAGAGATTTTACATGTGGCTTAAAGTCAGAAAATTGTGGTGGCATATTTAGGATTAATTTCAGTTGAATTCCACTTTTTGCTGGAGATCTTGATCTTTCACATGGATAAAAAGGTAGCTTTGGTGATAAGAATGGAGACTTTCTTCTCTTTCATTCACATATTACTCAGAAGCCATTCTTTATTTATTTATTTTTTTTAAGATTTTATTTATTTATTTGAGAGAGAGAATGAGATAGAGAGAGAGAGAGCGCACGAGAGGGAAGAGGGTCAGAGGGAGAAGCAGACTCCCTGCTGAGCAGGGAGCCCGATGCGGGACTCGATCCTGGGACTCCAGGATCATGACCTGAGCCGAAGGCAGTCGCTTAACCAACTGAGCCACCCAGGCACCCAGAAGCCATTCTTTAAATGCTGCTATTTAAACTGATCTGATATTAATTTTTAGGTACTGCATGAAACTGTTAGTATTAGAGGAACACATGATATAATATGTATTGTAGTCCTGCTCTTTTTTTTCTTTTTTAAAGAATAAACTAATGAGTGCTAGAGCTCTATGTGAAATAAACCTATTGTCAGTTCTTCCAGTTTACAGGTTAAAATCCTTGATTGATTTTTCTCTTATACCCAACATTTAATCCATAGCAAACCAAAGATCTACCTTCAGATTATATCTAGAATCTGATCATTTCTCACCAAAACCACTGCTGCCACCCTCATTTAATCCAGCACCATTTCTCAACTGAATTATTATATAATAGCTTTTATTTTATTTTATTTTTTTTAAAGATTTTTATTTGTTTATTTGACAGACAGACAGAGATACAGCGAGAGAGGGAACACAAGCAGGGGGAGTGGGAGAGGGAGAAGCAGGCTTCCTGCGGAGCAGGGAGCCCGATGCCGATGCGGAGCTCGATCCCAGGACCCTGTGACCATGACCTGAGCCGAAGGCAGACGCCGAACGACTGAGCCACCCAGGCGCCCCCAAAAGCTTTTATTTTTATAATAGCTTTCCTTTAGTCTACTTTCAGTGTATAAGATTGAGTGATCTGGTTTATCACTGTGTCAGATTGTGTCAGTCTTCTGTTCAGACTGTCTAGTAAATTCCTGTTTTATTCACTGTAAAAGCTAACGTCCTTAACATGATTTAAGAGAGTTTTTTTGTTGTTGTTTTTGTTTTTAATATGGCCCCTTATTATTCTCTGGCTTCATTTTTACTATTTTCCCACATATTCTACTTTGTACTGACTACCTTGGTAGTCTGAACATATCAGGTGTATTACCTCAGGATATTTGTACTGTTCTTATTGTTTGGTTGATGTTTTCCCAGACTTCCGTGTAGATCATTTCCCTACGATGAAATAGTTACTCAGATGTCAGCTTCTCATTGAGGCTTCTCTTACTATCCTGTCTAACCCAATCTAACACTTCCTATCCTCCTTCCCTGCTTACAGTTTTTTCCTTATTATTTATCTCTATCTAATCTTACTATATAAGGTCTTCCTTATTTATCTTCTTTATTGTCTGTCTTTTCCACTAGATTGTTGAACCATGAAGGGGTTTTTGTTTATTCACTTCTTTGTCCTTGGTATCCAGAACAGTGTCTGGTCAGTACCTAATATATAAATTTGTTGAAAATTTTAGAATTTCTGAGAGAGTATTGATAAGTATTTACAGGTGATTCATTCTAGGTGCTGGGGCCAATGTTAAAATATTCATTGGGGGCACTGTTAGAAGTCTGGACTAAGAGATCAGTCTGCTAAGCCATTTTGCATCTTGCTTCTGAGCTTCAGTTAATGCAGCATAAAACAGATGTGATGGTATTATTAAACTTACAAACATATTTACTTTGGGAACAGAAAGATCTCTTTCCTCAAATCTTAAAAATGCTTTTTTAAAAAAAAGATTTATTTATTTGTTAGAGAGAGAGAGAGCACGAGCAGCAGGGAGGGGTAGAGGGAGAGGGAGAAACAGACTCCCTGCTGAGCAGAGAGCCCGATGTGGGACTTGATCCCAGCTTCCCGGGATCTGAGCCGAAGGCAGACGCTTAACCGACTGAGCCACCCGGGCACCCTTAAAAATGCTTTATTAGAAGAGTTGTTTAAAGGTTGGTATGTTAATATCTAGACTTTCTGTGATACAAAATTTGGGTATTTGCTACTGTCTATCTAACAGTTGAATTTTAGGAATTAATCTGTATTGGGACTATAGAGTTCCACTCAGGGGGACAGTTTTTTCTTTTAATCAAAATACTATATGGAGTAATTAAGACAGTGTGGTATTAGTGAAAGAATAAACAGATCAGGGGTGCCTAAGTGGCTCAGTCGGTTAAGGGTCTGCCTTCGGCTCAGGTCATGATCCCAGGGTTCTGGGATCGAGCCCCACATCGGGCTCCCTGCTCAGCGGGAAGCCTGCTTCTCCCTCTCCCACTCCCCCTGCTTGTGTTCCCTCTCTCGCTGTCTCTCTCTCTGTCAAACAAATAAATAAAATCTTTAAAAAAAAAAGAATAAACAGATCAGTAGTAAGGAATAGAGAACTCAGAAATATACCAATATAGTCAATTTATCTTTGGCAAAGGAGCAAAGGCAATACAAAAGAGAAAAGATAGTCTTTTTTAGGGCACCTGGGTGGCTCTGTTGGTTAAGCGTCTGACTCTTAATTTTTTTTTTTAAGTTTTTATTTATTTGTCAGAGAGAGAGAGAGAGCACGTTCGTGCACAAGCAGTGGGGAGGAGGCAGAGGGAGAGGGAGAAGCCTGGAAGCCGGCTCATGACCCGAGCTGAAGGCAGATGCTTAATTGACTGAACCACCCAGGTGTCCCCTAAGTGTCTGACTCGATCTCAGCTCAGGTCTTGATCTCGGAGTTGTGAGTGCAAGCCCTGTATTGGGCTTCTCGCTCAGTGTGGAGCCTACTAAAAAGAAAGGGAGAGAGAGAGAGAGAAGATAGTTTTTTTGATAAATGATGCTGAAACAACTGGACATCCACATGGAAAAAAAATGAATCTAGACACAGACCTTATACCATTCACTAAAATTAGCTAAAAATTTATCACAGACCTAAATATAAAATGCAGATCTATAAAACTCCTAGAAGATAACATAGGGGAAATCTAGATAACTTTGAGTTTGGTGGTGATTTTTTAGGTATAATACCAAAGGCATGATCTATTAGAAAGAAAGGAGCAACAAACAGAACTTCTTTAAAATTAAAAATTTCTGCTCTGTGAGAGACACTGTCAGAATGGAAGGATTAGCCACAGCTCAGGAGAATATATTTGTGTAAGACATATAAAGAACTTTTATCTAAAATATACAAGAACTCTTAAAACTCAACAGTAAGAAAACAACCAGATTAAAAAATGGGTCAAAGGACCTCGACAAACACCTCACCAAAGAAGCTATGTTGATGGCAAATAAACATATGAAAAGATACTCCATATCATATGTCATTAGGGAAATGCAAATCAAAACAACAAGATATCACTATACACCTATTCGAATGGCTGTAATTTAGAGGACTGACAACACCAAATGTTGAGGAGGATAGGGAGCAGTAGGAACTCTCACTCTTTGATGGTAGGAATGAAAAAATGGTACAGCCTCTTTTTGGAAGGCAGTTTGGTGTTGTTTTTTTTTCCACAAGTCTAAACATACCATACAATTTTTGTTTGTACCCGTTGGTATTTACTCAAAGGAGTTAAAAGCTATTGTATACACAGAAACCTGCCCTTGGGTGCTTATACATTCTGGAATAGACAAAACTATGGAGACAATAAAAAGATCTGTGGATGTGGGTGAGGAGAGAGAGATGAGTAGGCAGAGCAAAGAGGATTTTTAGGGCAGTGAAGAATAATCTTTATATTATAATGATGAATATATGTCACTCTACTTTTGTTCAAACCCACAGAATGCACAACATGAAGAGTGAACCTTAAGGTAAATTGTGGACTTGGTGATTGTGATGTGTCAGTGTAAATTCATCCTTGGGGGAAAAATAGTGTACCATTCTGGTGAGTGATGTTGATAATGGCAAAAGCCATGCATGTGTTTGGGGCAGCAAATATATGGGAAATCTCTGTATCTTCCTTTCAATTTTGTTGTAAACCTAAACTGCTCTTAAAGAAAATAAAGTCTTTAAAAAAAGGGGGGGGTGTAAATGTTGCTTCAACTCTGGGTTTTGAGCTTTGAGACATCTGCGTGGGCACCCAGTGACGAACTGTACCTGTAAAGTAAAATCTGTCCTTCCCAAATCTGCTCTTTAGCACCCTTCATCCACAACCTTAGATCACAGAGCAGCCTGCACAGCTCATCCACATGCTCTTAGGAGGGTCCCCAGCCTTGCTTTCTGAACTTCATTAAGCAGGAATAAGACGGACTTTGTTTCAAAAGAGAAATTACCAAATCTCCACATTGAGGGAGACCTCTTTTTTTTCTCAATCCAGCAGAGTGAAGGCTGACAAAACAACACAGTCTAAGCCAACACACTGCCTGTGTTGAAACTCTGAGCTTGTGCAACATTGGGATTTTGTAACTTTTTTTTTTTTTTTTTTTATGATTTCACATTCTGAGATAGTAATTATGCCCAGGAAATTTTTCTTGAAGAAGTGGATAAATTTTCATTTTATAATTTAAGTGTTATTGTGTATCATCAGTAAGGATTGGATATGTATGCCAGTAACAGAAAACTTGATAAATACTGCCTTAAACAAGTGAGAATTTACTTTTCTCATGCAATGTGAATTCCAGGGGTAGGCAGTCCATAGCTGATGCAGCTGCTGAAGGATGTCATCAAGGAACCAGTATCCTATCTTCCTAGCTTACGGTTTTTGTCTTTTTGGTCAGAAGATGGCTGTTGTGGGGCGCATGGGTGGCTCATTCGGTTAAGCAGCCCATTCTTGATTTTGGCTCAGGTCATGATCTCAGGGTCCTGGGATCGACTCCCACCTTAAGCTCCACACTCAGCGGGGAGTCTGCTTTGGGATTCTCTCTCTCTACCCCTGCTTCTTTGTGAGTGTGCGCATGCTCTCTCTCTCCCTCCCTCCCTCTAAAATAAATAAATCTTAAAAAAAAATAGATAGCTATTGTATCTGACTTCATCAGAGTTTTCAGAAGGAAAAGAGGGAAAGATAAAGGGAAATCCCTTTATCAGACTTTGTATTTTTTTGGTAGATAGTGGCCTCTCAGAGATTGATAACTACCTTTTGTTGGCCAGAACTATGTTGGTATAACTTGGTATTTAACTTATCATATCTGGAATTAGTATAGAATGGTGGTTAAGAGCATGGACCTAAGTTTGAAAATCAGTTTTGTTATTTCCTGAGTATGATTTTAACATCTTTGTGCCTCAATTTCCCTCTGTTAAAAGTTCTAGTAATATGTACATGCCAACACTTTGTTGTTGAAAAGATTAAAGGAGTTAATATGTCATTATTTTAATGGATACCATTTGTACTATTTTAAGTATTAGTTATAATTTACCATCTTCATTATATAGAAGAGTTACTGATATTGGAATTGTAAATTTGTCACTCAGGGAACTAATTTTTTTAGATAGGAAATAAAATAGCATTTGGATTAGGTGCTTTTGAGTATAGGGATGATTGAAAAAGATGGTAGAACTTTAAGGACTCTCGTGACTGCATTGCATTATTAAAAATTATGGGTGAGTTAAAGTATTGGGGCCATTTTAATTTACTCATTTAATTCATCTTAGAGCTTGATGACTTTTAGGACTGTCTTGAACAAATTGTCATTTTACCACCAATCCCCTAAAGCACCTTCATCTCAACCGAAATTCTGTCTTATTGATAGAATGTTTGAAGACTTAGCTATGTATCAAAAAATGATTTCGTTGGTGTTGTTACCAGCCTTGCCAATTTATAATCACTCTACTGAAAAAAAAATATCAATTACTTCTCTATTTTCTTTTTAGCCCTATCTGCTTTGATATGATTGAGGAAGCATACATGACGAAATGTGGCCACAGCTTTTGGTAAGATGATTTTATTTAGCAAAATTGTCTTGATTTTTAACTTGTGTAAATGCAGCCAGTGAAAAGTTAGGTTTTTAAAATAATTTTGGTTATCTTATAATTTCTTTCATACATTTTTGTAAGTTCAGCAGCTCAAGGCAGAAAGCATGTGGTTGGTGCATAATTTCTGTGGAATACTTAGATTTACTGTTGCCTTTACAGATGGATTTTAAAACTTTTGGGTTGATTGATTATTTATTATAGAGCTTTGATTACCATTTTAGAAAATTGAAGGGTGCTAGATAATTAGGATGAAGCATGAAGCATCTTTAACTCACTTGTGGGGTTAAGTGTGTGAGACCCAGTAAAGGAGGTTAGAAAGTCATTGGAAAAGGATATAGGGGGTTAAAAAGATCTGTGTTTTCTTCTTCAACATTTTGCTCAGTGTTATCGTTAGTTGCTTAGTCTTGTATATACGTCACATTAATCTGTATATTTAAAAAATTTTTAGTTGTGGTAAAGTACACATAAAATTTATCATCTTAACCATTTTTAAATTGAGTAATGTTAAGTTTGTTTGCATTGTTGTACAATCAATCTCCAGAATTTTTTTATCTTGCAAAACTGAAACTGTATACCCTTTGAGCAACTCTGCATTTCTCCCTTCCCCCCAGCCTCTTTCAATCACTATTTTTACTTTGTTTCATGAATTTGACTATTCTAGATACCTCATATAAGTGGCATCAAATTGTATTTTTGTGACTGGCTTAACTCACTAAGCATAATGTCTTTAAGTTTCATCCTTGTTGTAGCATGTGTCAAAGTTTCCTTCCTTTTTAAGGGTGTATAGTGTTCCATTGCACGTATATATTGTATTTTATTTGTTCATCTGTAATGGACATTTGGGTTGCCTTCACTTCTTAAATGTTAAGAATGGTGCTTTGAACATTGGTGTCTAAATATCTCCTTGAGATTCTGGTTTCAGTTCTTTTGGATATATACCCAGAAGCAGAATTGTTGTATCATATGATAGTTCTGTTTAATTTTTTGAGGAACCTCCATACTGTTTTCCACAGCTGCTGTACCATTTTACATCTCCCTCAGCAGTTCACAAGAGTTCCAGTTTTTCCACATTCTAGCCAACATTTGTCATTTTCTGTTTTTTTTTTAAATAGTAGCCATCTTAATGGTTATGTAATCTGTGTTTGTTTAATACCTTTTGTTTATTCTTTGTGTGTTTTTTTTTTATTGGGGGTGGTATATTCTGTTTGCAGTTGATCATGTCCATAAATTATTTACACTGTTGATATGATATTTTTGGCTTAGTATTATGTGTTCTAATAGCCCCTGTATTCTAATTCATGTTGAAGTCAGACCCATAATTTTATTCTGAAGTTGAATGTAATATCTGGTAGATTGATATTCACTAATCAAGTACTGGGTGTTATTACCAGTTTGTAAGTATTTTAGTTTGATTTGGAGCTTGATGCATCAGTGTTAGGTATATCCAGTCTGCCAGTCATTTAAAAAGAAGTTTAGAATAAAAATCGCTTTCTTAGCTTGGACTATGTTTTTTATTAAAATATAAGTTATTAAAATAAGCAATATGTACTCTTGGCTAAAAAACAACTTATTGTCCAGAAAGCTGTAACATGAAATGTAAATGTCACAATTTTTCTAGTCTTTTTTTTTTGGCCTACCTCCTCAGAGGTTATGGTAAGGAGTAATGGTGTGTCCTTCAGAATTTTTTTGCTGGTTTTTTTAAAAAAAGGCCATCTTGCCTTAAATAATTTAGATTTCCTGCTATATCATTGCATTGACATTATTATGGTTCATGAATAACTTTCTGCTCCTTATTGCTACTGAAAGTCTGGTCATGTGTGTTTTGCTTTTAGATTGATACATGTACGGTCTTGGTCTTTTCAGGCTTATTGTTTAACAGTAGTGTTTCCTATGGTCTATTAATTGACCTAGCACCATTGCATTCCATAGGAAACCATGGAGACTTTGATTTTCATCTCTGGAAAATTGGGTGATTTAGATTAGGCTTTCTCTGCCTTTGTAGTATTGAATATTGGACCAGATAATTCCTGTTGTGGGTGATTATCCTGGGTATTGTAGATTGTTTAGCAGTATCCCTGGCCTCTACCCAGTAGCAGTCCCTTTTCTCACAAGTGTGACAACCAAAAATGTCTCTGGACATTGCCAGATATCTAGTAGGGGACAAAATTGCCCACATCTGAGAAATACCGATACAGAGTTAAAAGAGCAGGGTCTTGAAGTTGGTAAACCAGGATTCTGGTTCTGGCTCTAAAACTTACCTTACATTTGTCCAGTCGCTCAGCTGGTCTCTTCTGTTGTCCCTCTTTGCCCTCCTCCCCCTTTTCTTCCTACTCCTTCACGTCCTCTTCTTCTATAGTTTAGAAGGTGCGGATGTTTGGTGCAAATTATGAAGTGAGGATTTAATTTTTCCTGACTGCCTTCTTCTAACTTATATGTTCACTGTGGCATTTTAAAAAGACACTGAAGAGTCTGCTAAAGAAGTACAATAATCTTGCTTCGCTATGTTGTGACGTGTTACAAATTACTGATTGACTTTATAATTAAATAGGCCTGGCCTTTCCAATGAGTCCTGTAATTTTCAAGGTGTGTCCTTAGGTCATCATTGGAAAACCCCACTGGTTTCATAAATATGTTTTTCCCTTCAAATAAAAATAGTTTAAGTTTAGATCCTTGTTATAACTCAAGTGATATTATAACCTGAGTGTGTTTTAAAATATGAATGTGTTTTAAAATACCTACCAGAGAGCAGGTTTTGGTAGGATAAGAGACCATAAGGTTGAGAGGAGCTAGTAAACTTGGAGGCTGGCAGTCCATTGTCAGGCTTGTGGAACTGTGAGACATTTTGTACTTTTGTTTAAAGCAAAAGCTCATAATTATTTACCCTATCCTGTCACGTGAGGCCATTGGAAGTTCATTAACAGTACCTATTGGATCAAATCTTCGCTAACTCCAATGCTGGCTTGTAATCTGGAGCAGAGCAGTGTTAGCATTTCCAGGCTCCTTCCAAATTATAAACACTAAATCAGATTGGACCATGGGAACTGTTTATCCCTCGTCTCACTTACAAATGGTAACTCTTTCCTAGTAACAGGTTGGAGATACTGTTCCCACTTGACAGTGGATCTGCTATTAGCTGTTGTCTAACCAAACTTAATGATATGATAAAATAAAAATATCTGGCTTCTTTGTGATGTAGAGATAAGGTTTGCTCTTTCCCTTTGCCGTCTCCTGCTTACCCCCTGCACCTTGCTTCTTTTCAGACCTCATGTCTACCAAATTCTGATTTACTATTTTGTTTCATTACAAATTAATTATAGGGTGCCTGGGTGGCTCAGTTGGTTAAGCAACTGCCTTTGGCTCAGGTCATGATCCTGGAGTCCTGGGATTGAGTCCCACATCAGGCTCCCTGCTCAGCGGGGAGTCTGCTTCTCCCTCTGACCCTCCTCCCTCTCGTGCTCTCTGTCTCTCATTCTCTCTCTTGCAAATAAATAAAATCTTAAAAAAAAAATTTAAAAAACAAAAAACAAATTAATTATAATTAATAGCATCCCTCAGTGTTGTTCATCTTCCAGCATATCTGTGGTCAAACCTGCGTATCAGCTTGTCTTTTGGGGCTTTTGAATAATTTATCATCTTGTACCTTGCTATTAGTCTTTCTTTATTTATACCCGGTTATTATATAGGACCAGTGTACTGATTTGTCCTTGCTGTTCTTGTTATGGTCTCTTATTTTT
The DNA here is from genome assembly GCF_003265705.2 of Callorhinus ursinus. NCBI lineage: Eukaryota > Metazoa > Chordata > Mammalia > Carnivora > Otariidae > Callorhinus > Callorhinus ursinus. Next base: position 34,147,415 of record NW_027397075.1, on the reverse strand, counting down.
TGAGAATTTTCTGATTATTCACAGTTTTTTATATGTACTCATCCCTGTTTACAGAGAGAGAAAAAGATATTTATGATAAGGTCTCCATTTACCCTAGTGTCTACAATTACTTATAGAAAAATGAGGAGAAATCAGAAAGTTTGTGTATTGGGGGTGGGTGAATAGAGGGCTTCAGAAAACATTCGAAGAAGTTTTTGGATGGTTAAAGTGGCATGGTGTTCTGTATATTGCAGGCAGTTCCCAAATAAAAATTATGCCCTAAAAGCTTAAAAAAAAAAAAGAAAAAGATATTTATATCTTATAGGTAGGTCATACTTTTTTTTTTTTTGGTAGGTATATACTTAATAGAAACAGAATAATACATTTATAGAGAAATACTCATTTAAAAAATTATACAAGTATAGTTGACGTAATTGTTATATTAGTTTCAGGTGTGCAACATAGTGATTAGACAATTCTGTACATTACTTGGTGCTCACCACCATAAGTGTAGTTACCAGCTGTCACCATACAATGTTACAATATTATTGAATATAATCCCCATATTGTTCTCTTCATCTCTGTAACTTACTTATTTTGTAATTGGAGGTTTGTATTTGTCAGTCTCCTTCACCTATTTTGCCCATGTCCCCCATCCTCCTCCGTTCTGGCAACCACCAGTTTGTTCTTTGTATTTATGAATCTGTTTCTGCTTGTTTGATTGTTCATGGGTTTTGTTTTTAGATTCCACATATAAATGCAATCATGTGGTATTTGTTTTTTTTTCTGACTTCACTTAGTTTAATACCCTTGCAGTCCATTCATGTTGTTACAAAGGGCAAAATTTCAAAATATTCATTCTTCATTATCAGATATACACTTAAACGCGTTTATGTCAGCACATTCTGGTACTGAATTACTATTTTTAAGAGTTTCAGTGTGAGTAGCTTTTGAAAACTTCTCAGGTAGACCCAAGATACATATTCCTTTATACCCCCTATTTTGAACACTAGTCTAGATACTTATCCTCCTTTTAGAATCCAAAATACCACATCTGTGGTGGTGATGGTCAAGTAGAGTTATTGTGAAAGAAATAATTGAGAATTTTTAGTGGTGTTTTATATGACCCAGAAGACATGTTTCTTTTTTGTTTATACCTATTTTTTTTGTGCATTGAACATTTATTTAGTTCAACTCTAACAGGATATTGTGCTAGACATTGAGGGTACAGAGATGAATTAAAACAAATCCTTGCTTTGAATGAATAAATAGAAGAGGAGATGACAGTACAAAATAAGGTAGTTACTATTTCTCAAACTAGGGCAGGTCTGCCCAGGGGTGGTAGTGAGGTAGTGGATACTACGAGATAAACTTGATGCATTTTGTTATGTCAGTTTTATACAGTGGTATGTAATTTGATGCGTTTTTGTTTTATAGTATAGGTAGATATTACCAATGCAATGTGCAAAAGTCAGTTGAATTTTTGTTCCTGAGGACAGTTCCTTCTCACTGTGTTCTGGACTACTTTTTCTTCTAGGAGAGGATTGTGTGGTAGTAAACCTACTGACAAGGGATATGATTAGGATGCTGAAGATAGGAGAGGAGGATATTCTATTGGACTCTGGGATAATTTCTTGTATATTGACAAACTCTTTCACTCAGTTAACAACTTAGCTTGTTCTTCTTGCCATATTATTTGCTCATTTCTAACTATCATTTCTTTACAAAAGCCATTTGCTAAAACCCAGAATGCCCTTCTGCTTATCTGTCAACCCCTTGTCTCATCTTTAATAACCTTCCCAGAGTTTCTACTTCATGACTTGGTTTATTTGAACTTGCAGACTTTTTTAAGGGTTAAATCTTGTCATTTGGGAATATTTTCTGGTAATATGAACTCATTTCCGTTTTCCCTAAGCAGACTATAAATGTTTCAATGTTGTAATTGCATAACTACTTTATGCTTTTCCCTATCAAGAGAAATGAAAACAACATTTTATATATTATTTCCTTCACTGAAATTTCTACATAGGAAATTTTCTGTTAGATCTGGAACCTATCATGTGGTAATATGGTAATCCTAACCTTGTCATAGTTGCAAGAGATGTTGTTATTATTTCTCAAACACTGTACAAGTCATGTGTTTTATATATATTTGAGTATCTGTTATGTGCCAGCCATTTACTTAGATCTTTAGGTCCTTGTGCTGTGCCAAAGACCAGCACTGCATCAGTTCTTTATGATGTCCTTTTTATTTATTTATTTATTTATTATTATTTTTTTAAAGATTTTATTTTTATTTTGATAGAAACACAGCGAGAGAGGGAATACAAGCAGGGGGAGAGGGAGAGGGAGAAGCAGGCTTCCCGCTGAGCAGGGAGCCTGATGTGGGACTTGATCCCAGGACCCTGAGACCATGACCTGAGCTGAAGGCAGACGCGCAACGACTGAGCCACCCAGGCACCCTATGATGTCCTTTTTAAACTTATCTTGAAAGTACCAAATGTGAGATGAAAGAATAGTTGTTAATTAGTACAGAGAAACCTGATGGATGTAGGTTTCTGTTTTTATAAGGTAGAGTGAAGTAAGTGGGTTATAAAAAGCTTCAACTTATAAAGCTGAAGTAAATTTATAGTAATTTGGATACAGAATAAAAGAGGTGGTATCTTTTTAGGACTCTTCTTTATAAATCACCCTTGTAATTTCTTAGAAGTAATTTTTTTTCTGATTGTTAGGAGCAGTGCCTTTTTACTATAGAAACTTGTAGACATCTAAAAAGAAAAAGTTTCCCATGATTTTATGACCCAGAGACATATATGTTAATATTATGATGAATGCCTTTTTTGGTTTATTTTAAATGGATACATACACAGTTTTTTTTTTTTTTAAAATTTTTATTTATTAAATAGACAGAGAGAGAGAGAGAGAGAGAGAGAGAGAGACAGTGAGAGAGGGAACACAAGCAGGCGGAGTGGGAGAGGGAGAAGCAGGCTTCCCGCCGAGCAGGGAGCCCGATGCGGGGCTCGATCCCAGGACCCTGGGATCATGACCTGAGCTGAAGGCAGTCGCTTAACCAACTGAGCCACCCAGGCGCCCCATACACAGTTTTTTAAAAACAGAAATGTGATTGTACTGTATCCACTATGTTAGAGATTGTCATTTTTAGTTCATAAAAAGTGATCTAGTGACTTTTTTTTCTAATGTCAATTTGATATTTTTCGTGGTTTTTTGGAACAATATTTTTTTTTTTTTAAGATTTTATTTAGGGGCGCCTGGGTGGCTCAGTCGGTTAAGTGGCTGCCTTCAGCTCGGGTCATGATCCCAGGATCCTGGGATCGAGCCCCTCATTGGGCTCCCTGCTCAGCGGGGAGCCTGCTTCTCCCTCTCCTGCTGAGTGCCTCTCTGCCTACTTATTTAAGATCTTATTTATTTATTTGACAGAGGGACACACAGCGAGAGAGGGTACACAAGCAGGAGGAGTGGGAGAGGGCGAAGCAGGCTTCCCATGGAGCAGGGAGCCCGTTGCAGGACTCCATCCCAGGACCCTGGGATCATGACCCGAGCTGAAGGCAGACACTTAACGACTGAGCCACCCAGGCACCCCTAAATAAAATCTTTTTAGAAAAATTCATCTTTAAAAAAAAAAAGATTTTATTTATTTGAGAGAGGAAGAGCATGAGCCAGGAGTGAGGGAGTGGCAGAATGACAAGCAGACTCCCTGCTAAGCAGGGAGCCCAAAGCAGGATTCGATCCCAGGATCTTGGGATCATGATTTGAGCTGAAGGCAGAGCCCAACTGACTGAGCCACCCAGGCTCCCCTAGTTGAATAATATTTAAAAAGTTTTTTTATTATAAGACAATATGTAATTGTAAAAAGTCAAACATTACAGAAATATATATCATAAGGAAACATTTCTTGTAATCCTCTTTCTTTAGCTATAACCAGTGTTATTAGATGATTTTTCATGGCATATAGTTATGTATTGCAATATGATTTTTTGGGATTTTTTTTTGGATTGATGTTTACAAAATTATTTAGTCAATTTCCTAGTGTTTTGGTTGCTTCTAATTTATTTTGCTATTTACAGATAATCTTGAATTGAGCACCTTTTTATGTATATACCTCTGCTCATTTCCTTAGGGTAAATTCCTAGAAATAAAATCATTACATCAAAGGGGATACACAGCCTTAAGGTTTTCCATACAACTTGCCTTCTGGAAATGTGGCAGTTACATTTACTTCAACAGTACATGAAGTTGTTTATACTCACATGTGCTCCTTAACTCTGATAGTATTTTCTTTAATTTTCCAATTTGGTAAAAAATAGTATATAATTTAAAATCAATTTTTTTATCCTACTGAAGGTGATGATTTTCTCATGCTTATTGACTAATGTTTGTCTTGTTGATTTTTCTGTTTTTCACTTTCTTTTTTTTTTATTTGAATGTGTTCCTTTTGTATTTAAGGATATCAGCACTCCAAGAACATGAATAGTGTATTTGCTTAACTAAATCATAGGCATTTGCTTTTCTTGGGTGTTGTTACAAAGTGTTTAAATTGCATAAACTTAGTACATTTTTTTAAACATTCTATATCCAGTAGACTTGTTATTCAAGTTCATCTTTAAATATTAACTTTTGTATACTGTTATCTAATAAATGCTCTATGTATCTTTATTATGATAAAATATAAGCTGAAATAAATTTGATAACAAATTACTTGTTTTAAATGAGAAATAGAAGACTTATAGGCATTATTTTATGACCAGTTTATTAATCCTTCACTGATTTAATGAACCCTATTTTTTTTTTTTTCTGCTAATAGCTACAAGTGTATTCATCAGAGTTTGGAGGATAATAATAGATGTCCCAAGTGTAACTATGTTGTGGATAATATTGACCATCTGTATCCTAATTTCTTGGGTGAGTCTTTGGAATGATTCTTTATTATTTAAAATATTCTGTCCCCAAAAGTGTATGCTAGTACTAATTTATTCAGAAAATATAGTGTAGGGGTAAAGCAAGTCTTTCTCTCCTACTCACCTGGGTGCTTTCCCGGTCTTCGTTATTTTGTGATGTATTTTCCATACCATGTGTTGTTAGTACCATATTATATTGTTTTTAAGTTTCATAAAAAAAGAAAAATTGACACAACTCTTAGTTCTTACTACATAGATGGCGGGACAGAATGGGAGGTTAAAGGGGATGCCAGAGGTCCAGAATACCTGTCTCTTTATACAGTGTAGTGCATTCCTGCTGCTTGTGCTTCTGGGGCAGAAGTGAGAGTCAAGGGAAGAAAGTGTTAATGGAGAGGGGGAAGAGGAGGTGGAAACTTGGGCAGTTGGATTCCTGGATAGGTGAAGAGAGTCTGTGAACGGGGGAGGCGATGGAAAAGGAAGAACTTGGAGAAGGAACTTAGGAAAAGAAGAAATACTGAGGGTGTGATACTCTGCAGGACTGGACTTTATGGGCTAGGTTGGGTAGAAGGGAAATGAAAGTCCTGCAAAGCAAAATCCTATGTCCCTGCACTCCGACACATGGATTGCTGCTGCTGTGTGCGCTCTAGAATTACTTTTCTATCAGTTGTCATAACTTCAGAAAACTTCTTTTGGAATGTTTAAATACAGAAAGGAAGCTAATCTTCCAACAACTTTGGTGTTTACTAAAATTTTCAGGCAGCATTCTTTAACGAGTACAAAAGATGGAGATTCCTTTATGTGAATAGAGGGAGCACGATATACTAGTTTGGAAGAACTTTCAAAATATAGTACTGTTTTAGTTAGAAAGTGATTTCATACATTAAGTATATATACTCACATGTATCCAGTGAATAGTGAAGTTACACTTACTGATTTTCTGAGCTAGAAATTATCTGGGTGATGATCTAGTTTTTAACCTCCTCTTTTTATGGATAATAAATTTTTGTTTTGGATAATTGGAGTGTAAGTATTTTATGCCCATATTTGAAGTCTTTTAATTATAGTGCAGCTTCTAATGTGATTATGAATGTCAGCCATGGAAATAACATTTTATGCTGATACATCTTTTCCTGTTTTTCTTCCATCATCCCTTCCACTCTTTACCATTTGTACAATAATAGTCAAATTCATAGGTTCCCACATTAGGTAGATAGGGATCCTGTGCATTCAGGATGCCATTGAGATCTATTTCTGAACATGGAATTTCATTTTTTTTTTCCTTTACTGAAAAAAACTCTTCTAAGTTGTTTCCATTGCTTCAGCGTGAGATTACATGATTTATTTGTGTGGTGCCTGTCATTCTTGGTTGGGTTGAGGACCTTGAACCTTTTGAAGTAATTTCAGATTTCTTCTTGACCATGGTAAAATAAGTATATGTTTTACAGTTTTGAAGGCTACTGGATAGACTTGCACTTTTTTTATTGATAGGTTATGACCTTTACTATTATTTAAAGATTTTATTTATTTGTCAGAGAGAGAGGGAGAGAGCACAAACAGGGAGAGTGGCAGGCAGAGGGAGCCCGATGCAGTACTCAATCCCAGGACCCTGGGATTATGACCTGAGCCAAAGGCAGATGCTTAACCTACTGAGCCACCCAGGCTTCCCAGGACCTTTCCCTTTAATACTGTAAATTTACCTGAGTCATGGGTAAAGCGCTGAACTATGCATTTTCTGTAGCAGTGGTCTTCAAAACTTTTTGCTTGGGTGACTCATAAAAATTCTGAAAAATGATGTTCTTCATCACACATTGATCCCCTATTTAAAATTATCATCCTCAGTTTTTCTTTGTAAGTGTAAGTGGTTGTAAAGGATGTAACTTTAGGAGTATTATAAATTTGGTTATTTAAAAATAAAGCTTTTATCTCTTTTTAAAATGTATCCAGTGAGGGGCACCTGGGTGGCTCAGTCATAAAGCATCTGCCTTCGGCTCAGGTCGTGATCCCAGGGTCCTGGGATTGAGCCCCACATCGGGCTCCCTGCTCAGCAGGAAGCCTGCTTCTCCCTCTCCCACTCCCCCTCCTTGTGTTCCCTCTCTCGCTGTGTCTTTCTCTGTCAAATAAATAAATAAAATCTTAAAAAAATAAAAAAATAAAATGTATCCAGTGAAATCTAAATCATAGTGATTGGTATTTATCATTGATTTGAAAACAGACACCTTTCATTAACAATGGGAAGTTTTATTCATTCCTTTTCTCTTTGCACTTCTACTTAAATTATCGTCCACATAATTTTATCCTTATATAATGTATTTTCACATTTGAAATCCCTATCGATCTATCTGTAATACTTTTCTGTAACAGAAATGTATATAAATAGAAACTATAGACATAGAAATTTTTTTTGAACATAATTTTATATTAAGCATTTAAAAATCTCAGATATTTTTTCTGAGTTATTATTGAGTCATGAGTAGTATGCAATTGGTCAAATATTTACAAATTTTATAAAGTATTAGGCAAATATTTATTGAAAATGTGCTGCTTATTAAGGTTTGGTGCTTTTCTCAGTTCTAGTACCCTTGGAAGTTATTACTAGGACAAGGAATCAGTTTCATTTGTATTTTTATTTTGTTGTTTATTCATTTTTTAGGATCATCATAGTTTTTTTTAAAATTTGAGGTATAATTGATATATAACATTATGTAACTTTAAGGTTTTTCTTTTTAGTTTTAAAGTGTAAGTCTTGAGAAACTTTGCTTACATGAATAAGTTGATGGGGATTGAAGGAATTTTGTTAACAATAACGTCACTCAGTTTTTTGACTTCGTTCTGACTTAAGAAATTAAGAAAAAAAGCATTGACTTATCATCAAAAACAATCTTAATGCTCAGTTAGTTAATAAGTCAAGTCCTTTCTTTAATTTTCATGAAAGCAAAGAATTGGAAGCTAAACACTCAAAAAAGATTTGGTTTTCAGGTCATTATAATCATATAATTTTTTGTCAGGTACTTTGATTTTTCCTTTCCTGCCCTAAACACTATACCACAGACCCTTTTTCTTTTGACTTCCCTTCCCCCATCTCTTCTACCTTCCATTGTATTCTTTTTCATTCTCTCCTGCCTTTGCTCCTTCAACACATTCACTATTCTTTCCATCCTACTCGGTCTTGAGAGCTCTCTTTCTTTTTCCCCATTACTGGAAGGTTCTTGCAAGGTGAAGTCTTCCTGTCCTGTTGCCATCTATCCTGCCCCCGCCCCCCCCCAATTCCTGCAGTTGCTCTCCTCTGCTCCTGCCAAGACTTGCTCTCTAGCTCTCCCTCTCCCTCTCTCCAACTGCCTGCCTCCATCTCTCTCCCTCGCTCAGTCTCTTTTCCAGCTTTCTCTGTATTTAAAATTTATAATTGGAATTTTATCTTCCTTATGAATAACTTTATTATTCTTTGAAGGGACAATGTGAATGCTAAGTGTAAAATACGTGTTTTAAAAAAAATAGAGCATATAACATCCTTACTATTGCCAGGTAGTGTCCTAAGTGCTTTGTGTAAGCTAACTCATTTAATTTTCAGTCCTGTGAGATGGGTACTCTTGTTATTATCCTCATTCTTCAGGTGAGGAAACTAAGGCACAGAGACTTTGGGTTACTTTTATAAAGTTATACAGTAGTATTGGTGGAATTGGGATTTGGTCCTAAGCCGCCTGTCTCACAAGTATATGTGCATTAACTATACTCTCCTGCTTCTAAAAAGATAGTTACTAGAATGGAAGCTTTAGCAGTAGAAATGCTTGTTTGTTCTTAGTACTGTGGCCATTTTATGGATCCAGAGAATTATAATTATGGATATAGAATATCCTTCAAGTTCAGTGATACACGAGATTTCTCAGTAAAATGCAATTTGGTATACCTGTGTAAAATATTACCGTTTAAGTCACAGTTTTTATTCAAATGGTTAATTCTGTAACTGAAATATTAAACTCTTTATTTATGTACTTCTCTTTATTCCCACTACATTATTTCAAGCTCTCCTTTTTCTTCCCTGGGTTATAATAGTAACTTCGCTTGTGAGATGAATACCAGGCTCTTCAGAATCAGGCTCCCATCTATCTACATTTGCAGCCTTAGTTCGTCACCCATTAAATCATTAACAAAGTCACTTTGACTCTGTGTTTCAGCCATATTGATTTAAAGTCATCTTATCTCCTGCTCTTGTATGAATTTAACCCCCTCTTTCTCACACCCTTCTCAATTCTTTTTCACTTCTTTTTCTGCTTAATGAATCTCTTTGTGCATGTTATGGCCGAATTCTAGTGTAACCTTCTATGTGTAGCCTGCTCATTTACACTTTGATTGCTCCTTGTCCTGTGTTCTTTGTTAAGTCTACCTCAATGATAGTACTGCTTATCACATTACCTTACAACTACTACATCATATATATTTGTCTTCCTACTCAGAGTTGCTTGAGTCTTAGATTGAATCTTACTTAGTTTGAGTCTTATTTATCTTTGAAGCTTGGATTCCTAATATGGGCTTGATACATCTCTGGTTTGTTTGGAAATATTTATAGTTGGATTGTGGTATAATGGAAGATATTAGATAGTTGGATTTGTATCCCAACTCTGTTCTGTATTGTATGTCACTGTGAGTAAGTTCTTGATGCTCCCTCTAATATTCCCTCATCTCTAAAATGGGGGAGAATAACCCATAGGATAATGTCTATAAAGTACTAGCCTAGTGCTAAACTGATTTAGTGCTAGTTTTTTTCTTTATCAGATTTTTTGTTGTTTTTGTTTGTTGTTATCAGTTAATTGTTAAAGACAGAAGAAAAGAATTTGTAGAACTGGTTAATTCAGTGGTTCAGTGTTATGATCAAGTTCTTTCCATCTTTCTATTCCTCCATCCCAGCATGTATTGGTTCTTTGACTATCTCCCCCTAAGATTGCAGGATGGCTCTGAGCAGTTCCAGATATCATCTCTTAAGGGAGGGAAAGAATTTGTTTTCTTCCTATCCATTTCTTTCTGAAAGACAGCATACCCTTCATTGGTTAAAACTAGGTCACATACTTAATCCCATTGTCAATTATTGCCAAGGGTATGAATGCCTAGATTGGCTTAGGTTAGTCAAGAATCATACCATTGGGCTGGGGTGGAACCTAGCTTTTCTGAAAGCATGTGGCTTGGAAAAAAATTAAGTTGTTTTTAAAAAAGGGGGGGAATGGTTTTGGATAGGTAACTGACAGTATCTGCCATGATGTTTATAGGAAAGTAACAAAAAGAAGAACAAATAAAAATCCTTAGTGTCTACCTTACAGAATCAACCAGGTACCATGTGGAGGATGGAACAGCCTCACACAGTGCTGATAGTGTCATCATTGAGATGTGTACGAGAAAGCACATATTCCAGAGAATTCTCCTTTAATAATAGCAGTAGTAATAATAGCAGTTGTAGCATTAGAATTTGTGGCAAAATTGTTTTCCAATTTTAAATAAAGTGAAAACCTGGCATTTTCTGCTTAGCATCTTTTTAATTTGGGGACTTTTAAAAGTGAAAATAGAACCCATTTAAACAGAACAATTAGATGATACATTTAACAATAATACAAATTATAGGTACTTTTTGTTTTGTTTCTCTTTTCAGTGAATGAGCTCATTCTCAAACAGAAACAAAGATTTGAGGAAAAGAGGTTCAAATTGGACCACTCAGTGAGTAGCACCGTATGTTTCAACTCTTATTACTATTTTTTAATAAATTTCAGTTTGTTTTTATTGGTTAATTAGATATTAAAGCTTAGCATGTCATTGATTTTTTTTAAAGAAAATTTAAGATTATTCTGTTTAATAAAGAACTTTGTTAACTGCATTGTCTAAAATTTAGTGATCATCTTTTGAAAGGTCTTCTGGGATCGCATTGAGTCAGAGTTGGCTTGTAATACATGACATTTGGAGGATTATATGGCAGGGTGGAACTATGGTTGGTAATTTGGAAAAACTGTTGGAAGGTTCTCAATTTAAGAGAATCAGTCCTAAATTATTGAGGGAAGTGAGCCTAAATTAATACCTTACCAAGTACAAAGTTGAACATATGGCTAGACAAATAATTAAAACCCAAGCACGTATTTCGAAGGGAATTATACCTTTAGACGTGCTCAGTTAACATTTGTCTTGATGAATATGCCTTCCATATCTGTTACCTAGATTGATTCAAGGGAGGAATAGTGTTTAATTTATAATTAGAAGGCTATGGGGAACCATTGGCTAGGAAGGTGTGGGTTAGAATATTATATTTTTGATATTTATGTAATAAACATATTAGGAAGAAGCAGTTAAACATTTATTTTAGGCTCCCTAAAACAATCTTCTTAGGAAGTTACTATGTTTCTTCATTTTTAGAATGGCCACAGATGGCAAATATTTCAGGATTTGTTGGGAACTGATCAAGATAACCTTGATTTGGCCAATGTCAACCTCATGTTGGAATTACTAGTGCAGAAGAAGAAACAACTGGAAGCAGTAAGTGGCAGTTGAACTTTAAAAAATTTTAAGTGGTGGTCTTTATTGCATTGAAAAAGATCTAGAAATGTTTAAAAATAATAGGGTAGTTCTATCACTCAGTCCATCCAATTTTATTCAGTAAGAAAGAGCATGTGCAAGGTATCACTTCTAAAAGATTCCTCTTTTTCAAGTAAAAGAAAAGACAAATTTCTTATAAGTTGTAGTGGCCAGTTTATATTAAGAAAAACTGAGTGATAAGAAAGATTATGAGAAAGTACAGTTTCATTTTAATAGGGAACAATTATATTGGTCATTTTTCTTCTAATGAATATATTCCTTGCCAATCTTCCCTTTGGAAGAGAAAATGGAGATTATTTTTACCTACATAAGATCCTTTTAGCAGGTATCTGTTGATGGCACCTGTAAATAAAGGCATTTAGAAAGATGGGAACTGGAACTAAATATATCCTGTTTTATGTAATAAAATGTAAATAAATGTAAAATTGCATTTATTTCATGTAAATAAATATAAACAATATAAAGTGTTTATAAACAATATAAAATGTGAATTTGCATGTATTAGGATTTGAATATGATCCATTAGGGGCAACTCACACCTTAGCAAAAGTAGATTCCCCCCTGACCTAGCTTAAACAAAAAGGGGGTATCTGTTGACAGGGTAAGGGAGAGAGTAGCTGACACATGTGAAAAGGAAGAGTTTAACAACCGAATATTGGGAGGATTGGAACCATAGCCAGCTTCTCTGGAGACTATATGGAGATGAAATCAGGCACTTGAATGTTGTTGGATCTTTCTTTGGTGCTTCTCGTGTCTATTTCTTTGGGACAGGTCTGATTTTCTTTTCTCAGACGTTTATAACATAATGTGATTATTTGCACTTTCTTCATTTATGTTTTTTGATAGAAGAAAAGGGACTTTCCGATTTCAGTTTAAAAAATTCTGTGGGTGGATTATTAATATAACTTAGATCTGGATTCCATCTTATCAAATGGGAATCTTAGTAGAAGAAGGGAGCTAGTTGAGGTTATGCTTACCAAAATGATTCTCCCATTCTGGGAGGGGGCAAGGCTGGTAGAAATTTCTCCCATTTTTTTTGGGAGAGAGGGCTTTATCTTTTACTTATTTTTTTCTTTTAGTTTTACTGAGGTATAATTGACATATAGCACTGTATAAGCTTAAGTTATACAGCATAATGACTTGACATACATGTGTTGTGCAGTGATTACCACAGTTCTCTTCCTTTGCCCCCCCCACACGTGTACGTTCTGTCTCTTAAATCAATCAATCAATCAATCAATCTTTGTAAAGTAAATTTGGCTCTGTGCTGGGCATGGACCCTACTTGGGATTCCATCCCTCTCTCTCTTGCACGCACCTGTGTGTGCTTGTGCGCGCGCGCTCTCTCTCTCTTCTCTCTCTCAAAAATAAATAAAAAAATTGAAAGAAGTTTATATAAAAAGTTTCAGATTGTACTTATCCTTCTGACATATGCCTCTTTGTTTAGTTTTTGAGGTTTGTGTTGGTAAATGTAGATCTAGTTCATTTTAGCTTATGTGTAATCCATTACATGAGCATATCTTTTCCCCTATGGTGGACATTTGTGTTCTTCCTAATTCTTAGCTGTGTCACTACTACATTTAATATTGTTATACATGTTTCCTTGTGCTCATGTATATACACTTAGTGATTTAAGGAATGAAATTACTGTTTATAGAATTTACATGCACATTTTAACTTATCAGATATTGCCAGGTTGCTCTTTGGGTTTGTACTATATAGACACCTGGTATTTTCGCGTTTTTAGCTGTTGCCAATCTGATAGTAGTCCGATGGGTGTGTGTGTGTGTGTGTGTGTGTGTGTGTGTGTGTGTGTGTTGTGGATCTCGCTACTTTTCCAAATAGATATTTTGGTAATTGATTTTTAGTTGTATTGCATTGTGGTCAGACAACATGATTTATATGATTTTAGATTGGGTATTTTTCTTGATTCCATTTTATTTTCTTTGTGGGTTTATCACGGTAAGTTTCAGTTTTGTTTCTTAGTGGTTGCTTTTGTTTTGTTTTTATTAGATTTTATTTATTTGAGAGAGAAAGAGAGAGAGAATATGGGGGGAGGGGGGAGAGCAGAGAGAGAAGCAGATTCTCCGTTGAGCAGGGAGCCTGATGCAAGACTCAATCCCAGGACCCTGAGATTACAACCTGAGCTGAAGGCAGACGCTCAACCGAGTCACCCAGGCGCCCTCTTTTGGGTTTTTAATATAATTGTTGTTACATTGTACCTTTGAGTAATAACCTTTATCTATATTATAGAAATCTTAGAATAATATACTTCATTTCCTCTCTCATGGCCTTTGTACTATATTTTGTCATATATTTTATTTCTATATACTGATATGTGTTAAAAATACAATTTTGTCTATTTTTCATTAATTGTGATTTTTTTGCTTAATGTATTTTGAAGACATGTTTAGGATTGTAATGTCTTCTGGACATACTATTCCCTTTACCATTATGAATTGTGTATCTTTATTGCTGGAAATATTTTTTTGTTCTGAAGTCTGCTTTTATATTTTTTGATGTTAATATAGCCTCAGTAGCTTAGTTATGATTAGAGCTTCTGTGGTATATCCTTCCTCATTTTTTTACTTTATTCCATCATTGTCCTTGTGTTTTAAAAATGTGTCTCTTAATAGTATGTAGTTGAGTTTCTTTTTTTTTTTTAAAGATTTTATTTATTTGAGAGAGAAAATGAGAGAGAGAGAGAGAGCATGAGGGGGGTAGGGTCCGAGGGAGAAGCAGACTCCCCGCTGAGCAGGGAGCCCGATGTGGGACTCGATCCCGGGACTCCAGGATCATGACCTGAGGCTGAAGGCAGTCGCTTAACCAACTGAGCCACCCAGGCACCCTTGAGTTTCTTTTTTTTATTTATTATTTTTTAAAAAGATTTTATATATTTATTTGTCAGAGAGTGAGCACAAGCAGGGGGAGCGTCAGGCAGAGGGAGAAGCAGGCTCCCCGCTGAGCAGGGAGCCCAATGTGGGACTCCATCCCAGGACCCTGGGATCATGACCCGAGCCGAAGGCAGACTGAGCCAACTGACTGAGCCTCCCAGGTGTCCCTGAGTTTCTTTTTTTAAACACACTCTAATAAACTCACTTAATTCAAGTTCTTAAGTTCATTTTAATGTAATACAATTATTGATATGGTCAGGTTTGAGGTCTGCCACTTTGGTATTTTCTATTTTTCCATATATTACTTATTTTGTATTCCTCTTTTCTTGGCTTCTTTAGAAATTAAGTTTCTAGGATTCTCCATGTTAATATTACATTTTATCTTCTCTATTTTTCACATACTTTTAAAATTGTATTTCTAGGGGTTTCTCTAAAGATTATAAAATACTTTTTCTAGCTAACCTTGAGTTTATAGTATGCCACTTCAAGGATGATGTATTCATAGTCAATACTGAATAAATACTATTTTATGGAAAATGTGAAGTTCACAATAATTCAGTTTACCAAAATCCTCCTGCTTTTTGTGATTAACTGTTATAAACCACACTAAATAGTTGTTTTTGCTTTAAATAGTTAATAGCCTTTTGAAGATACGATGCAAAAAAACCCCCAGAAAAATAAAAAACCCTCTTTAAGTCCAATATTTATCCTTTTAGATGTTTTCATTTTTTTCTTGCATATCTGAGCTGGCATCTGGCTCATTTCCTTTTGTCAATATAACTTGCAGAGCTGATAGTTCTGTTCTCAATGGAGGTCTAGTTATTCTTTTTCTTTTTAGTACTTGTCATTGTCTTTTTGCTTCTTTATTTTTGATGAAATTAGCAGTCATTCTTACTATTCTTTCCCTAAAGATAGTATAGCCCTTTTTCTCTCTAGTTGCTTTTAAGATAACTCTTTTTTTAAATTCTTTTTAGAGATACTCTTTTTGACATTGGTTTTCTGCAGTTTGACTGATAGTTTTTGGTTTTATTTAAAAAAATATTTATCCTGTTTGTTTTACAGTACCAGAAGATCTGTTCCTTGAACATTGTGAAGGTTTATTCAGCCCTATGCTTTCCTTTTCCTCTAGGATTCCAGTTATATGTAATAATGTTTTATATCATCCTACAAATTTCTGGTGTTCTCTTTTTTTTCCTTTCTCTCTACGAATTGGTATAAATAATTTATATTGGACTGTCTTTGAGTTCATTATTTCTTTCCTCAGGTTGTCCAGTCTGCTCCTCTTTTCATTTCATTCTTTTGCCTGTTTTTTCTTTTGATTTTCCACCTTTGCATGTTTTTTTTAATTTTTTAAATTGTAGCTTAGACATTCTGTATTCAGAATTGGTATAGAGACTATAGTAGTTAAGACTATCTTCCTGAAAGGTCTTGCCTTTTCCATTTTCAGGGAGCCAGGTTAAGAGATTGATTTCTGGCCTAATCAGGAATTTAGCTGAGTTGGGGTTCAGTTGTTGCTTCAGTTTCAGTCCATTGACTTTAAAGTGTATAGTTGACCCTTGAACAACATAGGTTTGAACTGTGCAGGTCCACTTATACACAGGTTTTTAAAAACAAATAGTATAAATGTATTTTCCTTGTGATTAAAAAAATAACATTTTGCTACCTCTGGCTTACTTTATTGTAATACAGTAATACAGAATACAGTATATAATACATATGCAAACTGTATTAATCGACTATGTTATAAATAATGCTTCTGGTCAACAGTAGGCTATTAGTAGTTAAATTTTTGGAGGGTTGAAAGTTACACGTGGATTTTTGACTGTGCTGGGGGTTGGTGTCCCTAATTCCTTTGCTGTTTAAGGGTCAACTGTAGTATTTTACTTTTTAGTTTATCCCTTTTTTTATTGTTACTGTGGGAGTAACCTTTTACATTATAATCTGAAGAGTATTGGTTACTATTTTTTAATTTAAATATTTTGTATTGTGAATGTGTCTGTATATACCAGTTCTTTGAAGTTTTAGTTGCTTATTCTATGTATTATTTATATCGTCACTTTTTATAAATATTCCTCTTATTTTTTTTTAAAGATTTTATTTATTAGAGAGAGAGAGTAAGTGAGAGAAAGAGCATGAGTGGGGGGGGGGGGGAGGAGCAGAGGGAGAGGGAGAAGTAGACTCCCTGTTGAGCAGGGAGCCTGATGCAGGGCTTGTTCCAGGGACTCTGGACTCTGGAATCATGACCTGAGCCAAAGGCAGGTGCTTAACCAACTGAGCCACCCAGGTGCTCCTATTCCTCATGTATTTTGAAGCACATGTTTTCTGAAATTGTTTCAGGGGTTCATTTATGTTCTTTACGTTTAATTATTAATTGGGTGTTTGTATCTTCTGTCTATTTAACAGTTTTTATTAAATTTTTTTTTTTTTAGGATTGTATTTATTTGTTAGAGAGAGAGACAGAGAGAGCACAGCCAGGGGGAGTAGGCGGGCAGAGGGAGAAGCAGGCTTCCCACTGAGCAAGGAGCCCGATGTGGGACTTGATCCCCGCATCCTGGGATCATGACCTGAGCTGAAAGGCAGACGCTTAACTGACAGAGCCACCCAGGCGCCCCTGTTAAAAAATTTTCAAGGGGTGCCTGGGTGGCTCAGTCGTTAAGCATCTGCCAATGCAAAGAACTGGAAATTACTTGACTTAATAAAAAGATTTGTTATCTAGTCTTTACGTAAGAGTAATTAGTTTATAGAAGATTTGTTATTTTTAAAATAATATTTATTTATTTGAGAGAGTGTGCATGCGTGTTGGGGGAGAGGCTGAGGGAGAGAATCTCAAGCAGACTCCCTGCTGATTGCTGGGCTCAATCTCAGTACCCATGAAATCATGACCTGAGCCGAAATCACCAGTTGGGTGCTTAGCTGACTGAGTCACCCAGGTGCCCCCAGATTTGTTATTTTTATAAAAAGTTTTGTTACCTAGTCTTTACTTAAAGTAATTAGCTTTTTTAAGCAGCAGTATTTTATTTCCTTATTTTGCTCTTCTAAAGACTTTCATACCCCAGACATTGTATAAAGGTAAATTTCAGGGTGGGTAAAAGATACATCTTTCTCCCACCTACCATCCCTTTTTAAACTTCTTTAGAGAATGAAAAGAAATTTTGAAAGAAGAGGTTGGAATTTAGAAATGGAATGATGTCTGATGAACAGATCAGTTTTAGGAAGACAAATATTGAAGGTTGAGAATTTGGGAATTAATTCCCTTTAAATTCTGTGTCCACATATGCTTTGAAAGGTCTACATGTGGTGGGGCCCCTGGGTGGCTCAGTTGTTAGGCGTCTGCCTTCGGCTCAGGTCTTGATCCCGGGGTCCTGGGCTCGAGCCCCGCATCAGGCTCCCTGCTCCGCGGGAAGCCTGCTTCTCCCTCTCCCGCTCCCCCTGCTTGTGTTCCCCTTTCTCACTGTCTCTCTCTCTATCAAATAAATAAATAAAATCTTAAAAAAAAAAAAGGCCTACCTACATGTATCCTCAGCTATTGATAGCTGTTGTAGCCAGTCATAATACCAGAAGTGCATATCCTTTAGAATTTTTTTGACAATTTTAAGGAAACTATGTATTGATACAGAGAAAAATTATCAGATAAAAGTAACGTTTGTGTAAGATATGGCAATATGACTCATTTGTGAAATTTTGCCTTCTTATTTTATAGATTAAAAATCTGAAGCCAAGTAGGGGAGACATTCATAAGATTTTACAGGGTTTTTAGGTTATAATCCTAGAACTTTTGACTTCCTGACATACCTGGAAAGTTTTATTTTGTCTTCTTTCTTGTTCCCCTGGCCCTCTTTGCTTTTTCCTTCCTTTGAAAAACAAAAGCTAAGTAAAATATTCTCCTAATTTACAAAGTCAAATGATCTTACAAGGTTTATAGCAAAAAATCAGCAGTCCTCAGTTACATTACTCCTTATCCTTAATATTAACTCCTCGGAGCAAACTTTTGTTTTTACTTACTTATTCCTAAATAACATGTCTGCATCGTTCTACTTGGAAAGTTTTCCCTCAAGGAAGGAATGGAAACATTTCTTCCCTCAAAATTCCAGTTGCCCTCCTGTTGAGAAACTACTTAAAGTGTACTCTCCTTGGGAAGATGAACTCATAGTAACTAAGCTCATAAGGGCCATATTATTCATTTATAGTAAAATATATAAAGGTTAGTTAGACTAGATCTTCTCGTAGGTCTGAGCGGTGTATTTTTACCCAGTTGGAAGTTATCTAGAAGCCAGTATCAGAAGGATATGGAATTGGGACATGAAGAGTTAATGATACAATTCACATGTTTATATTGGGCTGTAATCAAGCAGTTGCTTCTGTTTTCTTTCTTTCTTTTTTTTTTTAAGATTTTATTTATTTATTTGACAGAGAGAGTGAGAGAGCACAAGCAGGGGGAACAGCAGAGGGAGAGGGAGAAGCAGGCGCGCTGCCAAGCAGGGAACCTGATGCGGGGCTCGATCCCAGGACCCCGAGATCATGACCTGAGCCGAAGGCAGATGCTTAACCATCTGAGCCACCCAGGCGCCTGCTTCTATTTTCATAGTAGAGATAGTCTTATCTGATTTTTAGAATAAAAAAGTTAATTGCAGAAAAGATTAAAAAATACAGAAAAGCAATGTTTAATAAAAAATTGAAGCATATTCCTTTTCCAACAGCAGACATGGTCACTTTTGAGACAATTGACTGTAAACCAGATGGGACAAATGTAATAAAACTTGCTATCTTGCAGAGCACTAAGGGTGGAGAATAAGAGTCTAAATATATTTCTTCTTTCTTCTTTTTTTCCTAAATGTTTCTTTTCACTTTTATTCCAGTTTCCTCATCTGAAAATGAGATAATTAGGCTAAATGATCATATCATTTATGGAAGCTTTGGCAATTGTAAGAAATGATTAGAGAATTATTATACTTTACTGTTAGTAGTGGGTTAAATGACTTATTTAAAGGATTACTTTGCTGTTCAATTTCTGAGACAGGTCTAACAAAACATATGGCTATTTTGATAAAATTGGCTATATTCTTACCATTTTTAAGCGTTTTCTTTTTTAATTGTCTATTGTTTCTTTTATGTACTTTTATATTTACATATGAAATTACAGTTTCAGAAATTTGCCATTTATCTCCTTTCTTGCAATTATTCCTTTAAAGAAGATTAAATTGCAGAAGAGATGCCATTTGCTAAATTGAATTCCTAGTGTACTTAGTTGGTCCTAGTTTTCCTTTGACCTTAAGGCTTGGGGGGCTTTTTCCCCCTTCTTTCTACAAATCAGTTGTGTTCTTATTTACATGTCATAGTTGATAGGCTAAAATGAAGTATTCAAAATTAGTATTTTGAAGGTAGTTTGTGCACATCCTTTGCTAGTGAATTAATGTTGGCTGTGTATGTTCCTTTTTGTATAAAGATGTGGTCTTTGCTCTCAACCAAATAATCTGTAGACAGTTATAGATAATCAGTGTAAAGAAGTCTCAAAAAAGATGCAGAGGATATTTTTCATCATTGTTGGGACACAGAGCTCCTGTCAATTTGTTCTGTGTGATAGTTTAACTTACTTTTCAGGTGTGTCTAAGGTCCAATAAATACCAGTTTGTTTTGCGAGATGCCAGCGCATCACTTTTAAATCTTCCTCATACTGTGTTTTATAAGTTTATTCAGTTTATGTTTAAGTTTATTCATACTGTGTTTTATAAGTTTATTCACTGAAACATTAATTCAGTTATGTTAATTGGAATATCCTAATGTGATTGTCACCATATTTGTTCTCCCTTGTCCTTATTGTCTTGACTTAAACATTTCATTGACATATTTTGATTCCTTCTCCTCAGAGGGTATAGACTCTGGTAGTGGGATGGCCATGCCTTTGTGGTATGTGTAATACCTTAGTGATTTTCCAAATTTTGACTGGCTTATTCTTATCATCTGGGGACTTGTTATACAAAGATTCCTGTCCCTGTGTTTATTTCAACAAATGCCCCAGATAATTCTGTTGCATAGCAAGGTAAATGAAAATTTATTAATTTTTGTTATTTATTTTTGTTTGATTTGGAAGTGATTTACTGGGCATTATTCTTTTCTAATATATAAGAAATCAGAGTTACCTTTGCTTATAAGCCATTTCATTCCATTTTTAGCTTTTGATACTGTTTTTTTTTTTTAAAGATTTTATTTATTTGACAGAGAGAGACACAGCGAGAGAGGGAACACAAGCAGGGGGAGTGGGAGAGGGGGAAGCAGGCTTCCCACCGAGCAGGGAGCCCGATGCGGGGCTCGATCCCAGGACCCTGGGATCAGGACCTGAGCCGAAGGCAGACGCTTAACGACTGAGCCACCCAGACACCCCTTGATACTGTTTTACATATATTCATTCATCGGGTTCACCTGGAATTCCTTGGTTCTTTGTGTGAATTTTAACAGTAAAAGATAAATATTTGCAGTTTTATATTTTATATCCAGAAAATGTCAAGCTTATAATCATCTTTTATCTGTTACATTTTTGTTTCACTTACCAATTTGGGTTATTTAATCTTTGCCCTCCACTCCATTATATTAAAAGATTTGTTTTTAAATGTTTGATTTTGACTGAAGTTTTCTATGGAAATATATTAATTCTCACATCTGTGTAAGTAGGTAATAACCACAAAAAGTAAGTTTAATTTCTGAAAGGTATGGATTCCTTCCCGTTTATTATGCTTGTTATTTTCTTGGAAATGAAATTCTTATGGAGAAAGTGATCTTAGTATCTAGGAACTATGTTGATTCCACTGTGATTTTTGTCTTGATGTTCTGTTAGCTTGGTTGGAAGAAAAAGCTAGGACAGATAACAGAATTGCCATTTCACGTAAATAGTTTTTTCAGCATGGTAGATGAGGAATGTAATTTAAAACACCTGCTTCTTAAAATTTAGTTTTAGTTTTGGGGAAAATGGCTTGCTTTTTTTTTTAAGATTTTATTTATTTCAGAGAGAGAAGAGAGAGAGGAGGAGCACATGTAGGGGGTAGGGGCAGAAGGAGAAGGCAGACTCCCTGCTGAACAGAGAGCCTGATGCCGGTATCCATCCCACGACTCCAGGATCATGACCAGAGCTGAAGGCAGAGGCTTAACCAACTGAACCACCCAGGCACTCTGAAAATGGCTTGCTTTTAAAAATGCCAGTTAGTAAACGGGAAAACATTAAATAGAAGTAATAGGCTAACTTAAATGGATTCATGAATTTGCTTCATACTGGTTATACTGTGGTGTTAAAGAAAACTTTGAACTCGTAGTTATATTTTTAAAAGAACAATTATAATTTTCTATTATAGGAATCACATGCAGCCCAACTACAGATCCTTATGGAATTCCTCAAGGTTGCAAGAAGAAATAAGAGAGAGGTATATTATTTTGTATGTTTTACATAATGTTTCATTTACTGTTGCTGACTATTCCCATTTCCTGCCATTTTTGTAAAGGCATTTCGTGCTAAAAAGTTTATTTAAACATTTAAAAAGCATTTGAGTTGTGGGCAGTTTTCTAACTCTTTGTTATTTTAACTTCTTTTATCTTAGAACTTCATATTTTAAAAATCCCTTTTTGGAGATGTGCTGAAAAGTTTTTTGTAGGATTGAATACAATGACTTACCTCAAAGTGATAAAAAATAGAAAATAGAATTATCATATGACAGCCTATCCTTCCCCCTGAAAAGAGAATTTAGGAAACTTCAGATAATAAAGTCTTAAGTAGAGAGTGTTGCAAATTTTTCTTAGGGCAAAAATGCATTCTGGGGGAAAATACAAGTAAAAATATAGCTATCTATTTAGAACCTGGAAAGTATAAGACATGAAGGATAGCGAAAAGATAATTTTTTTGATTAATAATCTTATAATCAGAATGTTCTAATTTAATGTTCATTAGATTCCTTAGTCATTTCACACTTGTACAAAATATGGGAAAATAAAAGGCAAAATCCTGTGCTATGGGGAGAATGCTAATATAACTTTGAAAGCAGTTATATATTTAAATTCCTAACTGTCACTAATCTTATATTTTTATTTTAAGTTGTCTAATTAGGTTGTTTTTTTAGTCATTTAAAAAATATATGTAATGTCTGTAATATGCTAAATTCTAGGCTATTACTTTTGAAAATAAAAACATGAGATGTTTTTATTTTGATGAAGTACTGTTAGTGTGCATTGTCAGAACGTTTACATCATCTTAGTTTGATATTTCCCCTTTTTTTGATTATTCATGATGTCTATTTCTTAATTTTTCTTAGTTCAAATTGGATTTTTCTGTATTATGATATTATTAATAGCTAAATATTCTTTATATGGCTTAAGACTTTTTCTCTTATCCTTAAGTTTTGATGAGCTAATAATTGTGATTTTTAATATGTCTATTAACAAAAAACATTATCTTCACTATACATTTAAAATTTATTCCTCTCTGTTGCTTCTTGGCCTTTTGGCTAAGATCATGTGTAAAATTTATTCCTCTTGATTTTTTTTTTTTCTTTGTTGGTGGGTACTTTTTAAACTTTAGTATACATAAGAATCACCTGAAGATCTTGTTAGAATCCAGGTTCTGATTAAAGGTGTATGTTTCAGAGCCCCATAATCTACATTTCTAGCAAGTTTCAGGTGATGATACTCTTGGTCCTTGGAGAGTACACTTTGAGAAGCAAAGCTGAAAATGTTATATCTGGAAATAAAATTATTAATATGTACACTCAACATCTTTTTGTTACAGAAAATTCTTTGGAAAAGTGACGGTTTTTCATATTCCATATATACCTCCCAACTTTACAACAGAATGTGAAATTGTTTTGCAGTAGATCCATATGCTTCTTTCTGCCTTAGACTTTGAAACTTCATTGAAAGTGGGATTAAGTATGTGAGAAATTACCTGATAATGAATGAATAAATGACTCATTTAAGTGTACAGTCCAAACATGAGGATGTCTAGAGGTTAAATTAAATGGCTCGTCATTATCTGTGTCCTGTATTATTTAAGGTTTTCGTTAGCCCCTGAGGTTTTTCATTGCTTTTCTAGGGATCTATTAATGCTTGCAAAAAAATTGTTAGATTCAAAAACTCTCCAGTAATAAGGATACAGCATGTAACTCTAAAAAAGAAACTAAAGATTCTGAGATTAATTCCTTCCTAGCAAGCTGACAAGTTATCCTGTCACAGTTTCATTTGTGCTGTCAGTTCCATGAGACTTCTGGGCTGGAGATAGAGGACTTTATTATGGCACATCTGGCACAGCTGCTGCATGTTTGCATGTTTTCTCTGACCCTCAAGCCCCATAGGGGCGATGTGGAGATGGGCTCAGGTGAATGCTGCACATAAAGTGGATTTATGTAACAACTAAGGAACCCTGAGCTTAGGAAATCCCAGTCTTTTAAGGGGGTCTGCTGGAAAACCTGTCTAGTCTTTGCCCTTCAGGGAGATACTTTTTTTTAATCATATTGATCAGAAAACAAATCTGCCCTTTGTCCTGGAAAAAGTCACTATTTCTGTCTTGCCAGGGTATTTGCTGTAGAAACATCCTTGAAAAGATAGTTTGGAACAAAAGCTATGACAGCATGTTCTGAAATGGGAGAGATCAATAGAGGGTTGTTTCCTAGTAAGTAACTCTTCTTGTGATAGGAATTTGTCCTCTCTCTGATGTGGTGGCTGATGACCTTGACTAATACCTTCTAAGATACTGTGTTTGATCACATAGCTCTTAGTATCATTGTTTCTATATTTTTGTCATTAAATGTCTGGGTTAATTGTGCTGTAGAATTTTACAGCTTAACTTTTGTTTGATCCTTGTGATTGGATGATTTCTTTTCCCCCCATGAACCATATTGTCTAATGGTAGGCAATTTAACCGAGAAATGCACTAGTTCTAAGTACTTCAGGATATTGGTGCCTTTTTTGTGCACTGATTAAATTGTAATTAATACATTTTTTTTTTTAATGTACCCAGAATTGAGTGATTTTTGAGTATTTCAGGTTTAATTATAGAAGAGACTCTGAGGAGCTAGTTTAACAAAGTTTACAAATTTGAAAATTTAGTGCTAGGTTAACAGACTTTAAAAATTTACAGTTTTTACAAAAAACTTAAAGTACGTTGAATTTCATAAATTTCCTCATAATTGGAGTCAGGTACAGTAGTGCTATGTTATCATAATAAACTTTAGTCTAGGGGTGCTTGGGTGGCTCAGTCATTTAAGTGTCTGACTCTGGATTTCATCTCAGGTCATTATCTCATGGTTGTGAGAACGAGGTGGGACAGGCTTTTTCCTGGGTGTGGAGCCTGCTTGAGATTCTCTTTCCCTCTCCCTCTGCTCCTTCTCACGCCCTTCCTCCCACTTGTGTGCACGTTTCTCTCTCTCTCAAATAAAAAAAACAACACTTTATTTTAGGAAATTAGTTGATTAATACCTCATAATTTAGTACAGACAGAATGAAGTGAATGATTATATGTTTTGCATATATTATAAAGTATTTGCATGCTTAATCCTCAAAATGAATGTAGTTGTTAGAGGTCTTATCTCCAGTTGTATAATTTATACTTGAACTTATTCAAGCAAAATATAGACTGAGCAGGAGGCAAACTACTACTTTTGAATTTATTTTCCTAAGATTAGCATTCAGACATTGGAAATTAACTTTGTGATCTTAGACTTAATTTTTATTGAGGTTATGATGAGTGTTGGTTTAGATATTGGTATATACCAATCTAAGAAGTTAAATCTGCTTTTCAGATTTAACATACTTACTTCAATATCACATCTTGCTAGTCCTTTTTGGGCTATTAGAACCCTTCATTTAGGGGCACCTGGGTGGCTCAGTAGGTTAAGCATCTACCTTCGGCTCAGGTTATGATCCCAGGGTGCTGGGATCAAACCCCGCATAGGGCTCCCTGCTCAGCGGGAAGCCTGCTTCTCCCTCTCCCTCTGCCTGCCTCTCTGCCTGCTTGTACTGTCTGTCTCTCTGTCAAATAAATAAAATCTTAAAAAAAAAAAAGAACCCTACATTTAATTTTTGAGTTATTTTCCCCTACTGACTCTTTTTCAAATATTAAGAGAAGGGCACATAGTAGTAGGCATTTGCATTAGTTATCTATTATTGTGTGACACGTTATGCTCAAATTTGATGACTTAAAAAATTAAACATTTAATATCTTGGGTCAGGAATTATGGTGCCATGTAATTGAGTGCCTTGGCTCAGAGTTTCTACCAGGCTACATTCAAGGTGTTGGCCAGGGCAGCAGTTACCTCAAGGTTTGACCAGGATAGGAACCCATCCAAGCTCACGCACTGGCTACTAGATAGAGATACCAATTTCTTGCCACATGGGCTTCTCCATAGGTAGCTTTCTACATGGCTGCTGGCTTCTCTCAAAGGGAGCAAGTGAGAAAGAGCATTTTGAAGATAGCAGTTACATAATTTTTATAACTTAATCTTGGAAGTTACATCCACACATGTGCTGTTTTCTGGTCATTAGAAGCAGATCATTAAGTCCAGCCCACACCAAGAGTGGGAATTACATGAGTGTGTGAATACTAAGTGGGAATCTTTGGAGGCTGTCTTAGATTCTGCCTACCACAGCATTTAATAAGTATATGTATTTAAATGAAAATGTTATTCTTCATGGTCTGATTGACCAAAGGAGCTTTGGGTTTCATGTAAAAGCCAAATTTGTACTAGCATTTAAACAATTGTCTTACATTTAATTTGATTTAATTTTAAAATATATTTCTGGACATTTGTGGTACCTGTTTACTGTAATAGGGTAGTTTGATAAGTCTTGGTTTCCTTTTGGTTGTGTTTGGAATTCCAGTGAGCTAATTTTACAGTGTTTTTATATGAAATAAAACATAGAAAAGTCCATAAAACAAATTTACAGTTTAAAGATTTATGGTAGAGTGACCATGCATGTAACCGCCATCCTGATTTAACAGTCAGATTATTGTTGGGACTCCCAGTGTTCCTGCCTAACCTTTCCAGATTATAGCTTTCTCCCTTGTGCCTTAGGTGGTCAGTATTCTGATATTTATCACCTTAACTGTTTTCCTTTATTATTTTGATACCTAAGTATTTATAAATTGCTTTTTTAAGCTTCAATATTTTTATGTCTGCAGCTTATAATGTTTGTTTTGTTCTTACCTTCTCTGACTCAATGTTAAGGTTCATCCATATTGTTATATATGGCTATCGTTGATTAGTTTTGTTTATAGTATTTTATTAAATGAATATACCCCAATTTTGTGGTTGATGGACTTTGGGCTTTTTTCAGTTTTGGCCTATTCACAAACAATGCTACTATCTTGTATATGTACCCAGGTGTATGTATGCATATATATCTATGGTATGTATGTAGGAGTGGAATTGATGAGTCCTAGGACATAAACATCTTCAACTTTAGTAGATAACAAACTGTTTTCCTAAGTAGTTGTATTAGTTACTCTTCTACAGGTGTTGTATGCGTGTTCCTTTTGCACTGTATTCTTGCCAGTACTTGGTATCACAATAGACTTTCTCAGTTCAGCTAATCTTGGGATTGCTGTTTCTTTGCGGTTTTAATTTGCATTTCCCTAATGACTAGTGAGGTTGAGCATACTGTGTTGGCCGTTTGGATTTTTTGTGTATGTGTAAAGTAACTGTTTAAAGCTTTTTGCATCTTTTCTACTTAGCTGATATTCTTAGTGGTTTGTTGAAAAATTCTTTGTTCTGTCTATTTATCTATCTCTATCTTCAGCAAATATTTTCTTCATCTAATTGGGCTGCTTATTTCATTATCTTAATGATGTAACTTGAACAGAAGTTTCTGTTTTTTAAAAGAGTTAAATTTATTGGTCTTTTCTATTATAATTAGTGCTTTTTGTGTTCGGTAAAGAATTTCCCACCTGAGGTCATGGAGACATTTTGCCATATTAAGTACTTGAAGCTTTATTTTTTTTATCTTTCACATTAAGATTATAATCTGCTTGGGAATTTATTATTGTGTATAATGTGAGGGATAGGCAACTTTTCATATGGATATCTATCACTTGTCCAAGCATCCTTAATTAAAAAGGCCATCCTTTTCCAGTTGCTCTCAAGCACCACCTGTGTCATGCATAATGTGTCCATATATGTGAGGGTCCATTTCTAGGCTGTATATGTGAGGGTCCATTTCTAGGCTCTCTTTTCTGCTTCACTGGTCTATTTGTCTATCTTTTTGGCAGAACTACATTGTATTAAATACTAGAACTTTAAGTTAACTGTTCTTCTTTAGCAAATTCCTAGCTATTTATGGCTCTTGTTATTTCTATATACATTTTAGAACCACCTGGCACATTTTCATGGTAAACGTGCTGTGATTTTTATTGGAATTACTTTGACTCCAAAGATCAATTTGGGAGAGTATATCTATATACAATATTGAGTCTCCTGACCCATGAATGTGGTATTTCTCTGTTTATAATTAGGTCCTTAAGAATGTCTTTCAAAATTTTGGTATTTTTCAGAGTATTTATTCTTTTTTGTTTGTTTTTTAAATTTTTTATTGTTATGTTAATCACCATACATTACATCATTAGTTTTTGATGTAGTGTTCCATGATTCATTGTTTGTACATAACACCCAGTGCTCCACGCAGAATGTGCCCTCTTTAATACCCATCACCAGGCTAACCCATCCCCCCACCCCCCTCCCCTCTAGAACCCTCAGTTTGTTTTTCAGAGTCCATTGTCTCTAATGGTCCGTCTCCCCCTCCGACTTACTCCCCTTCATTCTTCCCCTCCTGCTATCTTCTTTTTTTTTTTTTCAGAGTATTTATTCTTATACACCTTTGTTTTAGATTTTTTCTGAGGTCTTCATTTTTTTATACTATTATAAACAATGTCTTTGTCTTCGATTTCCATTTCTTACTGTTTGTTGCTGGTATATAGAAATACAGTTGATTTTTATAGATAATTTTTTTTTTGTATCCAGCAACCTTGTTAAGTCCTCATTAATTCTAATAATTTATTTGTAGATTCTTTTATATCTTCTGTATACACATCGTCATCTGCGAATAATAAGAGTTTAGTTTCTTTATGATCCTTATATCTTTTATTTATTTTTCTTGTCTTACTCTGCTGGCTAGGACATCCGGTACAATGATGAATAGAAGTGGTGATAGCGGGGCATCCTAGTCTTGGTGCTGATCTCAAAGTGAAAGCTTTCGACGTGTCACCATTAGGTATGACGTTTTCTGGAGGTTTTTTTGTAGGTACTTTTTATCTTTCAAGGAAGTAAATTTCTATTCCCAGGTTCCTAAGAGAACTTTTTTCCCCTGTAATCATGAGTGGGGATTGAGTATTCTCCAAAAATTTTGTGCATCTGAGGTGATATTTACTTTTTTTTTTCATTCTGTTAATGTGAATAATACATTGATTTAATATTAAAGGGCCTATCAACTTTGCACCTAAGGTAATCAACCATCCTGATTTCCTAGGTGTATTCTAGTTTTATCACTGAACATTCTGCATTCTAGGAAACCCCACCAGGATGGTTCTTTGCCCTACTTGTATTTCTTGTGTAAACCAAACTTGGCCATGATGTATATCCTTTTCTATATGTTTGGTTTGCTGATACTTTGTTTAGAATTTTGCATCTATTTTCCATTAGTGACATTGTGCTATAAGTTTTCTTTTACACTGATCTTGTCCAGCTTTGCTGTAAAGATTGTTACTTTAATCAAATGAATTGGGGAAAGTACCCTTTTTGTATTTTCTGGAAGAATTTGTATAGTCTAGGAAGGATATCTTTGCTGAATGTTTATAAAGATTTTACTGAAGAATCTCTCTGGATTTGTTGTTTGCTTGCAGAAAGGTTTAAACTATTGATTCACTTACTGCAACTCTTATGTGCTTATTCAATTATTCTGTTCTAAAATAACAGAATAACTGTTATACAACAGTTACACTTACTCACTTTTTGTTATAAATATCACCTGTGACATGTTATACTTTTTCTAGGAGTTGTCTGTTTTATCTAAATTTTCAAATTATTGGCATATTGGTTTTAATATTGTTTTGAGTGCCCCCAGAGTTTTTAGTGATATCTTTCATTCCTGACTCTGCTTATTGCTGCTTTGTCTTTTCCTCTTTTTTTCTTGATCAGGTCTTGCCAGGGATGTATCAGTTTTATGAGTCTATCTGAAAGAACCAACTACTGTCATTGTATGTTTTCTACTTTATTTTTGCTTTCCATTTTACTAATTTATGCTCTTTACAGTTTCTATTGTTTCACTTTCTTTGGTTTTATTTTATTGTTCCTTTTCTAATTTGTTAACTTGGATGTACATATTATTATGCAGACTTTTTTTCCCGTAATATAGGGATTTAAGGCCATTTGCATCTAATGATTTGGTATGGTATTCTGTTATTCCTTAGTTCAAAAGAATTTCTAATTTTCATTATAGTTTTTCTTAGGCCTGTGGGTTATTTAGAAGTAAACTTATTCCTTGGACATTGGGATTTTCTTGTTGTCTTTCTGTTGTTGATTTGTATTTTAATTACATTGCTGTCAGAAAATACTTTGTGTTTTATTCCTTTGAATATGATATTTGCACTGTTACCTGGTAGTTAGTTAAATTTTGAAATATTTGTTTGAGAAAGAATGTGTTCTGCAATTGTATGCTGCCATGTAAAGTTTGTTAAATGTATCGTGAGAATTTTCTGCATTTTAGGTGAACTTTGTTTCCTTGTTAGGTGAATTACTGAATAATTATATTTGGGGTGAGTTTCTTCTAGATGCAGGGATTTTTTTAATCCATTCTGCTAGATTCAGTCCTAATATATTTAGACCATTTACATTTAATGTAAATGTTATGGCTTGAGCCTATCATTTTATTATTTGTTTTATGTTTCTTTGTTGGTTTTTGTTGTTGTTTTTGTTTTCTTCTTATGGGTTACTTGAATGTTTTTTAGAATTCAATTTTTATTTAAAGTGGTTTTGAGTACATTTCTTTATAGATTTTTAGGGGTTACTGTAGATACTACATTATATTTATAACTTATCACAGTACTGGTGTGGACATCTATTTACATTTGCTCTTAAATAAACCATCTCATTATGTCATCTGTAGTCTAATTTCTTCCTTCCTTACTTCCTCCCTCCTTTTTTCTTTCTCTTTCTTTCTGTCTGTCTGTCTGTCTTGCTTGTTTTATGCTTTCTTTTCAACTTAAAAAAAAGTTACAGTCAGAGGACTGAATGAAGCTTATAATTAAGCCTGTCTGACATTACAGAATTTAGGTGTTAAGTATGTGTATGTTTATGGGGTAGTGGTATGGTGGTATGGTAAGACTTTAGTTTATACTTCATATGGCTAAATGAGCTTTGCTTTTGGTAGTAACTCATAGAATGAATATATCTGTATATGTGTATATGTGTGTATATATATATATTTAAAGACTTTTTCTTTTTTAACAGAAGTTTTAGGTTCACGGCAAAAGTGAGAGAAGGGTACAGAGATTTCCCATGTACTACTTGCCCTCACATGTGCAAAACCTCTCCCATTATCAGCATTCCTCACAAGAGGGTACATTTGTTATAACTCATGAACCTGACATGTTATAATCACCCAAAGTCCGTAGTTTACTCTGGGGTTAACTCTTGGTTTTGTATATTCTGTGGGTTTGGAGAAATGTGTAATGACATGTATCCATCATTATAGTATCATACAGAGTATTCTCGTTGCCCTTAAATTCTTCTGTGCTCCACCTATTCATCCCATTCCCTGCCTCCAACATCTGGCAATCACTGATTTTTACTGTTTCTTTGGTTTTGCCTTTTCCAGAATATCATAGGATTGGAATATAGCCTTTCACATTGGCTTTTTTCCCTTAGTAATATGCATTTAAGTTTCATCCGTGTCTTTTTATGTTTTTAGAGTCCATTTCTTCTTAGCATTAAATAATATTCCATTGTCTGGATGTGATACTGTTTACCCTTTGCATACTGACGGACATCTTGGTTGCTTCCCAGTGTTAGCAATTATGATAAAGCTGCTATGATATGGTTTTGTGTAGACATAGAAGTTTTCAGCTCCTTTGGGTACATGCCAAGGAGTATGATTACTGAGTCGTATGCTAAATTTATGTTTACTTTTTAAAGAAATTGCCAAACTGTCTTCCAAAGTGGTTGTACTGTTTTTCTTTCCTGCCAGGAATAAGTGAGAGTTCCTATTGCTGCACATTCTTGTTAGCATTGGGTGTTGTCATTGTTCTGGATTTTGGATGCTCTAATAGATATACAGCAGTATCTCATTATTGTTTATATATGTATGTTAAATTTTGCTACTCTCTTTTTTTAACCCAGTATTTTCTGAAAGTATACCAGTATTCTTTTGTTCAGATTTGAATATGTCAGATGATTGAAATAATCTCGGCAGCCACAATTTATTCTAATTATATTAGCTTTTATTTATTTTTTTAAAGATTTTATTTATTTATTTGAGAGTGAGTGAGCGTGTGCTAGAGAGAGAAGCAGGGGGAGGGGCAGAGGGAGAGGGAGGAGCTTACTCCCCGCTGAGCATGGAGACCCAATGCAGGTATTGGTCCCAGGACCCTGGGATCACGGACTTGAACCGAAGGCAGACGCTTAACTGACTGAGCCACCCAGACTCCCCTAATTGTATTAGCTTTTAAAAAACAAAATTCACACGCTAAGTTTAATACTTTAGCATGTTTTTATCAAATCATGAGTGCAGGTCAGATAAATAAGTACCAGTGATACCTATGTTCAGCAAAGCAAATGTCAATAAAAGGGGGCTTCTCATTTTCAAATTATTTTACATTTTAGTCTTCTGGGATTCTGAAACTTCATTTTTTTTTTTTTTTAATTTAGAGAGAGATTGAGTGTGCGTGCAAGCAGGGGGAGGGGCAAAAGGTGAGGAAGAGAGAGAGAATCTCAAGCGGACTCCATGCTGAGTACACAGCCTGATGCAGGATTCCATCTCCCGACCTTGAGATCATGACCTGAACCAAAATCAAGAGTTGGATGCTCAATTGGCTGAGCCAGTCAGGCGCCCCTGAAATTTTACTTTTTAAATTTAAATGTTTTTTAGATTTTCTTTGGATTTTGGCACACAATGCTGTGTTGAAAGTGACCTTGCTATTAATATAGGCTTAGGAATGGGCTTAAAGCATTTCTCCATCATATGTATTTATTATTATTTTTAATAATTCCCAAACTCATGAGGATATGGTCCAGGGTGGTTTTGGTTATCATTCCCAATTAATGATCAATTTTCACTCAGATAATTTCATCTTTGTGGACTTTCTTCATTTCTCCAAAACATTCTTAGACTCTGATTCATGCTTTTATTCTAGATCCTGCTGCTCCCAGTTATGAAACACGTTTGAGGAGTGAATTTAGGTTAATTCTTTTTTGCACTTCCTTTATTTTTAAACATTTTTATTGTTATGTTAATCACCATACATTCCATCATTAATTTTTGATGTAGTGTTCCATGATTCATTGTTGTATATAACACCCGGTGCTCCATGCAGAACATGCCCTCTTTAATACCCATCACCAGGCTAACCCATCCTCCCACCCCCCCTCCCCTCTAGAACCCTCAGTTTGTTTTTCAGAGTCCATCCTCTCTCATGGTTCGTCTCCCCCTCTGATTCCCCCGCTTCATTCTTCCCCTCCTGCTATCTTCTTCTTTTTTTTAACATATATCGTATTATTTGTTTCAGAGGTACAGATCTGTGATTCAGCAGTCTTGCACAATTCACAGTGCTCACCATAGCCCATACCCTCCTCAACATCTATCACCCAGCCACCCCATCCCTCCCACCCCCCACCACTCCAGCAACCCTCAGTTTGTTTCCTGAGATTAAGAATTCCTCATATCAGTGAGGTCATATGATACATGTCTTTCTCTGATTGACTTATTTTGCTCAGCATAACACCTTCCAGTTCCATCCATGTTGTTGCAAATGGCAAGATCTCATTCCTTTTGATGGCTGTATAATATTCCATTGCATATATATACACCACATCTTCTTTATCTGTTCATCTGTCGATGGACATCTTGGCTCTTTCCACAGTTTGGCTGTTGTTCCACTTCCTTTAAATTGTTGTCCTTTGTCTTTCTTCTTTTTTAGTACTATAATGTCTTGCATTGATGCCTGATAGGGAAACACTTGCTTCCCTTATATTCATCACTCTGCTCTTACACTTCTAGCCACCAAATGTGTGCGTGATTTTTACACTAAGCAATTCTTCAATTCTGTGCAGACACCAACTGAATGTCCCCCAATTCATTTCAGTTCTGACACTGTCTACCTGGTGTTTGTCCCAGATCCCACAGGTTAATGGCTTAGTCTTATAAGGCTGAGATGCCACTTCAGATGCTAAATGCAAGTCCACCTTGTCACCTCTTCTTCCGACTGACTATAACTTGGAGGTTCCTGTGACCTCCTCTTTGGTTTTGATAATTTGCTAGAATGGCTCACCAGACTCAGGAAAACAGTTACTTGCTAGGTTACCAGTTCATTATAAAAGAATATACAACTCAGGAAGAGATGGAAGAGATGCACAGGGCAAGGAATATGGGAAAGGGCATAGAACTTCCATACACTCTCTAGGTGTGCCACCCTCTTAGCATCTCCACATGTTCACCAACCTGTAAGGTTGGTTCCCTTGGCAGTCAGCCCTCATTTGGAGGTTCTGCAGGAGCCCTTAGCCACCAGTCATGTCATTAAGCATATAGAAACTTAAAATCAAGGGTTTTAAGACCTGTGGCCAGGAGCTGAATGAAGACCAATTATATATTTTTTATTATAAATCACAGTATCACAGTGCTCTAGTAACTTAGCCAAACCCCTTCAGAATCTCATAAAATGTAAATGCCTCAAATTTATTATGTGCTAAGTGATTTCCATTTCTCTAAACTTATAAAATTTTATTTTGGTTTGACACTTTTTCAGACTTTTTCACATAGGTAGGTTGCATCATTTTATGTTCTCTATCTATCTATCTATCTATCTAAGGGCAGCATTTGTACCTTACTTGTTTAATCCTTTATTTTTTAGATTTTAGAGTATTTTTATTTTTATATTCCCTGGGTTTTTGATTGTCAGTAAAATTATTGTCTTCAAAGAAAGTAGAATATAATTAAAAACTCAACAAAAATTCTCCCATTTTCCATGGAGAACAAATGATATATAATCAGGATAATCATCCTAGTATGATAGTTGTTTTATTTTAAATTGAACCATATGAGATTACTGGTTTGGGACCAGTAATTATTGGAAATATTGTTTGAACAATGGCAGTTTTATGTAGTTCACCTCATATAAAGCAGCATCCATATATAATAATAGGTGTATTATCCAGCATAAACTTTGGGGTACTAAAAGGATGGGGCATTATCCTTAGAGAATAGGGCATTACAGTTTACTATTTTGGGATTTCAGGTGATACTGGAATTTTTTTCTGGTGTTTCAAGTTCAAAAGTGGAGTGAAATTATTATCTTAATTATGTGTTATGTATCACACCAGTGATATTGGCTGTCTCTGGATGTTGATATTGTAGATGTTGACTTTATCTTTTTTTTAAATGTGTTTTTTAAAGCAGTCATACTAAAGACCCTCAGCAGTTGTTTAAGGATTTGAAGAGTGGAGTATTTCAAGGTAATTAATGAAAAAGGTTAATTGGTGACCATGGGATGCTTGGCTGAATTAGAGTTTAGGATCACTGGAGTTGAAAATATGCATGAACCAAAAGGCAAAAGTCAAGAGGTGTCAGTGATGGTAGGAAATGACTGGGATGTTTTATAGGTGGCTAGGATCACAGAGTGGTTTTGCTACTTGGATTGAACCAGACCAGAGTGGTTTGGAGTGGAAGACTAACCTTTGGAAATGGACCTGGGGTGTGAGAGTATCAGTTGATCAGCTTTTATTTGAAAGAGTTCCAAGACAGACTGTGTCTTTGAGGGAGAGGAAGGATTCGGTTAAGGTGGGAGTATGGTGTGAAAAATTTTAGGGTAGAGAATAGTTTATTAAACTGGATGGAAGAGTTGAAAGCATTTGACAATGCTAATTACTTTTATTACTCTCTCCCCATTCCTCCATGGTTTCTATAATAGTATGCTGTCTTGTCTTCTGGTTTTATGGTTACCGTTTTGGACTTCTTGATAGTTAATGCAGAACTGCTCCTTCTTTCTTTGCCCATCTCTTAAACATTGGTGTTCTCCCTACCATCTTGCTATTTATTTATTTATTTATTTATTTATTTCTTATCTTATCTCTGCTGAGTATACTGGTTGACATTGGGTGATTTCATTATCATAGCTTCAGATTTATTATTCTCCTTTCTCACAGCTTGTATGTTTTTCAATGTATTATTTTTTACCCTGTTTATTCTCTATTTCCTCATTGTTTTCCCTAGCAAAATTCTATTAGTCCCTTCAAGGCTCAGACTTCATTTACTTTCAGATCTAATTTCACTTATCCAGTTGCCTCTCTCCTCTTCCCCAGTTTTCCATCTAGGTTAGGGGCAACCTTACCTTAAATTCTGTGTGCATACTATCATAATGTTTACTATGATATTTCATCTGTTGGCTTACATGTTTGTTCTCTCCCCTGGAGTGAGTTCCAACGAGGGCAAGGGCTATAGTTTTCTAAATCCTGTTCTTCCCAGTGCTTAGCAAAATGCTTAGCACTAGTAAATGTTTGAATTAATAAGTTATCAATTGTATTACCAACTGTGTATGGATAGTCACAGAAGAGAAGGTGCTAATGTTAATAAACCTTAAAAGTCCATTTACCCTTACCAGTCATGAAAGAAATGAAAAATTAAATAATGAGGTACTGTTTTCAAGAAGTACTATAGCATAATGAGTAACAGCAGAAATTCTGGAGCAAGGGGGCTGCTATGATTTGAATACCAGTTCTGCCACTTACATGCTGAATGATCTTGGTCAAGTCATCTAACTTTTCTGTGCTTTTCATTTTCCTAATGTTTAATAGTACCTATTTCACATCCTATGATAAGTATGACACAAGTATTCATTATTGTTATTTTACATTTTAAAAATTGGTTCAGTGTATTTGGTTTAGATTAAGACAGCCACTTACAGATACTGGTGATAGAAATTTTATTTTGTGTAGTGTTTCTGGAAAGCAGTTTCACATAGTGAAGCTTTCCTAACTATATTTATTTTTGGTTGAATAACTTCATTTTTAATAATCTTTTAATAACAATTGAAATGCAGACTCATGTTCCAGAATTACTCATGCAAACAACTGAAATCTCTAGTAAGATGAGAATGATTAAGTATATTGTTGAATGTGATTCAGCAGTTAAAATGTTTGCATTTTAATGTCATAGGAAAAGGTTATGATGCAAGTAGATATCAAAGATGAAGCATTATCTTAAACATGTCTTAAAAAATGTTAAGAGGCAAATGTTAAAATGCTAACTTGTGATTGCTTTTGGGTAGTGGGATTTAACCTCTGTGAAACTAATTTTTATTTTAAAGTGGAGTTAACAGCTGACATGCTGACATTAATTGCTAACAGATGAGGTAATTGGAAAGTCTTTGGATGTCTCCTATTTTTATTAAGTCACACAGTCATTTTTGTTGATCATTCGTATCTGAATAATGAATAAAGTCAATCCTTGTTGCATTGAAGAAGTACAGCGTTGTGTTTTCTTAAATATTAAGTCTCTACATTTTTTAGCATAGGACTTTTCAGCTCTTTTTGTCTGCAATTTTTCATCCCTGCAATCTATTATTAGTGACCAATTTTCTAGAAATTATTTTCCAAATGCAAAGTTGTTTTATGATCATGGTGATACCAGTGTGGTTTGGTTTAGGCTTTTTTCCCCCCCTCTCTATTTTGTCTGCAGCAACTGGAACAGATCCAGAAGGAGCTGAGTGTTTTGGAAGAGGATATTAAAAGAGTGGAAGTAAGAAATCAAGAATTTCTCACATCTCTAGCAATTTTCAGTTTCATGAAATTGTCACTTTTCCTTTAAATTACTGCATTGAATTTATGGGATTTGTTTCCAGTATATAGAATGTAACAGATGTTACTTAAAATATTTAATTTTAATTCAGAGTGCATTTTCATACAAAAAGCATTCTGAACACTTTATGATAAATATATACTAAATTTGTTTTCACTGTTTTATTGCCATAATTATTCTTGGGTAGATTGAAAAAAATCATTTAATTTTCTTGGTACTCTAGCCTAGTAACTTAAATCAACTCCCACAAAACCCTCAATTATCATTAAAATTATAATGTCACAATTCTATTCTTTTATTAAGTAAATAACTTTTTACATACCTTCTGTGCTAAGGTTAATTTACAAAGAGTTACGAAAACATGTGAACAATAATCTAGGCATTTATAGTATAATATAGTTTACTTATGGAAATCCATGGGAGGATCTTTTGGAGGCTCATAGACTATTATGATGTGAGGTTATTTTCTGCAACTACATTTAAATTTAGTGTGTGTTTTAAATTGTTCATATGTGTTGTAATTTTCTTTTGCTGATATGTAGAACATGTTAAATGATCTTGAGTTTAATATTTTGTGGAAATTCAGTGTCCCATGTGGCATTCCTAACTTGTTACTTGAAACTTGTTACTACTATGTTTATGTCCCTTGTATGACTGAACTGAGCTTGGGTTAGACAGAAGTAATTCTACCTGATTATGTATCTTTAGTGGCATTTTAAAATTTGCTGCTTTTGCATTAATCAGAATAGCACATAAAAAAGGCCAAGTTGTTGGTATGATTCAGAGGTGCATAATTTATGCAATAATAGTTGATTAGGAGGCTTCTTCCTCTGAGTTAATGAGTTAGACTTTAAGTCTTTATTTTAAAATGCTAATATTTGAATCAAGATGACTTGCTTAATGCTTTCAGAGGATATTTTTAAAGTAAACACATATCCTGTTTTTCTGGACTTTAGAGGGAGCTGAACCTAATGATTCACATACCATACTGTCATACTTATCTTAATATTTATCAATAGGTTCTCACTTGGATTAATGATTAGCTTGTAGTACAATATAGTACATCTCATTTGAAATATTTATTTTTGTCTTTGCATTTGGTGGCTTCATTAGTGATGAACAATATTTATTAAAGAGTTTCTAGTTCTATAAGAATGTGTACCATAGAAAAAGCTGTCTCTGAACTTTTTAGATAATCTTGCTTTGTACTCTGAGGAGAGGAAGCCTTGAGACATAACGGATGTTGAGACAAAATGTGACTGATAAAAATCTAGGATTGGAAGGGAATATAATATTGTATCTCATTTTGACTTCTACATTTTCTGTTTGGAGTGTCTACTGTAACTCAAGTAATTGTGTTTTCAGGAAATGAGCGGCTTGTACTCTCCTGTCAGTGAGGATAGCACAGTGCCTCAATTTGAAGCTCCTTCTCCATCACACAGGTACAAAGCTTCAAATTTGTAATTACTTAGGATTTATGTTGCAAAATGCACATATGGTACTAGTCCTTGGGAGCCTTTTCCATGTAATATACAAAACCCCTGAGAAATTGCTTTTGGTCATGATCTAGAAATGAGATTCAGATGGACCATCTGTTTCCTTAATGCTTTGAATTTTCATGCCACAAACAGCAGAATATTGTAATATTATGAATTCACTGTTGGATTAAAAATTTGGTGAATTTCTTGAAATAATAGTAGCTTTAAATATCTTGTGAGTTAAAATCAAATGACCTTAAAAATCTGCAATTTGAGAACATGAAATGGTAGGTAATATTAGGGAGAAATGTGATTAGGTAAAACCCTGGGCTTTTCCCCTAAAAACTTTGGTATTTTCTTCATTACTCTGTGTTGTTAATTTGTCTTCTCTTCTGTATGCTCTATTAGAACAGGGATTATTTTGTCTTTCTCGTGATTGTTTCCCTAGGTTTTAGAGTAGTAGTATAGTGACTGGCCTCCTTCAGTATTTGTGAAGTACAGGAAATGTCTGTGGTTCCTTCTAGCTTTGAAGTTCTAGTTGATGAAATCTATCCTACCTAGAATTGGAACTTGAACTTTTTGCTTGAAGTGTTCAAAGTAAGAGCAATTTTACATGTTTTTAACTTACTAATCCATTTAGGATAATGGCCCAGTGGAAGCTTTTCAAACAGATAGTTTTGGGATAACGTGAATTATGAGGCAGTTCAGTGCCAGTACAAGAGAATACACCAGTCTTCGAAACCTCTGTCAGTTTGGGAAAACGATGGTGGATCTAGTTTAGTATGATATGTGGGGAAAAGGACACAGGGAATCTTCTGGTTAATGAAGGTTCCTGGGATGTTTGATATTTTCCTCATTAACCATTTATGGAGAATCCTTGTGAGTTCTAGTTGATTCTAGAGTCACATTAGCTATGTAATTCAGCTTTTTTCCTTTGTATTTTATTTTCTTTAAAACACTTGGGAATGATTCAGTCTGTGGGATATTGTTACCTTTAAGTTTAAGGCTCACTTTATGAAGTACATGGGATCTTTGTCAATGGAATACTGTGTAAGTGTATGCAGGTAAGCAAAAATTGTAATCTCACAAAATATTCACTGACAATTCCCATTGTCCCATCTCTCTCTTGTTTAATGGTAGCATTTCTTTCTTTTGTGTCCAGGTTTTTGTTACTCAGTCTCTCACTGATGGGTTTTAGTAACATGTGATAATATAGTATTATATTACTTTAACTGGCTCTATTTATTGAATGCCTGTGATATGCACTAGGCACTGTTATATTGTTGGAATATAGCTGGCAAAATCCCTGTTCTTAATGGAGCTTACCTTTTGGGGAGTGTCTGTGTGAGGCTTGGGGAGATACTAAACAAATACATATATGATGTAGAAGTAGTAGTACAAAGTATGTAAGTAGTACGTTAGGAAGAAAAATTAAACATATTAGGGGTTGGCAAAAAAAAAATTAGGGCATATTAGAACTGGAAATAGCATGTAGTTCCGGTTAGTTTGTATAGTCAGGCTTCTCTGGGGAGGTAACATTTAAGCTAACAAGTGAATGAAGTGTAAATATGATAGAAAGTCAGGGTCCCTGGGTGCTACAGTCATTTGAGCATCCCACTCTTGGTTTCTGCTCAGGTTGTGATCTCAGGGTCATTAGATTGAGCCCCAAGTCAGGCTCTGCCCTCAGGGGCACTCAGAGTGTGCTTAAGACTCTCTCTCCCTCTCCCTCTGCCCCCCCTCCCCCGGCCAAATAAATAAATCTTTGAAAAAGAAAAGTCTTGGGAGAGTTTTGAGCAGGATCTGATTTAGATTTTAAAATGTTTACTGAGGTACCTGTGTGGAGGATAGAGAAGAGACTGTCCTGACCCCCTGCCATTAGAAGTGTGGTAAAAGTTAGGAAGCAAGTAACAATCTAGAAGAGAGGAGATGGTGCCTTGGATTAGGATTTTATCGGAGGAAGAGATGAGAAGTGGTTTTGCATGGCCTTCCGTATCTTTTTTTGTGCTTTAAAATTGAATATAACTCCCAAAACAGGATGTTAAAATACCTTTACTTATACCTTTTCCTTTTGCCAAGAGAGAGAGAGGACAATGGGAATTGTCAGTGAATATTTTGTGAGATTACAATTTTTGCTTACCTGCATATACTCACATAGTATTCCATTGACAAAGATCCCATGTATTTCAGAAAGTGAGCCTTAAACTTAAGGGTAACAATATCCCACAGACTGAGTCATTCCCAGGTGTTTTAAAGAAAATGAAATACAAAGGAAAAAAGTTGAATTACATAGCTAATGTGACTCTAGAATATCCTATTTATAAGATAAAGTAGCAGGGGCGCCTGGGTGGCTCAGTTGGTTAAGGGTCTGCCTTGGACTCAGGTCATGATCCCAGGGCCCTGGGATCGAGTTCTGCATTGGGGTCCCTGCTCAGCGGGGGCCTACTTCTCTCACTCTCTCTGCCTGCCGCTTTGTCTGCTCTCTCTCTCTGTCAAATAAATAAAATCTTAAAAAAAAAAATAAAGTAGCAGATCTTACGGAAGATTCAGGATTTCATGAAATCTATGAAAACTTTGTTGGAAAATAACTAAAATCCTATGCAGAGCTATTGTCAAATGAGGTTCTTGCAGATTTAACTTAGTTAATAGTTGAAGAAGGGAAAACAGGCAAACATAATACTTTCTTCAAAAGAGTATTTTGATATTTTCATAGAACAAGTAATTTGAATATCAAGGTTTGAGAGAGACACTTGGGAAAAATCACGTAGCCCTAAAAGTACTCTTAGGAAATGACCCTTAAGATTAAGATGTGAAATTAAATATGTTATGTTATACTAACAATATTTTATTTTTCTTTATTTTTAAGAAATAGCATGTAGTTCTAATTATAGTAACCTTCTTCCACCATAATTATTAGCTTTATTATTTAAGTGCAAGACAATTTTGTTTTATTCCTCACTGTAATGTTTTTGGTCTTTTTTATAGCAGGTTTACTTTAAAAAGCCTTTTTGTTGATTCATTTATTTTCTTCTGTAATGAGGACCTCTTTATATGTCTGGTCATTGAATCCCTTACATAGATTCTAAGTTAATGATTAGATTATGTATTTAAATGAGAAGAAAAACAAAAGACATACAACTGTTTTCTCTTACCCCACTTCCCCCAGGATTTTATCTTCTGTATACCATGATTAGCTATAATTTTCATATCCTGTGTATTCTCTTTTTGCTGTTTAGACTCTCCATATCACATGGAGCCTAGCAGTGGTCTTTTAACTATCCTCTTGCAGTGTATTGCCAGAAATCTGATCATGTTTTTTTCCTGCTTAAAATCCTTCAGTGACTTTCCACTACATGTAAGTTGGCTTAGATCCAGCTGTTTTGCATGGCCTTCTGTATCTTTTTTTGTGCTTTAGAATTGAATTTAACTCCCAAAACAGGTTGTTAAAATATCTTTACTTATGCCTATTCCTTTTGCCTAGAAACTTCTGGATTCATCTCTTACATAGCTCCCCCTTCCCAAAGTACCCCCCCTTCAAGAATCCAACCAAGGGTGAACTCTATTCTTTTTTGATATACCATTTCCCTAAAGACTGAAGGGGAGAAAGGAAGAAGGAGATAGGATTAAACACTTAAAAAATATTCTAATTATTTTGTTCTTCTGTGCTGTGTGTATTAGTTTTGCGTATTTCCCATAGTGTACTGTAATTCTGTGACTATTAAGTTTTTTTATACTCCTTTATTTTTATATGAGCATATTAGTACTTAAATATGTTTTTGAATAAAAGTATACGTAACCGAGTTTTATTTAATTTTTATTAGTTTGTGAGATTTTATATATATATGTATATATATATATTTGTTTTTTTAAAGATTTTATTTATTTGTCAGAGAGAGGGAGAGAGAGAGAGTGTACAAGCAGGGGAAGCATCAGGCTCTCCGCTGAGCAAGGAGCCTGATGTGGAACTCGATCCCAGGACCCTGGGATCATGACCTGAACCCAAGGCAGATGCTTAACCAGCTGAGCCATCCAGGCGTCCGCAGTTAGTGAGATTTTGATCGAAGCTTGACCTTTAGTATACGTAATAAATAAACTAATACAATCTTAAAAAAACAACAGAACAAAAACTGTCAGCCAGGCTTCATTGGAGTGTGGTTGGGGGTGGGAGAGTGTGTGTGATTTTTCCTACATAAAATCAGTTGAATTTTTTTTTTAAACACTTTGAAGTCTTCATCCTTTACAAATTTCTCTTATTAGAATGAGTTTAAGCTGGATTGCTTTTCAGGGCCTTTTTTCATTTTGCTTTAGATTCTGAGGGAGAAAGTCTGCACAATTAATAGTGAGCTGAGTTTATACTTTACTGTTGCATATTTATGTGTGTTAAGTTATGAGTGAATTAGAGAATGGTAGGCAAACATGGTCTTTTTTACCTGTTTACAAATGGGATTGGTCCTTTTATCTGATAATACAATTATGAGCATATCTATCT
The DNA here is from genome assembly GCF_003265705.2 of Callorhinus ursinus. Lineage (NCBI taxonomy): Eukaryota > Metazoa > Chordata > Mammalia > Carnivora > Otariidae > Callorhinus > Callorhinus ursinus. Next base: position 34,104,074 of record NW_027397075.1, on the reverse strand, counting down.
TAATATACTCTTTTAGAGGATTATTAATATATGATATTAATATAATATTAATATATTGATACAAAGGTTATTCATTTTTAACTTTAGCTCAAACTTTAAGTACTAAAATGAAACATTTTTGTTGAGATTTTCTTCTTGATAATGACAGCAATGATTTTTAGGTTAAAACATTCTTAGAGAAAAATAATAACTAAAATTTAGATTTCTAAGTCTTCTCTAAAACCATTATGAGTAATTATGCTTGTAAATTTTTAAATGCTTTTCATTGATGTGTTTTCTATCTTAGAAATAATAGTCTCATAATTGCTTTTATTCTTTGTCTTTAAGCAAGTATTTCAGAATCGTCAATTGTTACTCTCTCACCTTTGTGTTTTCAGAACTTCAAATAACTTAGTTTGGAGATAATGTATTAGTTTAAACTTCTCTTTCTGCTTAAGGTAGATATGCTTTAATGTGATCCAGATAGTTACTGGAGTTAAATTTGCAGAATAACTTTTGTTTTCCTATGATAAAATAATAAATAAATATAATAGAAATACTTTAAGTAAAATTTTTCTGACCTAGACTCTCCGATCTTTAAAATGCTTTAACCCATAAGAGAATTCCTTTTTTTTTTTTTTTTAAGATTATTTATTTGTCAGAGAGAGAGGGAGAGCACAAGCAGGGGGAGCGGCAGGCAGAGGGAGAGGCAGACTCCCCACAGCACGGAGCCTGATGTGAGACTTGATCCCAGCACCCTGGGATCATGACCTGAGCTGAAGGCAGATGCTTAGCCAACTGAGCCATCAAGGCGTTCTGCTTAAGAGACTTCCTGTTGATTGTAAATTTAATTCATTTTTTTGGAAGACATATTTATAAGTTTAAAATTTGAATTAAGGCTTCCTGTGGCTTAAAAGAGGGAGGTTTATAAATAAAAAGAGATAAAAGACTTTTATGGAAGACACTTGCTTTTATCTAACTGTTTTTAACAAGATATTTTTGAGACTTACCTTTCATTTGTGTTTCTATTGACAAAGGTCCACTTGAATCAAATTGTAGGTATAATAGGAAGGAAAAGCAAAGGGTCACTTATCAATGCCAGAATTATTTATTATTAAGAATATATACATAGGGTAGTGAGTTAATACCTTGTGAATCTGTATATAGTTTGAGTAAACTAATGAAATTCAAGGAATTTGATATTTCATAATGGACTAGATTATGAAATTCTTCTTTAGCTCACCTGTATTGGTGAACAATTATATTTATGCAATTATATTTATCTACAGTCATAAAAAAAGAAAAAAAGTGTGTGTGGTGTTGGGTGGTGGTTTTGGATGGCCCCGAGATCACAACCTCAGCCAAAACCAAGAGTCGAATGCTTAACTGACTGTGCCACCCAGGTGCCCTCCCTCCCCCCACATTCCTTATTCTTGCATATTAGGTCTTTGGCTGGATTATGACCTGGTGTTAATGGATCTTTCTTCACATATTAATGCTTAAGTTCTTGGTACTTTTTGGCATTTATTATTAGTTGAGTTGCTTTATTTTACTTGGGGAGATAACTTTTTTAACATATAGGAATTGAAAAATTTTAAAAGATTTTATTAGAAAGCTCGCCAGTGGGGGAGGGGCAGGGGGAGAGGTAAAGGGAGAGAATCTTTTTTTTTTAAAGATTTTATTTATTTATTTGACAGAGACACAGCAAAAGAGGGAACACAAGCAGAGGGAGTGGGAGTGGGAGAAGCAGACTTCCCGCGGAGCAGGGAGCCAATGTGGGGCTCGATCCCAGGACCCTGGGATCATGACCTGAGCCAAAGGCAGATGCTTAACGACTGAGCCACTCAGGCGCCCCGAGGGAGAGAGTCTTAAGCAGACTCTGTGGTGAGTGTAGAGCTCAATGCAGGGCTCGATCCCATGACCCAGAGATCATGACCTGAACTGAAATCAATAGCCATCACTTAACCAAATGAGCCACCTAGGCACCCCAGGAATTGAAATGTTTTTATGGTTAAGTCTAACTCTAATCCTTACAAGTAAGTCTCTAATTTATTCTGTATCTTAAATAAATCTTCCTACATAAACCTAAAGAGTTTTTATTTAGCGGTGCCTGGGTGGCTCAGTTGGTTACGCGTCTGCCTGCAGCTCGGGTTTTGATCTCAGGGTCCTGGGATTGAGCCCCACATCAGGTTCCCTGCTCAGTGGGGAGTCTGATTCTCCCTCTCTCCCTCTGCCTCTCTCCCCAGTTTGTGCCCTCTCTCTGAAATAAATAAAAAATCTTAAAAAAAATAGTTTTTATTTAGTCTTTATTTCCTTTATCAAAGAGGGGAATTGTAACAATATGGGAAATTCTCCACACACAGGTTGACGCTTTGTTCCGTATCTCCAAGGTTAGGTGGATCTTAACAAATCTCTGCTATACCTGCATTGAGGACTTTTGAACATAAATAATGTGTTGCTGTTTTTTAGTGAAGTTTATGTATGGTGTGGGAGAAGTAGTAAAACCAGTACTTGATTGTTTTATTGTTGGGAGTAGTGAGGAGTTACTTGCCTTACCCTGATGCTATACCATGCAAAGGAGTTGAAATTAAAGTCATAGGAGATGGAGGACATTGAAGAATCTTACAGAATTTTCAACTTGAGCTAAAACAAAAACACAAGATGCAGAAAACTTCCTTGGCAATAATGTAATGGGTACTCTTCAGATATTGTCAATTTATTTATTTATATTTTTATTTATTTATTTTTAAATATTTTATTTATTTGAGAGAGAGAGCATGAGAGAGAGAGAGCATGAGTTGGGGGAGGGTCAGAGGAAGAAGCACATTCCTTGCTGAGCAGGGAGCCTGATGGCGGAACTCGATCCTGGGACTCCAGGATCATGACCTGAGCCGAAGGCAGTCGCTTAACCAGCTGAGGCACCCAGGAGTCCCCAATTCTTTTTTTAAAAAATTTATTTGTTTGAGAATCATTTATTTGTCAGAGAGAGCAAGCTCACAAGCAGGGGGAGTGGCAGAGGGAGAAGCAGGCTCCCCACTGAGCAAGGAGCCCGATGTTGGACTTGATCGCAGTACCTCGGGATCACTACTGCAGCCAAAGGCAGACGCTTAACAGACTGAGCCACCCAGGCGTCCCACATCTGCAATTTCTCATTAAATTGATAGGTAATAGAGAATTACCAAGTTATGAAAACCTTTTCTGAAACTGTGCAGTTTCTTTTTTTTTTTTAAGGATTTTTTATTTATTTGACAGAGACATATCGAGAGAGGGAACACAAGCAGGGGGAGAGGGAGAAGCAGGCTTCCCGCTGAGCAGGGAGTCCAATGCGGGGCTCTATCCTTGGACCCTGGGACCATTACCTGAGCTGAAGGCAGACGCTTATCCACTGAGCCACCCAGGCGCCTCACTGTGCAGTTTCTTTATTTAGAATGTCTGAAGAATTTATTCTTCAGTCACTCACCCAGTTTTGGAGGGCATATAAGACGTGTATAAAACCTTGTTATAGGCACTGGATACACAGTTGTGAATATGACAGACCCTGGAACCCTGCTCTCATGGTTACATAGCTTTAGGTTGAAAAATAAGTTATGCTGGCAAATTAAATTTTCTGCTTAAAATATGTAAATAAGACTTTGATTCCAAAATTTAAAATAATCAAAATGCTTTTAACTCTGAAACTTTGGTATTTACATTTGATTTATAGGCATTTCAGGATTTTTAAAGAACACCTTGGAGTTTTTGTTATGAAGTATAATTTGTCACCACTTCATGATGATTATAACAGTCCATTCCAGTTCTGAAATATAAGGTGTGAATAGGCCAAATTCCAGTGTGTGTATTAACCAAGACTCTTGTTTGTAATGAAGATTTTCTTTTTTTTTCTTATTTAGATCTTATTTATTTGCCAGAGAGAGAGAGCACAAGCAGGGGGAGGGGCAGGCAGAGAAAGAAACAGGCTCCCCACTGAGCAGGGAGCTCAATGTGGGACTCGATCCCAGGACCCTGGGATCATGACCTGAGCCGGAGGCAGACACTTAACAACTGAGCCACCCAGGCGTCCTTGTAATGAAGATTTTCGAACCCTACCCCAAATCTCATCATTAGGTCTGAGGTGGTTCCCAGAGATTTAAATGCAGGTTTGGGGGATCATACTTTAAAAATATGTAAACATTGGTTTAGTAGGTAGTGAATATGTCTGTATTATTGAGATGTGTCTAAGTAAATCTTTAAATCAGATATGATTTTTTTCGTAAAAGAAAGCAAATATTTAATACTAAAGTTTTATATCTTTAGCTTATTTCATCTTTTGGAGAGGATAAGGTAAAGATTTCTATTTTACTCTCAATTCTGTAAAGTTACATATCTTTCTATAATGTCTTAAAAACACCTGAAATCAAGTTTCTGGACTTGGGAGAGCCAGGAAAATTAAAATAAGTCTTTGGGTCGGAAGCACATTATTGGTATATACTAACCATTCCTTGTTGATTCCATTCATATACTGTGATTAGATCCTCTTGCTTTTTGTTTTGTCAGGTTAGTCATAGAGGGAACTTTCCACCTCTTTGATTGTTTTAGGTATGCCTTGATTGTGGGAGGTCTGGGTTGGGAGAGGCTGGGAAGACTGTCGGAATACATGGTAACCCTGTTTTAGATATAAGGATAATTGAATAAAGCATAAAATTTTATGTGTTATTACCATTTTTTGTTTCTGCTATTTACTGTCTTTCCCCTACCCAAGTCCTAGCATATTTCCCCCATTCTCCAGATCCTCTACCTTTGAATCTTAAGTTTTTGTAATGCTTTTTCTGCTTTCCTTGCTTTAAAAGCCTTTTCTAAGTTTATTTTAGATAACTGGGGTTTTTGCTTTTCTTTTTCAACTTTAGGAATAATTATGGAATTATGGACATTTTAAAAGGCAGTATAAATATTAAGTTCATACAGTCCCCCTATGCACTGTGTAACTATAACCCTTCATAACCATGTACAATAAAAAGGGGACAATTAATAAAGTATTGAGGAGCATTTTTTCTGGAGTTCTGAAATACTCTAGTAACTTCTGTTCTTAGAAAAACAAACTGAATTTCTTCCTTTTCGTAGAGGCCATAGATATGTACTCTGGAGCCCAATATTTTTACTACTGAAGTTGCGTTTCTCAAGTAAATCCAAGCTGTATGGTGTATAGGTTCCTATAACTTTTTTTGAAACCTTTGGAGTCAGAAGTGTTTCAGTATTTAATGTTCTGTCTGTCTCCCACCCCCTGCTCCATAATAATATTATATAATACTGATGGAAAAGTATGAGACCATTCCACATAATCAAGCACATTAATATTTTTGCATTGAAACATGAATGTTCATAGTGAAATGATAACAGATCTGTCCAGGGCAGGTTTTACTTTCAGATAAGTCATAAAAAGTATATGATTTTTAGTTTTACATTTTAGGAATTGAAATTTTGTGGAATCTTTTTGAGCCCAATATTTTTAAAAGCCAAACTGTGTATTGCTAAAAAGGCCTTTGTAGTCAGCAATGTTAATTTACACAAAGTTTGTTTTAAAATATCATGGTGAAGTTCTTTCAAATACCAATATGAGTAACAGTACTATCTCTTTGTAAAGAGTCTGAGACAGTGTATTAGAAAAGGTTTCCTGTTAATTTTCAGTTGGATTTTGCATCAAAATCAAGAAATTATTACTGTCTTTGAGAACTGTATTTATTTATAAAAGTTACAACTATCATAGTGATATCTATGTGTTAGGGACCATTTTGTAATTTACACATGCTATCTCATATAACCCTCAGAACAGATGCAGTGCAGTAGGTTTTTTTATCCTCTTCATTGTACAGATGACGGAGTTGTGTCCTAGAGATGAAGTAATTTGCCCAGTATCACATGATTAATGGCATAACCAGTATTTTAATGCAAGCATCCTTACTCTAGAGCTCATTAAGCCTTGGGAGGTGAAGGACTTTTGGAAGTCATCACAGAGTTGAGAATAAAAGAAGAAAAGAAGATAAATAGAAACTTTTGGTTCAAAAGTGGGAGGGCAGTGATATTCTTCAAGAAGAGAAAATGTATGTCATTTCGTCAGTCTTCCTTAAGGATTCTGGAATTAATGGCCTGGGTTCAAATTTCAACTCTACAAGTTATGATTAGTTTGATCTTAGTGTATTAACTTTTGTACACCTCAGTTTTCTCATTTGTAAAATGAGGATAATACCTGTCTTCACTGATTAAATGTGATAATACATTAGAGAAATGAGAATAATGCCTGGCACAAAGCAAGCACTCAATAGATGTTAGTAGACAGATGAGTCACATTGATATTGGATGATTTGTTTGAATAGTTATGTCAAATGTTAAAGGGTTTGGTAGAATCAGAAAGGAAAAACAAACATTAAGACTGATTTCTAGTCTCTTGAGGTGTCTGCAAAAGTGGGGTGCACAGGAGTTTTGGTTTTTTAGTAAATGAGATTTACCATTAATTTGGAATTCAACACTTCAATTCTTATATAAAAGAAATGATATGATCACTCTGATGTAGCAGAGAAAAACCTCTGTGTTAAGTAACTGACAGAAAACACTATTTTGAGAAAAGCAAGTAATTTGGTTCTTATGTGTTTATAATATTAGGGATTACTGCCATGGTAGAAAGGAAATAAAATAGTAGCATACAAGTTTTAAGAAATTAAAACCATAGGGGCGCCTGGGTGGCTCAGTTGGTTAAACATCTACCTTCTGCTCAGGTCATGATCTCAGAGTCCTGGGATCTAGCCCTGCCTTGGGTTCCCTGCTCAGCAGGGAATCTGCTTGTCCCTCTGCCTCTGCCTGCAGCTCCCCTTTCCTGTGTGCTCTCTCTCTGTGTCAAATAAATAAAATCTTAAAAAAAAAGTAATTAAAACCATATTTGATTTTAATTAATCATTATTAAAATTTATAAATCAAATTATTTTCAGGTTACATGTTGCTTAGCATGCTTTGTTTGGGGGAACTGGTTTAATACTTTTATGTAAAATACTGCAAGGGAACAGGTTTTGGCTCTAGGCCCATATAGTTTATTAAATGTAGAGGCTTATTCTTCTGTCTTAAATTTATACTAATGAAAGAACAAATGAATAGCAGCAGTTAGTCTAATTTCATGTGTGTACATAGCAATTTTTTGTCCATTCAGTTCCCTTATTTATTTAAAACCCTCATTTATTTTTTTAATGTTCAGCCTTAAATGATCTTTTAAAAACATTTTATTTATTTATTTGAGAGAGAGAGAGAAAGAGAGAGAGCACAAGGTGGGGAGGGGAAGAAGCAGAGGGAGAGGGAGAAGCAGACTACCTGCTGAGCAGGGAGCCTGATGCGGTGCTCAATTCCCGGGACTCTGGGATCATGACCTGAGCCAAAGGCAGATGCTTAACTGACTGAGTCACCCAGGTGCCCCTAATGTTCAGCCTTAAATGATCTTAATATGCTATAGTTTGCTCACAGAATAAAAAATTCTCTATAATTTAATTAGCTAATGTATCTATTGGTAATTTAAATGTGAACCGTCTTTTTCAAATAAAAGCCCAATCAAAAGGTAGTCATCTAGTATTTTTACCAAGAATGAACCACTATTTTCTCTAAGCTACTTATTCATTATGGATATAGCTTCTATGTGAAATTGACTTACTAGTCTGCCTTTTAACTATGAAATATACCTTTGTTTTTGGAGGCAAATGTTTGAGTGAGAGTAGTTGTGTGACATCTAGTTGCACAGCTGTGAATTTCCCTTGTAATTCCCTTGTAATTAACGCTGCATAGTTTTCATTTCTGTTTTTAGCTAAGCTTCTCATTTTCCCAGTGAAAACATTGGGGTTTCTTTCTTTTTTTTATCAACTCATTTTCCCCATCTTGATTAAAATGTATTTATTCTTAAATCAGTTTTAGTCACTATGCTGAAATTTTCTTCTTGACCTTGCTGTTACAGTGTTTTTATTAAAGTTTTATAACTTTAATGACATTTATTTTAAATAATAGTTTCTCTTTCATATTCATAGGTTGCTATTCTTTCACTTTTCTCCTTATATTATGTCTGTGAGTTGGGGTGACTAATCCAGGAGATTTCCCCCCTTTTCAGTTAGAGAACATGATGTGCCTAGGGAATATAGATATAGCATGGTGGTTCTGGAGCCTAACTGCATGAGTTTGAATCCTAACCCAGCTGTTTGCTAACTTTGTTATGTTGGGCCAAATACATAATCTCTCCGTGCCTGATTTGAGAAATGGGAATGATAGTAGTACCTACCTTAGAGTTAAGAGGGTTTATTTTTTTTAAATTTTTATTGTTATGTTAATCACCATACATTACATCATTAGTTTTTGATGTAGTGTTCCATGATTCATTGTTTGTGCATAACACCCAGTGCTTCATGCAGGACGTGCCCTCTTTAATACCCATCACCAGGCTAACCCATCCCCCCGCCCCCCTCCCCTCTAGAACCCTCAGTTTGTTTTTCAGAGTCCATCCTCTCTCATGGTTCGTCTCCCCCTCCGATTTACTCCCCTTCATTCTTCCCCTCCTGCTATCATCTTCTTCTTTTTTTTCTTAACATATATTGCATTATTTGTTTCAGAGGTACAGATCTGTGATTCAACAGTCTTGCACAATTCACAGCGCTCACCATAGCACATGCCCTCCCCAATGTCTATCACCCAGCCACCCCATCCCTCCCACCCCCCCACCATTCCAGCAACCCTCAGTTTATTTCCTGAGATTAAGAATTCCTCATATCAGTGAGGTCATATGATACATGTCTTTCTCTGATTGACTTATTTCACTCAGCATAACACCCTCCAGTTCCATCCACGTCATTGCAAATGGCAAGATCTCATTCCTTTTGATGGTTGCATAATATTCCATTGTGTATATATACCACATCTTCTTTATCCATTCATCTGTCGATGGGCATCTTGGCTCTTTCCACAGTTTGGCTATTGTGGACATTGCTGCTATAAACATCGGGGTGCACGTACCCCTTTGGATCCCTACATGTGTATCTTTGGGGTAAATACCCAGGAGTGCAATTGCTGGATCGTATGGTAGCTCTATTTTCAACTGTTTGAGGAACCTCCATACTGTTTTCCAGAGTGGTTGCACCAGCTTGCATTCCCACCAACAGTGTAGGAGGGTTCCCCTTGAGTTAAGAGGGTTTAAATGGTTTAGGTCAGTGCCTAGTACATAACAGTGCTTCTGTCATTGTTGTCATTACTGTTTGGTGACTGTGGCTGACTTAGAGTTAAGAAGTGGTATAGCGCCAGAATCAAGAGGACCCAGACCGTCAGTGCTTTTTAATATTTCCTTCTACTTATGTAACTTTGTATACAACACACATTTTATAGAGAATAATTAAGGAGGTTTGTTTTTCAGATTTCTTCTGTTGTAGTCTTTGTATGCATCAATAAATTTTCCCTAGTGAATAAGATTAAGATCTGATAGAACATAAATTTCAAACTCTGCAGTCATTATTGATAAAATACCATTTAAAACCTATAATTTTAATTTCTTTTATAAATTGGTGGGTATTTTTAAAAATATGTATTTGGCACGTAGTGTTATCTCACTGTAGACACTGATATATCAGTATCATTATTCAGGCTTCCAATCCAATCTGAATTATAATACCATAAAAAATAATATCTAGAAATGCTACTGACTTCTACTGACTTCTAAATATGCAGCTACATAATTTTATTAATGTTTATAAAAATGCTAGGGGATTAGATTTCATTAGTAAAAGGAACAGAGAGATTTTGGTTTTTTAAAAGATTTATTATTTATTTATTTGAAAGAGAGTGAGAGAGGGGCAGAGGCAGAGGGAGAGGGAGAAGCAGACTTCCTCCTGAGCAGGGAGCCTGACGCCTGAGACCCTGCTTGACGTGGCGCTTGGTCCTGGGATCATGACCTGAGCTGAAGGCAGACGCTTAAACTGATCCACCCGGGGGGCCCTGAACAGAGAGATTTTGAATGCATGTTTTTTCATTTTTAGTCTTGTTAGTCCCTAGATGGAGTATACTAAAAGTAGCACATGATCTAGTCATGCCAGTGCATGACTCTGTAAGGACGGTGATCATTGGTTATATTTCCCATAAAGCAACCCATTACAAGATTGTGTTAATTCTTTAATTTGTAGTGTAAGTGCTTTGAAGGCTCTTTCTTGTATAATTGAGCCTTACTGTAGGAATAGTTAGAAACACAAGGAATTAAGATCTTTTAGTATGTGTTGCATTTTTTAAGACTATTGTGAGGACAGTTCCATCTAATTTATTGTACTTTTTTTTTTTACTTTTTTAAATGTGAGGTTGTATTTTATTGACTAATTATATGTGTTAATAGAGGGTAAAGTATATCAAATGTTTTTTTTTTTGGAATTATACTGAGAACATACTTTTTCAAATTTCACACCTCTCTGAAGTCTCTTCCTTATTTAGTAGTTGGAGAAACTAGAGATCAAATAAGATTAACAACTTGCCCAGAGTCATTTAGCTGCTCAAGGGTAATATTCACACCCACTCTGTGTGCCCTTAAGAATGCCTCTCATGTTATAACTTTTGGGGTTATTTGAATACTAAAGAATGATTTTGTGTATAGACAACTTAATCCATACCTTCACTTGCCTAAATTTCATTAGGGTAGACAATATAAATATTATTTGTAGTGGTAATAGGGAAGGGGAATTTTTAAAAATGTAAATAACTATGGTTTATCATGGTTGATAGATGTTTTGCCATTTTCAGGGGTTAATGGTCTTCAGAGGCTAATTTAGAGATGAGAAGAATATAGGCGTGGTAAAGATAGAACTAATAGGAAAAAAAGATAGTTTCAGAGATTCTTCTATACTTATGTAGAAAAATGCGGAGACGTTACAACCAAATAAAAAGAACCAATGCAGAAAGCAGATTATGTTTTTGATCAGGTATAGAAAACTAGTATATAGGTATTGGATTGTGAAAAAAAGATTATGGGTTATCATTTATTCTATTCCTTTGGTAATTTTCCTTCACATGAGATGTTTATCGTAATATTTTGGACCTGGAAGGGACTCTAGATAATCTAGTGATAGTCCCCACTCATCTCACTTTGAAGATGAGGAAATGGAGTGGTTACAAAGTATGTGTCTGAGGACACTGTAGCTTTTTAGTGGCCTAACAGGACCTCTCAACTGTAACTTGGATGGATTGCTTGTGCTCTTTTCCTAATACTCTTAAGTCCTTTTTTCCTTAAATAGTGTTCCTATCTGAAAATGAAATTGAAGCAGATACATTTCTGTATACACTTGTTTTGTGATTATTTCCTATTGATATTCTTTCATGGTGTGTTTGTTTAAGGTGGTGGGGTGAAGGGTTTATAAATTGTTTATTTGCTGATTGTTTATGGGTTATGCATTTATTTGGTATCTAAGTTATTGGCAATAAATATTTTCTTTGCTTAGAAATAAGAAATACTGGATTTAGATATGATGTATTTTAGATTTACTTTTTCTGTTGCTAGAATAATGTAAACACTGAAATCATATTTTTCTCTCTTCATTTTGCAGTAGTATTATTGATTCTACAGAATACAGCCAACCTCCTGGTTTCAGTGGCAGTTCTCAGGTAAATGATATATTTAGCAGTATGTTTTTGTGGTACAATGAATATAATCATCTGAGTTTTAAAGTCATAGATTAGTTTACTGGAATGTCCTGTCACAAACGTAACTGTTTTGAGTGCTGTGGCATTGATTGGGACTTAGATAGTTCTGATGCATAAACAGCTATTTATGTGCTAAATGATGAGTCAAAAAAATTTTTTTGAATACTAGTAACATGAGACCTTGAGAGGAAGGAAATACTGTAAGATGAAATTATGAATAATCAGCACATTGTTTTTCTCAGGGATCTTTATAATCTATTGATGAATTACTCATCATTATGTTGGAAATGTTAAGCTTTTCTGTGGGAAGTAAACTACAGATTTGAGTAAAATAGACTTCAGCTTTACCTCTCTTCTAATTAATGGTATGATTGTTTTGACGTTTACTTTCTGCATCTTTAACTTGGGGATGCTGGTATTTGTCAAATCTAATTTTGAGGCTGGACTTTTTTTTTTTTTTGACTTTCAGACTTAGAGAAAAATAACCAAAGTGGTAAAAGGAATTCCTTTATGTCCTTTATCTAGATTGTCTAAAAGTTGTCTAAAAGTTAACATTTGATCACATTTTTTTGTTCATTCTCATTCTCTCTTTTGCTTATGCACACATAAATTTTCTTCTCTGCATTGTTTGAGTTGGGTACAGACATAATGATCCTTTACCTCGAAATACTTTAGTGTGTATTTCCTTAAAAACAAGGGTATTGTCTTATGTAATTACAATATATTTTAAAATTCAAAAAGTTAACATGGATACAATGCTATTATCTAATCCCTGTATCTTATTCAGATTGTAGAAATTGTCTTACTATTATCCTTCATAGTAAGAGGGAAACAATGAGGTGTTTTTAAATGCATGTTCATTTGTATATTCGCTTTATGTGTAGTGTGGTTATTTTTATCAAAGTGAAAAGAAAATTCTTTTGGATCATGCAGCTTTTGTTTGTGTTTTCCTTTTCCCACTACTTAGGTGACCACTTCTATTACTTTCATGGTTAGTTGGTATAACTACTCTGAACATCCTGTGTTATCTTCATATGCATGCATTTGGCCTATTGTTTTATATTAAGTTCATAGATTAGTTCGCATCTCTTTCTGAACAACAGTGAAAACACCTGATCTTCTTGTTTCTTTTTTTTCTTTAAAGATTTTTATTTTATTTATTTATTTGAGAGAGAGAGCACAAGAGGGGGTAGGGTAGGAGGGAGAAGCAGACTCTGTGCCGAGCAGGGAGCCGGATGTGGGACTTGATCCCAGGACTCCGGGATCATGACCTGAGCTGAAGGCAGTCACTTAACTAACTGAGCCACCCGGGTGCCTGATCTTCTTGTTTTTATAAAACATAATGGGATATATCAGGAGAAATTTTAAAGCATTAAGTTGAAACATACCTTAAAAACTTGAGAGGAAAAAGCAGTCTTTGAATCTGGAAATAGCTTTGTATTCACAGTTGGACCTTGCTGTTTTCCTTTTGACCCTAATCTCACAAAACATCAACATCAGATAAATCCATTCTGTGACTGTGATGAAGTAAAACAAATATAAGGTCACTTCATAAACTGTCTAAGCACATATAAAAACAAAGTCACCATGCAAGCCCCCAAAAATACCAGACACTAATGTCCTGGCTAATATGAACAATTGCTGTTGCTTTACTATTTACAACTTTAGTGTTACTGTAGTGTTCTGTCCTTCTAGATACTCAACCACAGAATTACCCCCACTTCTTGAAAGCATCCCATCCACAGCCCTCCCCCAAACACTTAACATGAGCCTGTATCCTATAAGTTGGCTCTTAACTGAGATACCTCTCTCTTACCCACAGTGTGTTATATTCTTTGTTTCAGTGAGCGATAATTAAAACTTGTTCAGCTACAGGTGTGTGTTTCTGTTGGTCTTTGGCTGCAGGGCATTGACAGTCTCTTCATAGAGGAACAAGAAAAGGTTTTTCTGTAATTGCCATTTACATAATATTTAATTGAATTTCTAGCAGTGAGCTAGAAACAATAGAAGTTGAATCTGGGTGAAAAAGAAAAGTAGTAAGAATAGATTTTTTTTTGTTTTTTGGTTTATTTGTTTTAATTTTTAGAGCAGCACTTGATATTATCAGGTAATAAAGAGATTTCTGGTTTGAGATAGTATACTGAGCCAGTCAGTGTGTTAATCTCTCTCCAACCTTCACTCACCAGAAATCCCATTGACCTATTATTATCCTCACACTGAAAACTTAAAAGAATTTATAGAGGATTAAAAAAATACTTAGGAAGGCTGCCTAACATGAGAGTATGAAGTGTGCCTAAGGATGACAAAGCCTGGGTCTCCTGGATGACTCCAACCGTAGCATCTGCTGGAGGACAGGGAAGTTGTTGAGGAGGAAATCCTACTAGTGTTTATGGGATAGAACTGATAGGACATATTGTGCTGAAGGCCTACCCTTCGTTTCTAGCTATGTTCTTTAGAACAGATAGACCTAAAGCAAATTGACAAAAAAAGGATGGAAAATAAAGGAATAGTTAAGGATAAGCCTGTCAAATGTAAGAATACTAAAGAATATAGTAAAAACTAAAACAAGAACAAAAGAAAGAAAAGTGCATTACCAAAATAGAACTCAAGGAGAAAAACATAAAAGATAACATTTTTCACATAAAGAAAAGTGATATTTCTCCAAAGTAGTAATAATTTGTGTGACATAGTATAACATTGGAGTTTATATAAAGCAAAAATTGATATAAATTTTTGGAAAATTAATTAAAACTTAAACATGGTGGAAGATTTTGAAGTATATCTCAAGAATGAATTAAAGTAGTAATAATAGTCATAGTCGTCATTATTTTACACTTACTGTTCATGAATATTAAAGTAATTAAGGTACTTTACATGCATTACCTACTTTAATTCTCCGAACTTCCCTATGAGGTAAGTACTATTACTATTATTTTTTATTTTATTGAGGAGAAAACTGTGGCATACGGAAGTTAAGGAGGTTGCTAAAGGTAACATAACTAATAAGAGGAGGATGCTGAGATTTTAACTCAGGCATTATGGCTTCAGAGCCTATGCTTTTAAATACCCATTTATTCAACCAAGAGATTTTTTAAAAAAATTTAAATTATTTATGTATTTATGTTTTGGAGTACCTGCTATATACCAGGCACTATTACAGGCTCTGGGGATACATGATTGAACAAACACAAAACAAAGACCTCTGCTGTAACGAAGCTTCCAGTAGGAGAGATACTTATAGTAATAAAAGTAGACTACCTTTGAACAAAGTGGAGGGGGAGCAAGCCCATGTGAGTATCACTGGGATTCCCAGGTTCTGGGAAGAGGGTTAATAAGTAAATGAGCTCTGAGGTAGGAGCATGCCTGACATAGTTTAGAAGTCTGTTGTGGCTGGAGAGGAGTAATCAGTGGGGAGAAAAGTAGAAATGAGATAAAACTTAACAGAGGCCACTTGGCACATGACTTTCTTAGGCCATTATAAAGACTTTGTGTTTTGTTTTTTTTTGAGTGAGACCAGTTAAACTTGGTTGAATAGGTACTTGTCTCACTTTATTCTTTGTATCAAAGGCTATACATTTATTGTTTTTTTTTTTTAAGATTTTATTTATTTGACAGAGACATAGCTAGAGAGGGAACACAATGCAGGGGGAGTGGGAGAGGGAGAAGCAGGCTTCCCGCTGAGCAGGGAGCCTGGCGTGGGACTTGATCCCAGGACCCTGGGATCATGACCTGAGCCGAAGGCAGACGCTTAACGACTGAGCCACCCAGGCGCCCCCATTTATTGTTTTTTTTTTTAAAGATAGGATTTTATTTTTTATTTATTTGACAGAGAGAGACACAGCAGAAGAGGGAACACAAGCAGGGGGAGTGGGAGAGGGAGAAACAGGCTTCCCACCGAGCAGGGAGCCCGATGCAGGGCTCGATCCCAGGACACTGAGATCATGACCTGAACCGAAGGCAGACGCTTAATGACTGAGCCACCCCTGTTTTTGTTTTTGTTTTTAAAGATTTATCCATTTATTTTAGAGAGCGGGAGAGAGAGAGAGAGACAGAGAGAGTACACAAGCAGGAGGGGCAGGGGGAGAGGGAGAGAGAATCTCAAGCGGACTCCACACTGAGCGTGGAGCTGATGTGAGACTCGATCTCACGATCTTGAGATCACAACCCTAGAAAACCAAGAGTGGACACTTAACTGAGTGAGCCGCCCAGGTGCCCCAAAGCTGGGAAAAATCTTAAGATGGTGAGTGTAGAGGGAGACAAAGCGCTCATATAAAATGTTTCAATATATAGTTGAAATTGATTTATAATATGTAGTAGATTAAAATAATTTAGACAGTGCTTATGCATACTATTAAAATGAGTCTTAATGAAATATATAATTTTTAAGAAAAATTAAAAATATTGAGATTAAAGTAATTATAGGACAATTTGAATAGACCAGTTGCCATAATTATTAATTTAATGTGATTCCATAAAAATCTCAATATTTTTTAAGAGTGCAGGGAGTGTGACCGACTTTAAAGTTCATTAGTAGGATGAATGGATTCAGAGGTATAATAATCACAAGGGCATTTACCCAATAAATTATTAAAATGTATTCTAAGACTGCTGTAACAAAAGGAGCACAATAAAATTTAAAATCGAACTCAAAGGTAATGAAGAATTTATTAGCCTGTGGTAAAGGTGGTTACGCAGATCAGTGGGGAAAGTGGGGATTAAGTAAATGGTGTTGTGATAGCCAGGAAACCAAACCATTTGTGGAAAACCACTTACTGTGAGAGTCTAAATCAGCTAAATAATGAGATAAATACTAATAGGATTGTAGAAATTAAGAAAGAAGGCTATATCTTACATAAACAGAATTTTAACAGTGAACAACATTTTAAAAAACTAGGAAAGGTATTTTAAGTACGCTAGGTAATTGGTTTAGTTGCTTCAAAATAACGAAAGCTTTTTATATCCATTTCATCTTTTTTTTTTTTAAAGATTTTATTTTATTTTATTTTATTTGAGAGAGAGAATGAGATAGAGCATGAGAGGGGGGAGGGTCAGAGGGAGAAGCAGACTACCTGCTGAGCAGGGAGCCCGATGCAGGACTCGATCCCAGGACTCCAGGATCATGACCTGAGCCGAAGGCAGTTGCTTAACCAACTGAGCCACTCAGGTGCCCCCATTTCGTCTTTTTGATGAAAGCTCCAAATAGGGTAAAAAAAAGAAAAAATGGCAAAAAAAAAAGAGTGAAAATTCAAAAAAGGTGAAAATTCAAAAAACGTGAAAATTCAAATGGCCCGGTCACATATGAAATAATACTCACTTTCCCAAATAATAAAACAAAATATGAAGTAATACAAGGTTCAGAGGAGTCACCTAATAGCTATGGTTCAGAACTTTTCAAAATTGTAAATACTCTTTGCTGTGTGTGGTTGTGCGTGAGTTTGGGAGAGGGAAAGGGAAGGGAAGAGAGTTGGTAATCTAGGAAGAGTATTTGGCAATGTATACATAAGACGAAAGCTGAAAATGTGAGTTTATCATTATATGGATAGAAATTTATTATAAGAAATGATTCAAAGTACTGTGTAAAGATTATATGCTAGTATTATTTATGTAGGTAAAAATTCTGGGAAAATAAATACTCCCAATCATAATAGAATACCTAGAGAAACTATGGTACAGCTATAGGATTTTATTACTCTTAAATAAAAATTCTTTTTTAAGATTTTATTTATTTATTAGAGCAAGAGAGAGTGTGTGCACAAGCACAGGGAATGGCAGGCAGAGAGGGAGAGAGAGTGAAGCAGGCTCTCTGCAGAGCAAGGAGCCCGACCTGGGGCTCGATCCCAGGACCTTGGGATCATGACCTGAGTTGAAGGCAGATGCTTAAGCGACTGAGCCACCCAGGTGCTCCTCTTAAATAAAATGTTTATAGTTGAATTAAAAAATGTGTTAACAGTATAATGTAAGTGAAACCAGAAACAAATATTTTATACCTCTGGACTTTTATAAGTACCTGTTGATTTTGCTTTAGAATTATTATATATCCTTAGTATAGTTAGCAAAATCAGGAAATTATCATTAATATTATTTAAGATAACTTATTTAAATTTCAGCAGTTTTGCCATTAATACCATTAATAAATACTCTTTTTTAGCAGAAAGAAAAAACTTTCCTTGTTCAGTACTAATCTACAATCACTTGTTGCATTTTGTTGTCATGCTTCTCTAATCTCCTTAAAATTCTTATCGTTCCTCAGTCTTACATTACACTGACATTTTTGAAGAGTATGTTATTTTGTAGAACATCCCTCACTGTGAGTTTGTCAGATGTTTTCTTAGGACTCAATACAGATTATCCATTTTAACCAGGAATACTACAGAGTTGCACCCTTCTGTGTTAGTTTCTCATATCTGGGTGCATAGGATACCTCTTTGCTCAATACTGATGATGTTAACTCTGATCACTTTATTAAGGTGGTACCTGTCATATTTCTCTACTGTAAAATTACCATTTTCTCTCTTCTGTGCTATTAATAAATCTTACTTGAAATAGTTATTGATACGGCTATTGCTCAAATGATAATTAATGATAATTTTTAATTCCTTATTCCACATTTATTAGTTAGCATTTCTACTGTAAGAAAGACCTTTTCTTCCTCTTTGTTTATATCCTTATGGATTTATGGATTCCTAATTCATTCTGTTAATCATTTTTTAAAAAATATTTTATCTGTTTATTTGACAGAGAGAGACACAGCGAGAGCCAGGAACACAAGCAGGGGGAGTGGGAAAGGGAGAAGCAGGCTTCCCGCTGAGCAGGGAGCCCGATGCGGGGCTCGATCCCAGGACCCTGGGATCATGACCTGAGCCAAAGGCAGATGCTTAACGACTGAGCCACCTAGGCACCTCTCTGTTAATCATTTTTAACTTAAATTGTCCCATGTTTGGCTGGTTGGGACTCTTTGAAGTTGATTTCCATGTTCTTTTGACATGTTCCTATCATTCTTTAAGTACCTTCTTACATTCTTAGACATTAAGATGTTGCAGCATCCCCTTGCCCCAGTCCTGGAATCAGTGATGTATCCAAGAAACCCCATTTTCTTTTAATGGAGAATGTTATTTAAATACCAAGATCTGGGTTTTAAGTGTGCTCATTGGTCCTCGAATGTCAGTGCTTGTAGGCCTTTTCAGTGGACAGAGAGACCTAGGAGACATATGTATGTGTATATATAATATATGTTATGTTATCTATACAGATATATATGTGTTAATTACATATTAATCACCTTAAGTGTTTGATTAATGAAAGGACTCACAGGAGTCAAATAGTTTATACTTTTGGAACAGCTTGATTAAAGGCAGTGGATACCATACAGCCAAGCAGAAGGAGGATACTCATTGAAAGGGGTCTGGCGATTTCAGGTCCAGGCTTCTTTGTCCTTCCAGACTGGGTCACACAGGAACTGCTTTGTCTCCAGGTTTAGAAATACTCCTGGCTTGTGTCTCAAGTACTTCAGTAGTAGGAATCCAAAGTTGGCTTGTGGTCAGGATCTCTTATTTTAAATATGTCACATAGACAGTACATTATAGTTACATGACCAGCCTTTAAAGACTCCACTGAAACCGTGTACAAATCATAAATTCATTTATTATTACTAAACAATGCTGACAGACTAATATATTTTGTTCCAGAACAACTCACTGACTTATGGTACAGAATATCATTTTATCTTTCTTTAGTGAATACATTCCGTAATGTAGGCAGGAGTCTAGAGATAACCATGTGGGCAATTCAGACTAGCTGAGATTAATCCATGCTGCTCAGTATATAATACATAATATTTATACAATCATATATATTTCATATATGTATAAAACATATATATATATAAAACATGTCTCTGTTTCAGTATCTCTCTCCTTTAATGGATGAATGGATAGAGAAGGTGTCTATATATACACAATGGTATAAGTGGAATAAGTCAGACATTTGGTAAATGTGGCCATTTTTATTTAGCAGTAATCTAGATCAACACAAGTGATGAACATTTCATTTTGATTTTTAACCATATTTATATCCTACCTATAGATCTAGACCTTATCCTGAAGGTATTCATTCTGATGATTGGCCTTGTAGATTATTTACAGCCAGTTCATATTCTTAAACATCTGTCCCTTCACAATTAGTGTATTTCTCTTCATTTATATTAATGTTATTTTTAAATTTAACAGTTAACATATGGCAATGAGCTAAGCAATGCATTTTTACCAAGAATTACAAAGCAATCTAATTTTGGATGGATTAGAAAGGAATTGCACTGAAAAAATAAATTCAAGAAAAGCTAAGAGTAAATAGCAAAATAATTGTGAAAAATTGCAGTAAAACCTGGAAGGCAAACAGTGGTTTTGATTGCTTCTTTGTTATATTCTTGGTTTTTGTTATTGTAATCATTCTCAGACTAAATCTTTCAGACTAAAATCTTTTCTGTGTTTCCATTGAGCAAGATCCCTTTTTAAAAAATCCAGATTCTTGGGGACGCCTGGGTGGCTCAGTCTGTTAAGCGTCTGCCCTGGGCTCAGGTCATGATCCTAGGGTCCTGGGATCGAGTCCCACATGGGCTCCTTGCTCAGCGGGAAGCCTGCTGCTCCCCCTGCTTGTGTGTGCTCTCTCTCTCTCTCTCTCTCTGGCTGACAAATAAAATCTTAAAAAAAAAAAAAATCCAGATTCTTCCCCTCAGAATTTATAAAAATTATGTTGGTACATAAAAAGGAATATATTTCGGGGCGCCTGGGTGGCTCAGTTGGTTAAGCAACTGCCTTCGGCTCAGGTCATGATCCTGGAGTCCCGGGATCGAGTCCCGCATCGGGCTCCCTGCTCAGCAGGGAGTCTGCTTCTCCCTCTGACCCTCCCCCCTCTCATGCTCTCTATCATTCTCTCTCTCTCTCAATAAATAAATAAAAAAAATCTTAAAAAAAAAGGAATATATTTCATGAATATGTAAATAGAAGCACAATTACAATAAAAGAAACACTGAACTGAGCTCTTAATGTTAATTACTAGAACCATTCAAGTTACCCCTGTGCTTCTGACAAATTTCATCACCTTACCTTATGTCCAGAACTAATTACTTTTCTGATATTTCTGTTTACAGTGTGTTGATTTTTTAAAATAGTTTTACTGTACATATATGTATCTCTATATTATTTGGTTTGGCTATATGTAGACTTTCTAACAATGATAGTATGTAGTTTTTTGAGATTTGTTTTTTCAAAGATTAGTTCCTAATGTCTGTGGATGTAGTTGATTCATCTTCACTAAGGTATAATATTCCATTTTGTTAATGTACCACAATTTATCAGTTGTGCAGTCTGTCTACATTTGAGTTTTTGTAGAGTTTTTATTTTTGCTATGAAGGGCATCTTTGTTCATGTCTCCTGATGTACAGGTGCAAGAGTTTCCCTAGATTTTGTACCTGGGAGAGGAAGTGAGGATGACAGGGTAGACACATCAGTGGTTTTTGTATTTTGCAATAATATCAAATTGTTTTCAAAGTCTTTTTATTAATATAAAGCTCCTACCACAAAAGTATATGAGTTCATTTCTCCACATCCTTGTCAGTACTATTGAACCTGTAAATGGTTGCCACTTTAGTGGATAAGAAAAGAGGTTAGTTGTGGTTTTAATTCTTATTTTTCTGACACTCTAAAGCCAGCATGTTTTATTTATTGGCCTTTACTTTTTGTGAAATAGCATTTCATGTCTTTTCTCAATTTTTAAATATTGGTCTTCTGTTTATTTACTTGTAGAAGCTTTAATATATGTTCAAAGTAGTAATAGCTTGTTTCTTAGGTGTTGCGAATGTTGCGAAGATCATTTTACAGTTTGTAACCTCTTGCCTCTAATGTTGGGTTTTGATGAACAGAAGTTCTTAATTTGAGTTACTGAATTTGTAACTTCTATAATTAATGCCCTTTGTGTTTCATTTAAGAAATTCTGCCCTGTTGAGATTATAAACATATTCAGTGATACAGCACATGGCCAATTTTGTAAATGTTCCATGTATGCTTAAGAAGAATATGTGTTTCTCATTGGGTACAGTGTTTTATATGTATTCATTAAATTAAGCTTTTAAACTAGGTCATATCATTTTCTCAGTTGAGTTGATGAGGTTAATCTGCTATGTTGGTGGGTTTGTCAATTTCTTTAGGAATTTTTGCTTTATATATTTTTGAAGCTGTGCTATTATGTGTGTACTGGGTATACAATTATTAAGTTGAGAGTTTTGCATTTCCAGGTGCTGTTTCCATTTCCATTTCCATTAATGCTTTTTCATCTTGATTTTTTTTCTCCTTTGATTAAATTTGCCTAGTACATTATTTTTCATGTTATTACTTCCAGATATTTAGTGTCTTTATGTTTTCAGTGTTTTTTTTTTTTTGCAGATAGCATACAGTTATATTTTAAAATTCTTATCACTAATTTAATTAGTATTTATCTTTATTATTCTTTAATGCTTGCTATTTCTCTCCTTTTTGTGTTTTTCTCTTATATTTTTACCCCCTTCTCCCACCACTTTACTGTTTTAAACATTACCTATTCTGTTAAAATGCTTTCAGTAGTTATCCTTGAAATTGATCCAAAGTTAACATCTAAACAGAATCTAAAGTTATTATCATCTTTTTAAAAAAATCTAATTCCAGGAGCGCCTGGGTGGCTCAGATGGTTGGGTGTCTGCTTTCGTCTCGGGTCATGATCCTAGGGTCCTGGGATCAAGTCCCGCATCGGGCTCCCTGCTAGGTGGGGAGCCTGCTTCTCCCTCTGCCTCTGCCTCTCTCTCTCTCTCTGACTCTCATGAATAAATAAATAAAAAAGATTAAAAAAAATCTAATTTCAGTATAGTTGACATACAATGCTGTATTAGTTTCAGGTGTACAATATATTGATTCAGCAGTTTTGTACATTACTCAGTGCTCATTGTGATAAGTATAGTCTTAATCCCCTTCACCTTTTTCATGCATCTCCCCACCTACCTCCTCTCTGGTAGCCATCAGTTTGTTCTCTGTAGTTAAGAGTCTTTTTTTTATTTGTCTCTTTTTTTCTTTGTTCATTTGTTTTGTTTCTTAAATTCTACATATGAGTGAAATCATATGATATTTGTCTTTCTCTGACTGACTTCGTTTACTTAGCATTGTACCCTCTAGATCCATCCATGTTGTTGCAAATGGCAAGATTTCGTTCTTTTTCATGGCTGAGTAATATTCGTGTGTGTGGGTGTGTGTGTACACACATACACCACATCTTCTTTATCCATTCATCTGTCAGTGGACACTTGGGCTGCTTCCATAGTTCAGCTATTGTAAATAATGCAATAAACATAGGGTGCTTGTATCTTTTTGAATTAGTATTTTCAGATTGTTTGGGTGAATACCCAGGAATGGAATTACTGGATCATATGGTAGTTCTATTTTTAATTTTCTGAGGAATCTCCATTCTGTTTTCCACAATGGCTGCACCAGTTTTCATTCCCATCAACAGTGTACAAGGACTCCTTTTTTTTTCACATCCTTGTCAACACTTGTTTGTTTGTGTGTTTGTTTTTGACTTTAGCCATTCTGACACGTGTGAGATAATATCTCATTGTGGTTTTGATTTGCATTTCCCTGATGATTAGTGATATTGAACATCTTTTCATTAAATTTAATATCTTAATTACTCTCTTGAACAACATAAGTGCTCCAGATTGAAACTTTCTTCACTCTTCTGATTTATATGCCATTTTTTGGTGTATTTATTCTGACATGTTCTTAAGCCCAATAATTTAGATATTATAATTAATGTTACAAACAGTATTTAAAATTACTTATTGATTACAGGTTTTCTTCTTTTCATTTTGTGCTTCAGGCCTTCCAGTTTGTTTACTGAATTTTTTTTTTTAAGATTTTATTTATTTATTTGACAGAGACACAGCAAGAGAGGGAACACAAGCAGGGGGAGTGGTAGAGAGAGAAGCAGGCTTCCCGCCGAGCAGGGAGCCCGATGTGGGGCTCGATCCCAGGACCCTGGGATCATGACCTGAGCCGAAGGCAGATGCTTAATGACTGAACCACGTAGGCGCCCCTGTTTACCGAATTTTTTAAGCACACAATTTCACACATTTTTTTAAAAAAATGGCTTATAGGCAATATTCTTTGTTTTCATTCACATGAAAAAATATTGCTCATTTTATTGCAGGATAGTTCTTTCAGGATCTGAATTTTAGATTGGAGTTGTTTTATTTCAACTTTTTGAGGATAACCAAAGTTCCTTTTTCTAGCTTCTTTTCTTGCTATTCAGTATTTACCTATTAAGTGATGGTCCTGTCAGGTGAGTTATCTCTTCTGTTTGTCTGATTTTTTTTCAAGATTTATTTATTTAGGGGCAGCTGGGTGGCTCAGTTGGTTAGGTGTCTGCCTTCAGCTTGTGTCATGATCCCAGGGGCCTGGGATCAAGTCCCACATCAGGTTCCCTGCTCTGTGGAGAGTCTGCTTCTCCATTTCTCTCTCCCTCTGCCTCTCTCCCTGCTTGTGCTTGAGCGCTCTCTCTCTCTCTCTCTCAAATAAATAGATGGGGTCTTTGGAAAAATAAAAAAATATTTATTTATGAGAGAGAGAGACAGAGGTACAGAGAGACAGAGGGAGAAAGCGAGAGGAGGGTGCACGGATGGGGGGAGGGGCAGAGGGAGGAGAGAGATCATCTCAGGCTGACTCCCCATAGAGTGCAGAGCCCAACCTGGGGCTCCATCTCTTGACCCCAAGATCATTACCTGAGCCAAAATCAAGAGTCAGGCACTTAACCGAATGAGCCACCCAGGGCCCCTATTTGTCTGATTTTAAAATCATTTTGTTTTTGGACAAAAATACAGTTTTGCCTTACTGTGTCTAATTATTGATTTCTTTTAAATTTTCCTACTTGATAGGAATAATTTCTTTTGTATTTATGTCTGTTTTCAGTTCTGGAAAATTGTCAACATGAATTCTTCAAATATTTCTTCTTTAGTCTTTTACAGTTTTCTGGGTCTCTAAGTGCCCATATTTTCAACCTTATACTTTTATACTTCTTAACCTCTGTTTCAGATTTTCTACCTTATTTTTTATCCTTCGTTCTGGTTAAATCCTTTAGATTTATCTTCCAGTTCAGAAATTCTCTTTTTCAGTTTCTCTCAGTTTTAGTGTTTTTTCTTTTGTTGGTATTTGTCCCCAAATAAGTATTGTCCTCTTTGTCTTTCCCCTCCTCTGCACCATTATGTTTTCTTTAATATCACGTCTCTGAATTCAGCTTCTTATTTGCTTGTATATCTGTTAAATCTTTGGAAGTTGTCTTACTTTCTTGTGATTCAAGCACTGCTTTAAAATAAGATTTTTACCTGCCACCTGGTTTTAGCAGGGGTTCACTTTAGAGTGTTTTATTCAAGGTAGTACCTTAATATTTCTTACTTAAATACATTTGCAGTTATTGTATAGTTACGATGAACTTGTGTCATCTCAAGCTCTTGTCATTTGTCTCATCTCTGTGTCTGTGGGCCTCAAGCATAATAGAAAAATAACCATTTGTGGAAAGAATTGTCTTATCCTTTCATTTAATATGGTGTAGGCAATATTATATATTGAGGATCATAGATTTTTTTAATAGATTTATATGCCAATATCTTTCAGGTTTGCTGGCTTTATGTATATGTGATTTAGTTATTCTGATCTTCTAATATATATGGTAGACTAGTACATTCATATTACATATTATTGCCCCTTAATTTAATAATCAGTATTAACTTAAATATATATTCTGTCAATCAAGGACCATTTCTCTTATTCAAAGAGTACAGGGTTGCAATATAAGGATGATGAAAAAGTAATTAGTTTCCTTTTGAACATTGTTTTCTAACAATTTCTGCATATTAAAATTCTCAAAATTCTAAAATTTAGCATGGTAGTTATAAAGGATGCTATCTTAATTTATTTTTTATTATTTTTTAAAGATTTTATTTATTTATTTGACAGACACAGCGAGAGAGGGAACACAAGCAGGGGGAGTGGGAGAGGGAGAAGCAGGCTTCCTGCTGAGCAGGGAGCCCAATGCAGGGCTCAATCCCAGGACCCTGGGAACATGACCTGAGCTGAAGGCAGACGCTCAAAACTGAGCCACCCAGGCGCCCCGATTCTATCTTAATTTAATTTGGAGAGTTGAAAGAAGGTTCTTATTTCATTCTTATAAAATTGGCCTTGAGAGCCTATTTGCATATTTTATTGTATTTATTTATTTTTAATTAATTTATTTTTTTGGCTGGAAGATTAGAGTTTTATAGCAAACAAACCATATTGTACCAACCAGGGGCCTAGCCCAGCTGGGACTTCGCCCTTGGCCCCATCAGGCTGCTTCCTCCTCCTCCCCCAGCTGGCCCCATCCTCTGGTCTTTCTCCATCTCCAGAAGCCCCTCCCCTCTGGCCTTTGGTCCACCCACTCCCTCCCCCACCTATGCGCCTCCCTGTAACCTGAGATATGTTGATAGATTTCCCCCCCTTCCTTACATAGTACAACCAGGCTTCCCCAGGAGGCTTGGGCTCAGGGGCAGGACCTGGACCCCAACTCCTGCCCCTGGCCCCCCAGACCCTGAGCTTATTTGCATTTTAAAAATAAAAATTGAAAAATATGGTCTAAGAACTATGAGTATTTACCATTTTTAGTTATTTTAATATGTTGATATTTTGAATATGCAATCATTTAGGTATTCTGTGCAGAAAAAGACTATCATTTGTTCTAAGTTACAAGTGTCTTTTCTTATGTTACTACTTTAGACAAAGAAACAGCCTTGGTATAACAGCACATTAGCATCAAGAAGAAAACGACTCACTGCTCATTTTGAAGATTTAGAGCAATGTTACTTTTCCACAAGGATGTCTCGTATTTCAGGTACATATTCCAGACTTCTTAAAATATATCAAGTTCATATGTCAGATCCATTTCTAGTTTCTTACGCTGGATTCATATAAAGTCCTATTTATAAAACAAAAGTGTGTCTTTTCGACATATTCTACCAGAATGTTGTGGAGGTTCTTAGAGATCTTGAAGAACATTTGTTTCCCATAGCTGTTTTTGTTTTTATCCCTTCTATTTGGGAATTTTTAATCTTTGTGTAGTGAGCTATATAAAGTTAAGAAAAAAAATCAAGCATGAATATGTTGCTAAAAATAAGTTGCATTCATTTGCCTCTTATTATGAAATATTAAACATTTACTAAGTTTTAAGCACTGTCCTTTGTGCTAAGAATAAAAAGATGAAAGAACTGATTTCTGTTGTCAGGGAGTATTGTAAATTCAGTGGGGCAAAGCAACAGGTAAATAATTCTTTGTGATATTATATGTTGTATAAGTGTGTTAGGGGAATAGAGAAGAATATCCACTAATACAGCTGGGAATGAAAAATCCACACCAAGTTGAAAATGGGGAAATGTAAGGGAATGATCACTGTAGGGATTTTAGAGGATTGTATTTAGTCAAAGCTAGAATTCATTAACTAAATAAGATAATTAGAAAATCTTCAAAGTAGAGGAAATAACTTATGCAACATCATGGACATAATAGGGTATTTTCATTGCATTACTGCAGCTCCGCTCCTTGAGTTGTAACTTTCTCAGTGTCTTTGCTCACCAATGAAGTAGGGACATTAATACCAACCCTATGTTTTGTTTTGTTTTTTAGGATTTATAGGTGATATAAATATATCTATAAAATATAAATTAGGTGCTCAATTAACTGATATCATTAGTAGTACACCTGCTCAAAATGAGGACCACCCAGGAAAAAAATGTGTGATATTTTATTAGTTGTTAAAAATCTGGCCTTAGTTTCCTCTTGAATAGGCATGTTTGTATTAAAATCTACACATTTTTAAAATTAAGAACACAGGAAACAATGGGTGTTGGTGAGGATGTGGAGAAAGGGGAACCCTCTTGCACCTTGGTGGGAATGCAAACTGTTGTAGCCACTCTGGAAAACATTATGGCGGTTTCTCAGAATGTTAAAAATAGAACTACCCTGTGATCTAGCAGTTGTACTACTAGGTATTTATTCAAAGGATAACAAAAATACAGATTCAAATACAACATGCATCCTGATGTTTATAGCAGCATTATTAACAATAGCCAAACTATGGAGAGAGCCTGGATGTCCATTGAGTGATGAATGGATAAAGAAGATGTGGTATATATTCACAATGAGATATTAGCCATCAATTAGAATGAAATCTTGCCATGCACAATGATGTGGATGGAGCTAGAGTGTATTATGCTAAGTGAAATAAGTCAGAGAAAGGTAAGTACCATATGATTTCAGTCATATGTGGAATTTAGGAAACAAATCAGGAGAACATATGGGAGCAGGGGTAAAAAGAGAGAGAAAACAAACCAGAAGAGATAGAGAATAAACTGAGGGGTGATGGAGGGAGGTGGGTAGGGGATGGGCTAGATGGGTGATGGGTATTAAAGAGGGCACTTCTTATGATGAGCACTGAGTGTTGTATTTAAGTGATGAATCACTGAATTCTACTCCTGAGACCAATATTGCACTGTGTGCTGACTGACTAGAATCTAAATAAAAATTTGAAGGGAAAAAAAAATCTACACATTGCTTAGGACCTTTGGACAAATTTGCCTTAGGATAGGTGGTGGAAGAAAAAGATTTACATACCATTTTTCCTGTGAATTCTAGGTGAGAACCAAGCTTTGTTTATAAATGTGTATGCAATTAACAATCAACAGTTTTTATAAGATGGGAAACTTTGATTGTATTGCCTGGGAATTGAGCCCCTTTTTGAGCCTCTGTAATAGTCTATAAAGTGCAATAGGAAGCTGTGAAATTGGAAAGTGGTTTGATATTTACAGTCTGATTGGCAGAAGGTTCATATTAACGCTGTTAGATGTTATTTGTTGGTACATTGTTGAAATACATCCATAGGCAAATGGCAGACATTTAACAGAAAAAGAGAGGTAGGAAAGAGAGATTGGGGAATAGTTTTTAAATAACTAGCAGCATAGGCATTGCTATGGTATAGTAAAGGTGTAGTCACAGACCAATTTATTTTGGGGATGTAAGTTTACTGGAAGGTAGAATAAATTAAAAACAGGAGGAAGATTAGATTTTCATTTTTATGGGCATGGTTATATTGTATTTAAAACATGTTGTCCTTAGTTTTTAGGAGTCTCAAATTTATCTTACTGAATTTATACATTGACTACACTTACCGTATTGCTGAATATGAAGTTCCTCCTAGTGTCCTTGACTGTGAAGAAGAAATTTTAACTTATACATTATGGAGTACATAGTGTTTGTTTTTCCTTCTGTATATTTTTAAATGAGAATCCATCTCCTCTTTCTGATTTTCAATTTTCAACTCTGGAAATGAGAGATGAAGATTAAGAGATTAATGCCCTGGACTCTTAGTTGTAATTGGAAGAGAAGGTAAATCATAAAGCATTAGAAGAGAAAAAAGACATGCTGAACACACTTTCACAAACTAATCTGT
This sequence comes from Callorhinus ursinus, assembly GCF_003265705.2. Classification (NCBI taxonomy): domain Eukaryota; kingdom Metazoa; phylum Chordata; class Mammalia; order Carnivora; family Otariidae; genus Callorhinus; species Callorhinus ursinus. The sequence goes on along the minus strand of NW_027397075.1, from coordinate 34,074,884 downwards.
AATTGGAATAGGAAAAGTAATACGCTAGCAGATATGTATGATTATTGACCATAAACCTACCAAGCATACAAGATCCTACCTTTTTATAACCAGATAAAAATCAAATCCCTATACTTTCAGATACTAAAGTAATTATTTTTAATGTTTTCTTTATAACTGCTTTTGGAAGTAGATGTTAATGAATAGGTATCATGGCCCCAGAAGTTTAGCTACCCAGGAAAAGATTATGGACTTCAGCAGAATATACATTCTTGAATGCTTGTAAATTTTTTTATGCTTGGGGATTGGTGTCAAAATATGAAAGAATAGATTTACATTAAATTAGTATTTAAACAAATATCTAAGGTGTCTTTCCAGTCACTATTATATTAATACTCAGAGTTAATGGGATTATATATAAAAAGAACCAATTAGTTGTTACATTCAAACCACTTTGTAGTACAGTTGATTCATTTTACTGCAGTAACCCATGTTTTATTTCCAATTTGTTGAATTTACTGAGAAGAATTTTTGTGGAGCAGGAACATTATTTAAGTAACATTATGACAGTGCATGCTAATTGGGTTTGTTTTTTGCTGTTTTTAGAATGGAAACAGTATAAAATTGGAACCTTTGATATAGGTTGTTAGATGAATTTGCCATTTTAGTGTTTAAATCTTTAAAATGTAAAATATCAGAGACAGAAGCTTAGTATCAGAGACTAGTAATTGTTTTTTGCTGTAGTAGTGTTAGATAAATTTCTTTATGTCAGTAGTTACCTTCAAGATAACCTAATATCTCCGGATGAATTGAATCAATTCTTTACTGTCTGTCCTTGGTACCTTAACTCTGTAGACTTAATGATTTTTTTTTTAAGATTTTATTTTTTATTTATTAGAGAATGAGAGAGAGCATGAGCCTGGTAAGCAGCAGAGGGAGAAGCAGACTCCCCACTGAGCAGGAAGCCTGACATGGGGCTTGATCCTGGGACTCCAGGATCATGACCTGAGACAAAAGCAGACGCTCAACCAACTGAACCACCCAGGCACCTCAGACTTAATGATTCTTATATCTAAATTTCATTATGCCTACTTATTTTCAGAGGACATTTAAGAAGGGGAAATCATGGGACAACTGGGTGGCTCACTTGGTTAAGTGTCCCACTCTTGGTTTTGGCTGAGGTCATGATCTTGGGGTCATGAACTGGAGCACCATGTTGGACTCCCTGCTCAGTGGGAAGTCTGCTTTCTCTCTCTCCCACCCCCTGCTTGTGCGCGCTCTCTCTTTCTTTCTCTGTCTCTCAAATAAATAAATCTTTAAAGTGTGTGTGGGGGGGATATCACGAAAGTTTACCTTGAAAAAGTTGTATGTGTTTGTGTATGAGCTAAAAGTGATGAAGAAGGTATGAAAACAGTGTTGTAACAATCTTACTTCAAATTTCAGTTAAGAAGCTAACTAAATTGGGTGTTTTACTTTTCTTTCTTTGGAAAGGAAAATACAAGTCCAAACTTAAAGCATTTTTGAAAAGCAATGATTTTTTATTCATGCTTTCTCTGTAGTCTTGTTTCTAGGTTGGAGAATAGATAGCTGTATTTATTCTGTCTTTCATGAGATGATTTTGTGATTTAAATTCCTCATAATTTAATTATGAATAGTTTGCTGAAACGGGCTTTACTCAAAGTATTTATTCAGTGCTCTAGTGGATGGAATTAATGTTTTCCCTATTCCACCAAGACGTTTGAGTAGAAGTATTTTATTTTTGAGAATAATTGATGTATTACAGTTTTCTCCCTTTTCATAACTGATTTGAGAAACATCAAAGTATAATGTGAACAAGTATTTCACTTTCTTTTTACTTAAAAAGCAATTGCTTTCTTAATCTAAATTATGTTATAAATTGTGTTTTAATAGTAAATAAATGTGGGCTTGCAGATATATCTCTGTAAACGTGTTCCTTCAAAATAACGAATATACTCAGTGTATATACTCCTCTCTCCACCCTCATTTTCTCCATTGATAAGGGATTTTTGCTTTAATAAAAGATTATATTTCTCTTGATCAGAGGTACTTTTTTGTTTTCCAAGGTACTATTGCTTAAAAATATTTACAGTATGTTTTTATTGGTGTTGAAAGAGACAGTGTGTTTCAATGAACCACTAAGAAATTTTTTTTAAAGCTGAGAGATCAGCTAAGTAATTTGTGCATGCTAATATTCTCTAAATACTTAAGAATTGTTTATATTTAGAATATATTTTTTAATCTGTATATACTGCTCTTTGACTTACATTGCAGTAAAATTTATTTTATTTTGTTTTCTTCATATAGATGATAGTCGAACTGCAAGCCAGTTGGATGAATTTCAGGAATGCTTGTCTAAGTTTACTCGATATAATTCAGTACGACCTTTGGCCACATTGTCATATGCTAGCGATCTCTATAATGGTTCCAGCATAGTCTCTAGGTAAGTATTGGGCAGCACTCTTTACTATTTACTTTTGCAAGAGTATCTAGAATTTAATCTAGAATTTAACAAGCAGTTTCATTGTTCTAGTTAAGAGCCTGGAACACTACATCAAAAACTAATGATGTAATATATGGTGTTTAACATAACATAATAAAATAAAATTAAAAAAAAATAAGGAAATAAAAAAAAAAGAGCCTGTGTTCTGAAGTCAGGTTGCCTGCCAATTTTTAGTTCTGTGGTCTTGGTCAAGTTCCTGAATCTCTTTAGTCCTCAATGTCTTCATCTTTAAAATGAAATGATTAATGGTATTCACCTCTTAGGGTTGCAGTTTGTGTTCTTATAATGTCTTTGTCTGGTTTTGGTGACAGGGTGTATGTGCTCTTCTCATAAGGGCTCCCTCATCTTCAGTTTTCTAGAAGAGTTTGTGAAGAATTGGTATTATTTCTTCCTTATATATTTTGTAGAATTCTCCAGTGAAACTATCTTGGCCTTGAGTTTTCTTTGAGGGAAGAGTTTTAAATATAAATTAAATTTTTTTTTTAAAGATTTTATTTATTTGACAGAGAGAGACACAGCGAGAAAGGGAACACAAGCAGGGGATGTGGGAGAGGGAGAAGCAGGGAGCCCGATGTGAGGCCCAATCCCAGGACCCCGGGATCATGACCTGAGCTGAAGGCAGATACTTAATGACTGAGCCACCGAGGCGCCCCTATAAATTAAATTTTTAAAAGAAGTGTAAGACTAATCAGGTTATTGATTTTTTTTCTTGATTGAACATTATTTTTAGTTTGTGTCTTTAAAAGAATTGCCCAGGGCGCTTGGGTGGCACAGTCGGTTAAACGTCTGCCTTCGGCTCAGGTCGTGATCCCAGGGTCCTGGGATCGAGCCCCGCATCGGGCTCCCTGCTTGGTGGGGAGTCTGCTTCTCCCTCTCCCTCTGCCTCCTGCTCTGCCTACTTGTGTTCTCTCTTTCCCTCTGTCAAATAAATAAATAAATAAAATCTTAAAAAACAATAATTTGCCCATTTCACCTAGGTTGTCGAATTTATTGGCATTCATGTGTTTGTGATATTCCTTTATTATCCTTTTATGTCTTTAGATTCTCTAATGATGTTCCCTTTCTCATTCCTGATATTGGAAGCTTGTTTGCCTTTATTTTTTTTTCCTTAATAGTCTGGTTTAGAAGTTTATTAGTTTTATTTGTCTTTTCAAATAGCTCTTAGTTTATTGATATTCTATAGTTTTCATTGATTTCTGCTCTAAACTTTATTTCTTTTTTTTCTACTTTCTTTAGATTTAATTTGCCTCTTTGTTGTTTCTTAAGGTAGAAACTAAAGTGATTGAGTTGAAAATTTGCTTCTGTAATATAATTTGTGCTTTAAATTTCTCTCCATACCCTGAATTAGCTGCATCCCATGAATGATGTGGTATTTTTTCTTTTTTCCAAATTTTATTTTTATTGTGATAAAATACATGTAACATAAAATAACTATCTTAATGAGTGTGCTGTTCAGTGGTATTTAATAAATACCTTCATAGTATTGTGCAAGTGTCACCAGTATCCATCGTTTTAATACTTGACACCTTGTAAAACTGAAAATCAGTATCCGTTAAACAGTAACTCTTCATTCCCATCTTCCCCGAATCCTGGCAGCCACCCTTCTACTTTATTTCTCTATTATTTTGACTACTCTGAGTAACTCTTACAAGCAAAATTATACAGTATTTGTTTTTTTGTGACTGGCTTACTTCACTTAGCAAAATGTCAGTTTTTGTCCATGTTGTAGCATATATCAGAATTTTACTACGTTTTAAGGCTGAATTACACTCCATTGTATGTATGTATATGCCACATTTTGCTTATCTGTTTGTCTGTTGATGGACACATATGTTGCTTCCATGTTCTTTTTTCTTTTTTCTTTTTTATTATGTTATGTTAATCACCATAAATTACATCATTAGTTTTTGATGTAGTGTTCCATGATTCAATGTTTGCGTATAACACCCAGTGCTCCATTCAGTACGTGCCCTTTGATACCCATCACCAGGCTAATCCATCCCCCACCCCCTCCCCTCTAGAACCCTCAGTTTACTTCCATGTTTTTTAACTGTTGTGAATAATACTGCTATGAACGTGGGTGAACAGCTACCTCTTCAAGACCTTATTTTCAGTTCTTTTAGATATACCCCCAGATATGGCATTGCTGGATTATATGGTAATTCTATTTCTAATTTTTTGGGGAGCTGCCATACTGTTTTCCACAATGGCTGTGCCATTTTATAATCCCACCAGCAGTGCATAAAGCTTCCAGTTTCTCCACATTCTTGCCAGCACTTGTTATTTTCTGTTTTTGATAGTCACCATCCTAACAGATGTGAGGTGTGGTAGCTCTTAGATTAGCTTTGCATTTCCCTAATGACTAGTGGATGTTGTGCATTGTTTCCTGTGCTTATTGGCCATTTGTTTTACAGAAATTTCTGTTGAAGTCTTTGCCCAGTTTTGAATTGTTTTGTTGTTATGTTTCAGTAGTTGTCTATATATTCTGGATATTAATCTCTTATCAGATTTGTACATATTTCCTCTCATTCTGTGGGTTGTCTTTTTACATTGATATTGTCTGTTGAGTCACAGAATTTTATAATTTACACGACATCTAATTTGTCTTTTTTTCTTTTGTTGCCTGTGCTTTTGATGTCATATCCCAGCAGGCCTCCCATGGAGCAGGGAGCCTGATGCAGGGCTCGATCCCAGGACCCTGGGACCATGATCTGAGCCAAAGGCAGATGCTTAACGACTAGCCACCCCCAGGCGCCCTTTCTTTTATACTTTTCATTCTTTCTTTGCTTACGTATTTCTTTTTTAAGATTTTATTTATGTATTTGAAAGAGAGAGAGAGACAGTGATAGAGAGAACATGAGTGGGGAGGAGAGGGATAAGCAGACTCCCCGCTGAGTGGGGAGCCCTCAGTGGGGCTCAATCCCAGGACCCTGGGATCATGATCTGAGCTGAAAGCAGATGCTTAACTGACTGAGCCACTCAGATGCCCCTGCTTAATATTTTGAGGCAAATTTCAGATGCTATGTCATTTCATCCTTATATCCTTAAGAATGTAAATACGAACATTGTAAAACCACAGGGCTGTATCATATGTAACACAATTACTAGTAATCCCTTGGTATTATCACATTGCTTGTTTATGTTCAAAATCTCCTAGATATAATTAAGAAACTGTAAAAAGATGTTTTCATGCAGATCAGGAATTTGGCAATTTTTAACTTGTCCAATACATTACTATGTATGGTTTTCCATTTGCATGATGAAGATTTTTATTAACATATAAGAATATTGATCTTGGAATTTAAGCTGATAGCTAAAGAGACTTGCAGTAAACCTTTTATTGTATTCCAGCTGGTTTAGCACAGTCTGAGTAAGACAAGAATTCATGCATTCATTTTTTTCCTATGTGTTGGTAATGTGAGTTTTCTTTATCAAGCACTGGAGTGATTAAAACTTGAAAATCCAGTACATTGTGGGGCTTATTTAACTAATTAATTAAATGAGTGATTAAATTTATATAACAAAAATTAATTGACTCCTTAATGTGGGCTAGGCTAAGAGTACAATCATGAACAGGCCAGAAATGATGGTTGGATTTAGGAAAGCTCTTAGTATTATTTCAGTGCCTTTATAGAAGTAATGTAAGAAAGTTTTTGAAACACTTTAGCTTGGAGTAACAGTGTAACACTATTACTTAAATTTTTTTTTTTTTTTTGAGAGAGAGCACCAGTGTGCTTGTGCAGAAGTTGAGGGTGGTGAGGGGCAGAGGGAGAGAGAGAATCCCAAGCAGCCTCCACACCCGGTGAGGAGCCTGCCATGGGGCTTGATCCCACAACCCTGAGATCATGACCTGAACTGAAACCAAGAGTTGGACGCTTAACTGACTGAGCCACCCACGTGCCCCTTAAATTCGTAACTAGTGTAGGAATGCATAATACATGTTTTTAAAAGCTTGAGAAATGTAGCTTGAATATGAAACAGCACAAATAACAATGGAGGTTTATAATAATGACCTGATGTATATATTTACCTATAATTATGTGATTCTACTCAACTAAAATATAATGTAGATTATAGTTCTCTTGTAATATAGATTAATGTCCCTTATCATTGTAAATTAATTCTGCATTGTATTTTCTTTTCCATTAAAAAAATGAATAAAAATCCAAAAACAAAGTAAAAATTTCCATCTTTATATTACAAAAGCAGCATTTCTAGTTAGGAAATGTAGAATTGGTTATACATCTCTAGGATTCAAAAAGGAGTAAGAGCCATTTTTTTTCATCATTTTTGAAAGCCATTTTAGTTTGATTTTAATATCCTGGGCAGGTTTTTTTTCTTAATGCTATTAAGTCCCCCCCCCCCCAGAGTTTTCTTTGAATTCTAGTTAGTTAACACATAGTGTAATATTGTTTTCAGGAATATTAAGTCTTGATCATAAAGAGACATTTATGTAAGAGGACTGTGTATTCTGAGGCAGAAGTTTACTGAAGACTTAAATGAGATTTCAGTTTGGGAATACCACTTAATGAAAGATTAGGGGCAACCGGGTAGTGCAGTTGGTTAGGCGTCAGACTCCCGCACCCCTTGGAGTCTGCTTGAGGCTATCGGTTCCCACCCCCCGCTCTCTTGCTTGCTCTTTCTCTGGAATAAATCTTTTTTTTTTTTAATTTTGGAGTGAGATTGGTTTTATTAAAATATTTTAATTAAAAATTTAAAAGGTACCTTTAGTTGTTTCATCTTGCATCTTTTTTTTTTAAGATTTTATTATTTATTTGACAGAGAGAGAGAGAGTGAGAGCAGGAACACAAGCAGGGTGAAGTGGGAGAGGGAGAAGCAGGCTTCCCGCTGAGCAGGGAGCCCAATGCGGGGCTCGATCCCAGGACCCTGGGATCATGACCTGAGCCGAAGGCAGGCACTTAATGACTGAGCCACCCAGGCGCCCCTCATCTTGCATCTTAACATCCGTTCTTTTATTGACATTGAACTAACATTTCTGAAAAAAAAAATTTAATTTTGAAGGTTTATAATATAAGACAGGATAGATGAAGACTAGTAGGTAGCAACAACGAAAATAATATTCAGAGAGACTGCAAGTTTCACAGCCCTGGTGATTTTTTTGCTTTTTCTACTTTCTCATATTCACACACATCATTGATAATAAATTCACTTTAAAGGCTTTTAATTCCTCTCAAAATAGGAAATTTTGATGAAGAACTTCTTTTGGAAAAGAGATAAAGACATATTAGAAATGACAAATAATGTTGAATTTGCATTATTTAATAATGTTGCATTATTTCATTACATTGTAGAAGAAATTCTTCTTACTGTAAAATTGCATGAAATATATCTAGTATTGGTCATTCACTGCATTGAGAATCTCACTGAGAGCAAAAGAAACTTGGTTTTAAAGTTTTCCTTTTGCGGGGTGCCTCGGTGGCTCGGTCGCCAAGTGTCTGCCTTTGGCTCAGGTCATGATCCTGTGATCCTGGGATTGAGCCCCGCATTGGGCTCCCTGCTCAGCGGGAAGCCTGCTTCTCCCTCTCCCACTCCCCCTGCTTGTATTCCCTCTCTTGCTGTGTCTCTCTCTGTCAAATAAATAAATAAAATCTTCAGGAAAAAAAAAAGTTTTCCTTTAGCTTATGGATCATGTTGGGTTATTTAATACCATACTTATAATTCCACAAGGTGGCAGCATTTGTTTACTTTGACAGTATCTCAACTATTAGTGGACTAGGTATGGAAATAAATAGCTTATGGAAATTAGTGGCTAGTAGAGAAGTTCATGCTCATGAATGCTGGATGGTCCTAGGTTAACAACAGCAAGTAATGGAAAAGATAGAAACTCATCTTACACATAACATGTCACATTTTGCATATTTTCTTAAATACCTGTTGGCCATCAGAGAAGTATTTTTTGAAATTGCATTGTTTGAACTTACTGAATACTTAGCAGTGGCTGTTTCTTCAATTCTTGGTTTGAATTTTACATACATAGATTGTTAATGGTTAAAATTGTTCTACGTTCCATCTGTAGTTTAGAGGTTATATTAACATTTTTGCTCAGGGTTTCTCAAATTTTTAAGTAGAATTGCAGCAGGCATTAGTAAATTTATAAGAAGAAAATGGTTATGGTTTGTGGCATTGCTGCTGCTAGATCAGTCGCTACATTGGTAATGTAGTGTTTGATAATTTGATTATTTTTAAAGATACCTTTGTAAGTACCTTACATGATACTGTAAGTATTCACTAACTCATTTAATCTTTATATCAAACCTGTGGAATAAGGCATTATGGTCAACTCCATTGTACAGATGAGGAATTGTGGTAGAGAGAAATTCTCTAACTTGTCCTAGTTCAACACAATGCTAGTGAATGATAGAATTAAGGTTTGACCTGAGACATTGTGGCTTCTGAGTTCCACTCTTCCGTTATTCCCTTCAGGACCTGTTGAAACACTGTACTTTTGAGACACCCAAAAGAATAAAAGGAATAAATTCTTTTGAGTTTCTTTCTTTCTTTTTTTTTTAAGATGTTATTTATTTATTTTAAGGGGGGGAGGAACAGAGGGAGTGGCAGAGAATCTCTAGCCGGCTACCCGCTGAGTACAGAGCCTGAATGAGGCTTGATCCCATAACCCTGAGATCATGACCAGAGCTGAAATCAAGAGTCGGACACTCAACCAACTGAGCCACCCAGGCACCCCTCTTTTGAGTGTATGATACTTGGTATCCCTATTACTTTCTTGTCTGATTTGCCCTTAATAATGAGCATGTTTTTAATTTGATGTACATATTCTATTAAAATGCCACTCTTGCCATAGCTTGAAACTATTCATGTTCAACATTTATTCTTGTAATAACCAGTTATAAGAATTGTTTTTCCTAAATTTCAGTTCTTAATGACAGCCAGTACTGATTCTGTATTGTAGAGTGCTGTGACTTTTTAATTTGTATTTAAAAACATCTCCAGGTAATCAAATGATTTGTTTTCAAAGGAAAAATTATGACTTTTTCTTTTTTTTTCTTTATTTTTTAAACAAGTTGTTTTGTTTTCTTTTTTTTTGTTTGTTTGTTTTGTTTTCTTTTAAATAGGCTCCATACTGGGCCCCAGCGTGGAGCCCATCTTAGAGCTCTAACTCAAAGACCCTGAGTTCAAGCCCTGAGCTAAAATCAAGTCATACACTTTAGGCACTGAGCCACCCAGGCGCCCCTCTGACTCTTTTGAACTGCTAATGAACTTTTTCTTTTTTTCAGAAGATATTTTTGTTATCATTCTACAAGTTATTGGGCTATCTGGGATCAATGAGAAATGTCAGGATTTGGGAGTACAGAGAAAATAATTTCCTTCCAGAATTTTGCTCAGGCCTAATGTTTTATTTATTTTTATTTTTATTATTTTTTTAGTTTTATTTTATTATGTCATGTTAATCACCTTACATTACATCATTAGTTTTTGATGTAGTGTTCCATGATTCATTGTTTGTGTATAACACCCAGTGCTCCATGTAGAATGTGCCCTCTTTAATACCCATCACCAGGCTAACCCATCCCCCAACCCCCTCCCCTCTAGAACCCTTAGTTTGTTTCTCAGAGTCCATAGTCTCTCATGGTTCATCTCCCCCCCTTCATTTTTCCCTTCCTACTATCTTTTTTTTTTTTTAACATATGTCTTATTTGTTTCAGAAGTAGAGGTCTGTGACTCATCAGTCTTACACAATTCACAGCGCTCACCGTAGCACATACCCTCCCCAGTGTCTATCGCCCAGCCACCCTGTCCCTCCCACCCCCACCACTCCAGCAACCCTCACTTTGTTTCCTGAGATTAAGAATTCCTCATATCAGTGAGGTCATATGATATATGTCTTTCTCTGATTGACTTATTTCACTTAGCATGATACCCTTTAGTTCTATCCATGTCGTTGCAAATGGCAAGATTTTGTGGTTTTTTGTGAAGGCTGCATAATATTCCATTGTAGATATATACCACATTTTCTTTTTTTTAATTTTTTTTAAAGATTATTTATTCAGAAGAGACAGAGAGACAAGCAGAGGAGAAGCAGGCTCCCCGCTGAGCAGGGAGCCTGATGCGGGACTCGATTCCAGGCCCTTGGGATCATGACCTGAGCCAAAGGCAGACACTTAATGATTGAGCCACCCAGGTGCCCGATACCACATCTTCTTTATCCATTCATCTATTGATGGACATCTTGGCTCTTTCCATACTTTGGCTATTGTGGACATTGCTGCTATAAACATCATAGTGCATATACCCCTTTGGATCCCTACATTTGTATCTTTGGGGTAAATACCCAGGAGTGCAATTGCTGGGTTGTATGGTAGCTCTATTTTCAACTTTTTGAGGAACCTCCATACTGTTTTCCAGAGTGCTGGACCAGCTTGCATTCCCACCAACAGTGTAGGAGGGTTCGCCTTTCTCCGCATCCTCGCCAACATCTGTCATTTCCTGACTTGTTAATTTTAGCCATTCTGCCTGGTGTGAGGTGGTATCTCATTGAGGTTTTGATTTGGATTTCCCTGATTCCGAGTGATGTTGAGCACTTTTTCATGTGTCTTTTGGCCATTTGGATGTCTTTGGAAAAATGTCTGTTCATGTCTTCTGCCCATTTCTTGATTGGATCATTTGTTCTTTGGGTGTTGAGTGTAAGAAGTTCTTTATAGATTTTGGATGCTAGCCCTTTATCTGATATGTCATTTGCAAATATCTTCTCCCATTCTATCAGTTGTCTTTTGGTTTTGTTGCCTGTTTCCTTGGCTGTGCAAAAGCTTTTTATCTTGATGAAATCCCAATAGTTCATTTTTGCCCTTGCTTCCCTTGCCTTTGGCGATGTTTCTAGGAAGGAGTTGCAGCGGCTGAGGTCGAAGAGGTTGCTGCCTGTGTTCTCCTCTAGGATTTTGATGGACTGCTGTCCCACATTTAGATCTTTCATCCATTTTGAGTTTATTTTTGTGTATGCTGTCAGGAAATGGTCCAGTTTCATTCTTCTGCATGTGGCTGTCCAGTTTTCCCAACACCATTTGTTGAAGAGACTGTCTTTTTCCCATTGGACATTCTTTCCCGCTTTGTCAAAGATGAGTTGACCATAGAGTTGAGGGTCCATTTCTGGGCTCTCTGTTCTGTTCCACTCATCTATGTGTCTGTTTTTCTGCCAATGCCATACTGTCTTGATGATCACAGCTTTGTAATAGAGCTTGAAGTCCAGAATTTGTGATGCCACCAGCTTTGCTTTTCTTTTTCAAGATTCCTCTGGCTATTCAGGGTCTATTCTGGTTCCATACAAATTTTAGGATTATTTGTTCCATTTCTTTGAAAAAAGTTGGTGGTATTTTGATAGGTATTGCATTAAATGTGTAGATTGCTCTAGGTAGCATTAACATCTTCACAATATTTGTTCTTCCAGTCCATGAGCATGGAATGTTTTTCCATTTCCTCGTGTCTTCCTCAATTTCTTTCATGAGTATTGTATAGTTTTCTGAGTACAGATTCTTTGCCTCTTTGGTTAGATTTATTCCTAGGTATTGTATGGTTTTGGGTGCAGTTGTAAATGGGATCGACTCCTTAATTTCTCCTTCTTCAGTCTTGTTGTGATGTATAGAAGTGGAACTGATTTCTGTGCATTGATTTTATATCCTGCCACTTTACTGAATTCCTGTATGAGTTCTAGCACTTTTGGGGTGGAGTCTTTTGGGTTTTCCACATAAACTATCGTATCATCTGCAAAGAGTTAGAGATTGACTTCTTCTTTGCTAAATTGAATGCCTTTTATTTCTTTTTGTTGTCTGATCGCTGTGGCTAGGACTTCTAGTACTATGTTGAATAGCAGTGGTGAATAGTGGACATCCCTGCCATGTTCCTGACCTTAGGGGGAAAGCTCTCAGTTTTTCCCCATTGAGAATGATATTCGCCGTGGGTTTTTCATAGATGGCTTTTATGGTATTGAGGTATATATCCTCTATCCCTACATTCTGAAGTTTTAATCAGAAGGGTGCTGTACTTTGTCAAGTGCTTTTTCTGCATCTATTGAGGGGATCATATGGTTCTTGTTCTTTCTTTTATTAATGTATTGTATCACATTGATTTGCGGATGTTGAATCAACCTTGCAGCCCAGGAATAAATCCCGCTTGGTTGTGGTGAAAGGTCCTTTTAATATACTGTTGGATCCTACTGACTAGTATTTTGGTGAGAATTTTTGCATCCATGTTCATCAGGGATATTGGTCGGTAATTCTCTTTTTTGTTAGGGTCTTTGTCTGGTTTTGGGATCAAGGTAATGCTGGTCTCATAAAATGAGTTTGTAAGTTTTCCTTCCATTTCTATTTTTTGGAACAGTTTCAGAGGAATAGGTATTAATTCTTCTTTAAATGTTTGGTAGAATTCCCCTGAGAATCCTTGTGACTCTGAACTCTTGTTTGTTGGGAGATTTTTGATTACTGCTTCAATTTCCTTAGTGGTTATGGGTCTGTTCAGGTTTTCTATTTCTTCATGGTTCAGTTTTGGTAGTTTATACATCTCTAGGAATGCATCCATTTCTTCCAGATTATGTAATTTGCTGGCATACAGTTGCTCATAATTTGTTCTTATAATTGTTTATATTTCTTTGGTGTTGGTTGTGATCTCTCCTCTTTCATTTATGATTTTATTTATTTGGGTCATTTCTCTTTTCTTTTTGAGAAGTCTGGCCAGGGTTTTATCAGTCTTATTAATTCTTTCAAAGAACCAGCTCCTAGTTTCGTTGATCTGTTCTACTGTTCTTTTGGCTAGTTCATTGATTTCTGCTCTGATCTTTATGATTTCTCTTCTCCTGCTGGGTTTAGGCTTTATTTGCTGTTCTTTCTCCAGCTCCTTTAGGTGTAGGGTTAGGTTGTGTATTTGAGACCTTTCTTGTTTCTTGAGGAAGGCTTGTATTGCTATATCCTTTCCTCTTAGGACCGCCTTTGCTGCATACCAAAGATTTTGAACAGTTGTGTTTTCATTTTCGTTTGTTTCCATGATTTTTTTTAATTCCTCTTTAATTTCCTGGTTGACCCATTCATTCTTTAGTAGGATGCTCTTTAGCCTCCATGTATTTGAGTTCTTTCCGACTTTCCTCTTGTGATTGAGTTCTAGTTTCAAAGCATTGTGGTCTGAAAATATGCAGGGAATGATCCCAATCTTTTGGTACCGGTTGAGACCTGATTTGTGACCTAGGATGTGATCTATTCTGGAGAATGTTCCATGGGCACTAGAGAAGAATGTGTATTCTGTTGCTTTGTGATGGAATGTTCTGACTATATCTGTGAAGTCCATTTGGTCCAGTGTGTCATTTAAAGTCTTTATTTCCTTGTTGATCTTTTGCTTAGATGATCTGTCCATTTCAGTGAGGGGGGTGTTAAAGTCCCCCACTATTATTGTATTATTGTCAATGTGTTTCTTCGCTTTTGTTATTAATTGTCTTATATAATTGGCTGCTCCCACGTTAGGGGCATAGATATTTACAATTGTTAGATCTTCTTTTTGGATAGACCCTTTAAAGATGATATAGTGTCCTTCCTCATCTCTTATTACAGTCTTTGTTTTAAAATCTAATTTGTCTGATATAAGGATTGCCACCCCAGCTTTCTTTTGGTGTCCATTAGCATGGTAAATGGTTTTCCACTCCCTGGCTTTCAATGTGGGGTTGTCTTTGGGTCTAAAATGAGTCTCTTGCAGACAGCATATCGATGGGTCTTGGTTTTTTTTATCCAAAATGATAGCCTGTGTCTTTTTTTTTTTTTTTAAAGATTTTATTTATTCATTCATGAGAGACAGAGGGATAGAGAGAGAGAGAGAGAGAGAAGCAGAGGGAGAAGCAGGCTCCCAAGGAGCAGGGAGCCCGATGGGGGACTCGATCCCAGGACCCTGGGATCATGACCCGAGCCGAAGGCAGACGCTCAACCATCTGAGCCACCCAGGCGCCCAGCCTGTGTCTTTTGATTGGGGCATTGAGCCCATTTACATTCAGGGTAACTATTGAAAGATAGGAATTTAGTGCCATTGTATTGCCTGTAAGGTGACTGTTACTCTATGGTATCTTTGTTCCTTTCTGGTCTGTGTTACTTTTAGGCTCTCCCCTTGCTTAGAGGACCCCTTAAAATATTTCTTGTGTTTGCAAATTCCTTCAGTTTTGTTTATCCTGGAAGCTTTTTATCTCTTCTTCTATTTTCAGTGACAGCCTAGCTGGATATATTATTCTTGGCTGCATATTTTTCTTGTTTAGTGCTCTAAATATCATGTCAGTCCTTTCTGGCCTGCCAGGTCTCTGTGGGTAGGTCTGTTGCCAGCCTAATGTTTCTACCATTGTAGGTTACAGACCTCTTGTCCCGAGCTGCTTTCAAGATTTTCTCTTTGTCTCTGAAACTTGGAAGTTTTACTATTGGATGTCGGGGTATTGACCTATTTTTATTGATTTTGAGGGGGGGGTTCTCTGTGCCTCCTGGATTTTGATGCCTGTTTCCTTCCCCACATTAGGGAAGTTCTCTGCTGTAATTTGCTCCAGTATACCTTCTGCCCCCCTCTCTCTTTCTTCTTCTTCTTCTTCTATGTTTTCATCTTATGGTATCACTTATGTCTTGAATTCTGCCCTCGTGTTCCAGTAGGTGTTTATCTCTGTTTTTCTCAGCTTCTTTATTTTCCATCATTTGGTCTTCTATTTCACTAACTCTCTCTTCTGCCTCATTTATCCTAGCAGTTAGAGCCTCCATTTCTGATTGCACCTCATTAATAGCCTTTTTGATTTCGACTTCTTTAGATTCTAGTTCTTTTATTTCTCCAGAAATGGTTTCTCTAGTATCTTCCATGCTTTTTTCAAGCCCAGCTAGTATCTTTAAAATCGTCATTCTGATCTCTAGTTCTGAGATCTTACTAATGTCCATATTGATTAGGTCCCTGGTAATCAGTACTGCCTCTTGTTCTTTTTTTTGAGGTGAGTTTTTCCATCTAGTCATTTTGTCCAGAGTAGAACAGATGAATGAGAGAACAAAATGCTAACAGGGTAACAATGACCCCAGAAAATATACAGTGGATAAATCAGAAGAGACCTTCCAGAAAGTCATCACTTTTCTGTTCAGAGAGTTGCTGCTGTTCTTTTCTTTCATCTCCTCCTCAGTTCATAGGTGTTCAGAATGGTTTGATGTGTTTCTAGCTGAATTCCTGGGATCAGACAAAATTTAGGTCTCCTGCTCCTCCGCCATCTTGCTCCTCCCTCCAAACCTAATGTTTTAAAGCGGTAATTTTAAATACTGTGTTCTAAAGTTGAAGGTTTCTCAGGAAAGAGGTCTTATATATCTTACTTACTCCTGACTCCCCATTTCTGGCAAATGATAGGTGCTTAATAGGTGCTTTATTTGTTTAATGAATGGAAAACTCATTTGCCAGCTCTCAGAAGCTCTGGAGGGCTCTAGTAGTTGTCCAACTCAACCTGATTTTATATATTTGCTTGCTGATAAGTGTTCCTTTGAAGAAAGTATCCCTGGGCTATAAAGGAAGTTTGTCATTCACCAATGACAGATGACAGAAAAATAAAGTAGTGTTAGCTTAAAATAGAGAAGTCTAGGATTGTCAGCAAGTGTTGATGAGTTTCCTACTTCTATAACAATTGAAGATACAGGTTAAAAGAGAGATACAAATAGTCCAAGCTTCCATAGTAGAAGCTGCTACATCCTTTCCTTCCCTCATATCC
Source organism: Callorhinus ursinus (assembly GCF_003265705.2). Taxonomy (NCBI): domain Eukaryota; kingdom Metazoa; phylum Chordata; class Mammalia; order Carnivora; family Otariidae; genus Callorhinus; species Callorhinus ursinus. Next base: position 34,058,667 of record NW_027397075.1, on the reverse strand, counting down.
TGTACCCTAAAATTTTTCTGTTGTCATTTCCTTTTTATGTTTACTTTTGCCCTTCCTTAGGCTGAGGCTTGTCAGTAGTACCGAGTGAAAGCATAAACTCAAATCATTTTACACTTCTTAACTCAAAAGTGTTAATTGGGTTAGCGTTTAAGATTTTAGCAGACTAGTAAAAGTTTGTCACTAATGATAACATAAAGTAGATGCCTACAATAAATGTTTAGAATTAAAATATTGCCTTTCATGATAAAATTCTTATTTTTTGTTAACCTAATGACTCTCTTCAAATAATCAAAGTATAAAAAGAATTAGAATGATTCTGTTTGGTATCTAAGAGATAAAGTAGGACTAATGGCTGGAAGTTACATTTTAGTGCTAACATAAGGAAGATCTTAGTCGTCAGCAATGTACAGAAGTAGAATAGGCTTTATCAGGAGACAGTTGCCATATGTTCTTAGGACTTTAAAATTCAGCTGTACTTTCTTTTTTTTTTTTTTAATATAGACAGTCCTTTCCTGCGATCCTGAGGTCAGTTATATATTTCCCTTTATTTGTCTAGAATATTTATTTAATTTTAAAAATTTATTTACTTGAGAGATAGAAAGAAAGAACACGGAGGGAGAGTGAGAGGGAGAAGCAGATGTGGGGCTTGATCCCAAGGAGCCTGAGATCATGACCTGAGCTGATGGCAGACACTTAACTGGCTGAGCCACCCAGGTGCCCCTTATTTTTGTTCTGATTTTTAAAAATTGTATCTTTTTATACTGTAAGTGCTGACTGTACCACTAAAAGTAATGTACAGATTAGAGACAAAATGTATAAGCCAATATATAGAAAAAAGCATTGTAAGTGCTGTGAAGATATCTACTGGCTACAGTGTGGACAGTGGATTTGAGATAAGGAATAGTAGAGGCAGGGGCATCAGATATATAAGTGGTTTTGAATTGTCCTGGCAACACACTATGATGGCCTGTGGTCTGTACTAGGAAGAAGTCAGTAGAGCTCGGACAAAGAAGTATTTAGGACATATTTAGGGACTAGGGTAGACAAAACCTGATGATTGATGGATAATAGTCCTTGAAGGAGAGGAAGATAATTTCCAGGTTTTTCGTTTGAGTAACTGGGCAGAAAAATGTGGTGTTTTTTGTTTTGTTTTTTTAACTTAAAGTCAATTAATTAACTATATAGTGTATCATTAGTGTCAGAGGTAGAGTTCACTGATTCCTCAGTCTTACATAATACCCAGTGCTCATTACATCCTTTGCCCTCATTAATGTCCATCACCCAGTTACCCCCCGCCCCCCGCAACCCTCAGTTTGTTTCCTATGATGAAGAGTCTCTTATGGTTTGTTTCCCTCTCTGATTTCATTTTTTTTAAATTTTTTATTGTTATGTTAATCACCATACATTACATCATTAGTTTTTGATGTCTGATTTCATCTTGTTGTATTTTTCCCTCCCTTCCCCTATGCTCCTCTGTTTTGTTTCTTAAATTTCACATGAGTGAAATCATATGATAATTATGTCTCTGATTGACATATTTTGCTTAGCCTAATACCTTCTAGTTCCATCCACTTTGTTGCAAATGGCAAGATTTCATTTTTTTTTTTGATGGATGAGTAATATTCCATTGTATATATATACTGCATCTCCTTTATCCATTCATCTTTTGATGGACATCTGGGCTCTTTCCACAGTTTGGCTGTTGTGGACATTACTGCTATAAACATTGGGGTGCAGGTGGCCCTTGGGCTCACTACATTTGTGTCTTTATACCTAGTAGTGCAGTTGCTGGGTTGGAGGGTAGCTCTATTTTCAACTTTTTGAGGAACCTTCATACTGTTTTCTAGGTGGTTGCACCAGCTTGCATTCCCACCAACAGTGTGAGAGGGTTCCCCTTTCTCTGCATCCTCGTTAATATGTTTTGTTTCCTGACTTGTTAATTTTAACCCTTATGACCAATGTGAGGTGGTGTCTCATTGTAGTTTTGATTTGTATTTCCCTGATGCCGAGTGATGTGGAGCAGTTTTTCATTTGTCTGTTAACCATTTGTGTGTTTTCTTTGATGAAATGATGTTCATGTCTTCTGCCCATTTTTTGATTGGATTATTTGTTCTTTGGGTTTTGAGTTTGATAAGTTCTGTATAGGTTTTGGACCCTAGTCCTTTATCTGTTATGATAAGAAAAATGTGGTGGTATTTTCAGGGATAGAGATACTGGAGGAAGAGCAGGTTTGAGGACGATGAGGTTCATGAGAGATAACTAAGATATTTTGCATAAGCTTGCTAGGTGCACAGAGAAGAAATTTGTACCATTGATAATGGGCACCATGGTTGTAGATTGATAGCGCGCCAACATTTAATGATCCAGGTAGATGAAGAGGAACCAGTAAAGCTGACTGAGGTGGTGTTTAGATAAAAATGAAAACCAAGAAAGTATATTTTCCTACAACCCAGGAAATGGAACATAATCTGCAGGGTTAGATGTTGGGCAGGATTGGATCCAAAGCAAAGTGAGACTTTTTGCATTGATTAGAAGGGGTAATAAGAGGGAAGAAGAGAATTGTTGCAAAGGCAGGCATGTTTGTAGTGTTAAGTATAGGGAGATAAAAGACCTCTTCTCCAAGAATATTTGCTTTCACCATGTGTCATTGCTGAGTGATGGCTAGAAAGGGTGGTTGGTGTCTATGTGTGAGTGCAGAAGAAAGAGATACTAGATGATGAGAATCATGGACCATGAAATTTAAACTGAATAATGAAGTAGATAAAGTTAGGGGAGGCGTTAGAAAGAGGCAAAAATTGGTGAATCAGCTGTATGGAGGTGAAGAATGAAGGGTTGTAGGAATAGTGGGCAAGTGAGGGGGAGTTTTGTGGTGACTGTGGTCAGAGAGATACTGCATCTTTGGCCCAGAATATTTTTCCATATTTGTACTTTCAGCATTGGGTAGTTTACCTGATATCTAATGGGCACACATGTTTGTTGACTTAGCTGGAGAATAAGTTAAAATGCAAGGTAGAAAATAAGTAATAAATGCTTGTGGGGATCACATGAAATGCTGAAGGAATTGACTAAAAGGGGGAGTTCACTTTAAGCAATGACTTTGAGGTTCTTAGGGGTATTTGAAATGGTGTTTTTGAGGTTTTTCTTCTGCATTTCTATAGATAATTCTCTCGCTAGTTGATTCTTAAGATAGAAAGTGACATATATATTTTTTTCTAATTCTTCCCTGTGTTCAAAACTATGCCTTTCAATTTCTTGCAGAAGTCTGTAGTGGAAGTAGTAATTGTTGTTAAAGGCTGGGTTATCCTTGTACTTGGTTACATTAAAGGAGAAAATAATGCTCATTTTTCACCTTTTATGGATAAAATATATGGAGAGGAAGTAAGGAAATATAATTATTTACACATAACAAATTATACAGATTTCCTATATAGGAGAAGTCCTTTGTAAATTTTTACAATAAAACTACTAATTTGCAATAGGTGAAAGAAGACCAATTTTGAGGGTTTTTTTTTGTTTAGTTGACACAATGTTATATAATTTTAGGTATCCAACATAGTGATTTGACAATTCTGTGTATTATGCTTTGCTTACCACAAGTGTAGCTATCATCTGTCACCACAGAATGCTAGTATTGTACCATTGACTGTATTCCATGTGCTGTACCTTTCATCTCTGTGACATATTCATTTCATAACTGGAATCCAGTACCTCCCACACCCATTCCCCATCCCATCAGTTTGTTCTCTGTGTTTATGTCTCTGCTTTTTTGTTTCTGTTTTATTTTTTAGCTTCTACATATAAGTGAAATCACATGGTATTTGTGTTTCTCTCTCTCTCTCTTTCTTTTTTTTTTAAATAGGTTCCATGCCCAGTGTGGAACCCATCATGGGGCTTGAACTCAGGACCCTGAGATTGAGACCTGCACAGAAATCAAGAGTCAGACACTTAACTGACTTTGCTACCCAGGCACCACTGTCTTTCTCTGTTGTATTTCACTTAGCATAATACACTCTAGGTCCATCCATGTTGTTGCAAATGGCAAGATCTCATTCTTTTCTTATGGCTAATATTCCATGTAATATACCACATCTGGGGCGCCTGGGTGGCTCAGTCAGTTAAGCCTCTGCCTTAGGCTCAGGTCATAATCCCAGGGTCCTGGGTTGAGCCCTGAGTCGGGCTTCCTGCTCAGCGGGAAGGCTGCTTCTCCCTCCACCTTCCCCTCTGCTCGTGCTCTCTCTTTCTCTTTCTTTCTGTCAAATAAATAAAATCTTTAAAAAAAATTAATATATCATATCTTTATCCATTCATCTGTGGATAGACACTTGGGTTGCTTCCATATCTTGGCTATTGTAAATAAAGCTGCAGTAAACATAAGTATATATATATCTTTTCAAATTAGTGTTTTCATTTTCTTTGGGTACATACCAGTAGTGGAATTACTGGATTGTATGATATTTCTTTTTCTACTTTTTTTGAGGAATTGCCATAAAGTTTTCGGCAGTGGCTGCACCAGTTTGTATTTGTACCAGTGATGCATGAGGGTTCCTTTTCTCCATATCTTCACCAACATTTCTTATTTCTTGTGTTTTTGATTCTAGCTAATCTGACAGGTGTAGAATAGTATCATAGTTTTGATTTGCATTTCCCTGATGATTAGTGATGTTGAGCATTTTTCATGTGTCTTTTGGCCATCTGTATATCTTTGAAAAAAATGTCTATTTATGTCCTCTGCCTATTTTTAATTGGATCATTTGGGTTTTTTTCATGCTAAGTTGTATAGTTCATACATTTTGGATATTAAGCTCTTACTGAAAATATCATTTGCAACTATCTCCTCCCATTCAGTAGGTTGCCTTTTTGTTTTGTTGATGCTTTCCTTCTCTGGGCAAAAGTTTTTTATTTTGGTGTAGTCCTAATAGTTTATTTTTGCTTTTGTTTCCCTTGCCTGAGGAGCTCTATCTAGAAAGATGTTGCTAAGGTCATTGTCAAAGAGATTACTACCTGTGTTTTTCTTCTAGGAGTTTTATGATTTCAGGTCTCACATGTAGATCTTTAATCTATTTGGAGTTTATTTTTGTTTGTGGTGTGAGAAAGTGGTTCAGTTTCATTCTTTTCTATGTAGGTGTCCAATTTTCCTAGCACCATTTGTAAAGAAGGTCAATTTGAATGAGTTAAGTCTCATGTAGTTTTTTTTTTTTTTTTAAGATTTTATTCATTTATTTGAGAAAGTGTGAGAGAAAAAGCATGAGAAGGGGGAGGGTCAGAGGGAGAAGCAGACTCCCCGCCGAGCAGGAAGCCCGATGTGGGACTCCATCCTGGGACTCCAGGATCATGACCTGAGCTGAACGCAGACACTTAACCGACTGAGGCACCCAGGCTCCCCAAAGTCTCATGTAGTTTAAAAAAATAATTTTATTTCTTGCAGCTATCTAACCTAATTAGAAATAGTTTCAATTGAATCCTATTTAAATGAGTTGAAATGAGAACTTACTTGAATTATTCTAGCATTTTGTGTGGTACATTATAGGTACATTTACTTAGTGACATTTACTTACAGTTGGAGGGCTTACTAAAACAGATTTCTGGGCCGTACTCCAGGAGTTTCTTATTCACTAGTCTGTGCTAGGGCCAAGAATTAGCATTTCTAACACATTGCCAGGTACTAATGCTGTTGCTTGTCTGAGACCACACTTTGAGAATACTGTCTTAGGTTAAGAGCTTTAAAAAAGAAGAAATTTACTTCTAATAGGAAATATTTATAATTTTAATTCTTTAGTAAAAGACCATAATTATTTATATTTTATAGGTTATGAATTAAAATAGGTAAAAAAACCATTTATTTTATAGAGTTTTCTAATAAATAAGCTTTTACAGTATGCTATGAACAGGTTGCATATGTACCAAGATATTTATTCCTTCTGTTCTTGGGACAGTTGGGTGAGGTTGGGTTGGAAAACCAGCTCATAACCAACTATTCTCAGGACAGAGGGATTAACCCTGTATTTAGCTTATTTGCTTTGTCCACTTCATGGTGATAGGGAAACTCTAGCTTAAAGAACTTAGGACAAATAAAGTATCTTGGTTTCTCTCAAAGTTGTTTTAGTCATTTTTTGTGAAAGAATTATGTAGTGAAAATTGAGATTGAGCTCTTTAATATATAAAGTATTGATATTTCATGCTGATAATTAACCTGTAAAGCTGAGTTCCTAAAAGGAAGCCTGCTCTTACTCTGCTGGAGAACCATCTCACTTTGCCATAGAAGTAAGCCATTGGGCTGCCAGTTGGTAGGGCACAAATTTGGGGGGATTGAAAGGGATGGTTTGAACCTTTTAAAATTTAGAAAATATGTCCTTTGATTTAATGTGTTTCTTACACTGTTGACTTTGTTAAGATTATGTAGGGGAGGAAAAACCCTTTTCCTTCTACCCTTCTAAGTTTTTGATTGGGACCCCACACAGAGAGATTAACAAGAGAAAAACAGAAGTTAATAATATATATGTTTCTTATATACACTGGAGAAACCTAGGAAAAGTGTAACTCAAAGAACTGTCTTAGAACTCTGACTTATGTCAGATCTTTAACAAAGAACAATAAATATGTAGAGAAATGAAAGGATAATGAAAAGCAGTTTTTAGATTTCCAAGAACAGCAAACTATGGGAATGTAAATACACTGGAAGAGACTAATGGAGTGAGGGTTGTCTGCAGATTTCTCTCATGCTATCTCTGGGCTATATCCTGCTTTTAAGTAGTAAAAGGGGGAGAGTAGAGAGTGCTTTTCCTGCATTTGCTGCTTAATTGCTTTTAGCTCAAAATAGTTTTTGTGTCAGAGAGCCATATTTTGGGGTGACGTATTACGGTTTCCTTCAGATAAAAGGCAGTCTCTGTGTATTTTTTCACTGGTATGAGTTTAGTAGTACTTCACTTTGCTGCCACGTAGAAATAACCGTGATATCAGTATACATAAAACTGAATCTGGTAAAGAATGTTTTATAATATAAACACTTGGCAGATACCATCATTTGCCCCAGCTGTTGTAAGTTCCCTGTATATTGCCTCCATCAGACATTTTCATACATTTAAAACTTTTTGGGTAAGATAGGATGTTGCTGTAAGAGCTAGTGTCCACATGTATCATTTCAATTTTTTCCCCTTTGAGTTACTTTATCTCTAGCTACTCTTCACAGCAGAGTTTCATATTATGCTAACACTTCATCTGTACAGAACTTAACCTGGGAATCTCATTTAACTGAAACACAATCAGTAATCAGGGCTTAAATGAAAAATAAAAAGGCTTTAGAACAAAATAAATGCCACTAAATTAATGACTAAACCTCAAATACTAGCAAATGGCCATTTTCTTGAATTATTTCAGGCCTAGTGAGTTATTTTATATACAGTTCCTGTAATCTTAATTTTAACTGGTTTGTGTCTCTTCAAAGTGTAAAAGGAAGAGAGATTGCAATAGATGGTTAAAAAAGTGATAGCTACTAGCTAGACAAAGGGGAAGAAATGATGAAGCTGCACATTGGAGCTAAAAAGCAGTTCGGATCCATTTAATAATGAGTTCAAGTGGTTTGGCATATCTTAATAGACCCTGAGATCATTGAGATGTAATAGAGTATGGTAACTAATGTTGGCAGGGCTATTCACATTATGCTCAGTATGTTCTTATAAAGGTAGTAAAGAATATATTACATTTGACAGATTATACTCATAGGGGATCAAAAGTTGGTTCCAAAATTCAAATTAACATTTATTAGCACTCACTGTTTCTTAGAGCAGTAGAAAGTTTTTGGTACTTGTATGTTTCAAACTTTGCATTGGTTTTATTTATATAAAAGGAAACATTGTAAATGAGAAAAATACTGGCTTTTTGCCTAGTACAGAAATTGGCAAACTGTGGTCCATTGGGGTCAGATTTGGCTCATCACTTAATTTTAAGTGACCCATGAGCTAAGAATGATTTTTATCTTTGTAATTGGTTGAAAAAAATCAAAAGAAGAATAATAACAAATGATGTACAGTGGCATGACATAATATTGACATGAAAATTCTATGAAATTCAAATTTCAGTGTTCATAAATTAAGTTTTATTGGAATACAGTCATACTTATTCCTTTACATATTTTTTGTGGCTGATTTTATACTACAACAGCAGAGTCAAGTAGTTTTGAGAGAACTGCATGGTTCCTCTGGCCCTTTGACAGAACAAATTTGCTGACTCTTGACCTAGTAGATTTGTTTAGGCTCTAAGGATGTATTGCTACACTTGATTAAAGTTCTGTCATGTTTTTGGATATCAGTATATCTTATGAAAGAAAATGGCTTGTGTCAGATTTTCTGATCTTCTTGTGATGACTGGCAGACTGTTTTATAGGCTTCATCATTTCTTAATACAAATAACCTATCACTGGCCTGTCTTATGGTAAGCACTTCATCATTGGTTGAATGATAGCTACAGATTTGTAGTCCTTACCTAGTAATAAACTCTGGATCATTCAGCAGAAAGTTTCTTACTTCTGTTTTTTAAAAAATTATCAAGTAGAGCTGAAAAATGCCTTGAAATATGAGAAAAGCTTGTACTATGATTAGGAGATTTAGCTATATCATACTAATCTTGAAACAGATGCTTTTCTGCCACCAATGATTTTTTTAAATTTTGGTTCTATTCTCTCTCCTTTTCCCTTTTTCCTCACCCACATTGGGTAGTTTTGTGGATAGCATTAAAGTTATAAAACTGGTTTTTGATCAGTGCTTGAGAGAGATTAATTTGTGGTTACATTATTTATGAATTTCAGTTTAAATGTAGAATTGCAAATTGTATAGTTTTTAAAATCACCTATATTGAGGTACAGTATACATACAATAAAAGTATAAAGTTTTGGAATTGTATAAACCACAGTCGAAATATAGAACATTTCCAAAAATTTTAATTCCTGTCAGTTTGCAGTTAATTCCATTTCTTCCTCCAAACTCCTGTCCAGGCATTTGCCTTAATTCTTTGCCCTTAACCATTAAAATAGTCGAGTCGTTCTGGAATCTTTTAAAAATGGAGTCATAAAATATGTACTCTTTTGTGTCTAGCTTCTTTAGCTCAGCATGTTTTTGAAATTCATTCATGTTGTTGCCTCTATCAGTAGATACAGTTAATTATTAACAGTTACAAAGTTAATTATTTAGCAATATTCCATTTTATTAATATTCCACAATTTGTTTACCCATTCATGTGTTGATGGACATTTAAGTTGTTTCCAGTTTTTGATTATTATGAATAAAGCTACCATGAATCTTCACACACAAGTCATTTTGGATATTCATATTCATATTTATTTCTCTTGGGTAAATACCTGGGATTGAAATTTCTTGGTTGTATGATTAGTTTGTGCTTAACATTTCAAGAAACTGCTAAACTGTTTTTAAAGTGATTGGGTTATTTTAAAATTCCAGCAATGTAAGAGAGTTCCATTTGTCCCAAATCCTCCATAACTCTTGGCATTGTCAGTCATTTCATTAGTGGGTTTGTAGTAATATTTTCTTTCTGTTTTACTTTGCATTTCCCTTATAACTAATGGTGTTTAATATGCTTATTGGCCATCTGTGTATATTTTGTGAAGCATCTATTCAAATCTATACAAAACTTATATTCTGGATACAAGTTCTTTGTCAGATTTATGTACTGGTAGTATTTTCTCCCAGTCTGTGGCTTGCCCTATTTACTAATAGTATCTTTTAAATGGTATAAGTATTTAATTCTGATGAATTCCAATTCATTAATTTTTTAAATGATTTAATCTCTTTTTTATAGAAATGTTTTGGTGAAAAAATTTCTTCTCTCTTTTCTTATATAGTTTAAATAGTTTTAGCTTATACATTTAAGTCTATAATTCATTCCAAGTTAGTATTTGTTTAGATTATGAAGTAAAGGTTGGGGTTATATACTTGTTCCAAGAAGCATTTGTTTAAAAGGTTAACTTTTTCCATTGACATCTTTGTTTAAAATCAATTGAGCACATATGTATGAATATTTTTTTTTAATTGAAATGTAGTTGACAGACAAGTTACTTGGTTTCAGGTGTACAACATAATGATTCAACAAGTCTATACATTATGCTATGCTTATCACAAGTGTAGGTACCATCTGTCACCATATAACACTATTGCAGTACTATTGACTATATTCCCTATGCTGTACCATTTATCCCCATAACTGGAAGCCTGTACCTCCGTCTCCCCTTCACCTGTTTTACCCTCTAGCAAGAATCAATTTTTTTTTTTTAAGATTTTATATATTTATTTGACAGAGAGAGACACAGCGAGAGAGGGAACACAAGCAGGGGGAGTGGGAGAGGGAGAAGCAGGCTTCCCGCAAAGCAGGGAGCCTGATGTGGGGCTCGATCCCAGAACCCTGGGATCATGACCTGAGCCAAAGGCAGACGCTTAACGACTGAGCCACCCAGGGGCCCCAAGAATCAGTTTTTGTTCTCTGTATTTTATGAATATGTTTCAACTTTTGCTTGTTTATTTATTCATTTGTTTTATTTTTCAGATTCCACATAGAAATGAAATCACTTGGTATTTTTCTCTGTTCAGTTTACTTAACATAATTTCATCTAGGACTATCCGTGTTGTTCCGAATAGCAAGATATCATCTTTTTTAAATGGTTGGGAAATACTCCGTTTGTGGGAGAGGGGGCATGTACACACCTCATCTTCTTCATTTATCGAAAGACACTTAGGTTGCTTCCATATTTTGACTATTATAAATAATGCTGCAGTTAACATAGGGGTGTGTATACTTTTTTCAATTAGTGTTTTTGTTTGCTTTGGGTAAACACCCAGTAGTGGAATACTATGAATCTACCTCTTGACTCTCTTTTCTGTTGTATTGCTCTGCATGTCTGCTGTTAGGCCAGTACCAAAGTCTCATTATTATTGTAGTTTTATATTAAGCCTTAAAATCAGGTAATGTAAGTCCTCCAAGTTTATTATTCTTTTTTGAAGTTGTATTAGCAGTTCTAAGTCCTTTGCATTTCTGTAAAAAATTTTGAACAAGAGCTCTTTATTTTCTGTGGTGATGGTTTGAAAGGATTTTTCTAGTAAGTCACATTTTCTCATATATTTTTCTTCATCAGTTTTGTCTGCTTGTCCCTATCGGAAATATGAAATAGATTTCTGATTTGTTAAATCTATCTGACTGATATTTTGGGGATGTACTTTTATATATATGTAATGAAATTTCTTTAGACTATATGTTTTCATTCCAGATTAGTCCTCTGCAGCATGGAATAGTTTCTTTATATCATAGTTCTCTTGTTTTCTGATGAAGCCTGGCAGCAGTGACATTAATGATTCAATATTGTGATCTTAATGGATGCTTTGTATATAGTACTAGAGGATACAGAACTGAAAAAGTAGATGTATTTTCTCTTTTAATTTCAGAAGTAAAGAATTGAACTTTTGCTTGCATATGGATCTCTTCACTTTTACTAAATAGAAACTCAGAACAAAATGTCATCATAGTTTGGGGACAAAATATATTTTGTTTTTCAACTCTTGTTATTTTCTCTTGTAGGTGTTTTTAATTCAGTCTTTTTATTAATCTTTTACTTCTTTGGAGGTTACCTTCAGTTTGTCAAACTTCTCTAATAAAAATCATTTATCATAGGATACAGTTTTATTGTACATGGAAAAGGTGTTTTAGGACAGAGAGTCTACAACTAAATTAATATAACGAAGTATAAATTATAACTTGCTATATAGACTTAATGGAGAAAAATGTGACAATCAGTATGTTGATATTAAAGGTCTTCAAGATGTATTTTTAATTTGACATTTACAAAAGTGTTCAGAATATAGTTTGTCAGATAAGATATTTGTTCTAGCTATTCAGTGATAGCCACAGGGGATGGAAAAATAAAGTCTTTTTCAAGATAGGGGTCAGTAAAATAAGACCTATGAAGGGGCACCTGGATGGCTCAGTCGGTTAAGCGCCCGACTCTTGATCTCAGCTCAGGTCTTGATCTCAGGGTCGTGAGTTCGAGCCCTGAGTTGGGCTCCATGCTGGGCATGGAGCCTACTTTAAAAAAAAACAAACAAAAGCTGTGAGTCAATTCTGAGCCATTGCTTAATTTTGTATAGCCTATAAACTAAGAATAGTTTTTATGTTTTTGAAGTATTGAAAGAAAAATAAAGAATAATTTTTGTGATGTGTAAATAATATGAAATTCTTATTTCAGTGTCCACAAATAAAGTTTATTGGTACATTGACACTACTCTGAAATAAATTTAATAGATATTGCAATTTTTCCTATACACATAAAAACATTATAATGCCCAACTCTGAAATAAAGGAGAAATAAAAGGAGAATAATTTAAAATATACATCTTAATATGTAAATTCTTAGATTGACTGCATTAGATACTTGAACCAGCTTACAATGAATAATTTTGGAACATTTGGTGAATATTAGAAATGCAAGACTAGTTTGTCTTTAATGTATAATGGAATTAGTTTCTATGCTCAAATAATAATTACAGGTTTTTCACCTGCAAAAGGAGGAGAGTTATAAAGATCTTTGAAAGTTTAAAATAAATTCTAAGACTATCAGTATAATCAATAGGACTGGAAGAGGGAGGGCAAAAATAACTTTGTCCATTGCTCAGAGACTTGATACATACATTGAATCCTTTATTTCTTTCTATAGCAGTTCATAAAATCATAAACATAGACACTGGACAGAAATATGACAATTCCCATTTATGAGAAAAACACACAGCAGAAAGAAATCAGATGGTCAAAGGTTTTTTAATTAAAAGTGCATTTAAAACAATATGTATCACAAAATAAAATAACAGATGTAAAAGCCAACGAGTGTAATTGATAAATATGAATAGGATAAACTTCCCATCAGAAGGGAAGTATCTTCACATTAGATCACAATATAAATTTCCTAAGTCTTGGATCTGTGAATGTTGAAAATAAGGTTTAATTCAGACTAGAAATCATTAAACCTCAGTCTATATGTTTGTGTTTCTCAGTCTGTCACACATACACACACAACTTCCTAATGATCAGGATTCAGTCCACAATGAAGTTTAAGTAATTATAAATATCTTTATAGATTGGAAAATCCCTCTGCTAACTCTAAGACAAAATAAATACATTAGTTGTGTGAGACTTCAAATGAGATTAGATCTTCGTCCATGACAGATTAAATGCAAAAATTACAGTGAGTATAGCAGCCCTAAATAACATAACTAGCAACTTAGAACACATATACAAACATGTATAAAGAATATGACCTCTTTGAAAATGTCCATTGACTGTCATAAAATATACAGAATCTAAATCATATGTAACATTTCAAATTACAGAGAATTAAAAAAATTATCACAAAACAGTAAGAGTAGACATTTATAACAAAATTAGAAAACAGGAAAAACCTATCACATGGAAATTTAAAAGCTATTTTGGCAACTGTAAGGTAAAAGTGGAAATGAAGTCACTTTGGTGAAACTTCTATATATTAGAACCTATAGGACACAGCTAAAAGTGCTCAAAATAAAATTCCTTGTTTTGGGGTGTTTGGGTGGCTCAGTTGGTTAAGCGTCTGCCTTCGGCTCAAGTCATGATCCCGAAGTCCCTGAATCAAGTCCCGTGTTGGGCTCCCTGCTTAGCAGGGAGTCTGCTTCTCCCTCTGACCCTCCCCTCTCTTGTACTTTCTCTCTCTCAAATAAATAAATAAAATCTTTTAAAAAAATTTCTTGTTTTAAATAGTTTAAGTGATGAGGAAGGTATGAAAATAAACACCCAACTGAGTAAGTTAGAAAAAGAAGAAAATAAACTTAAATAAAGTAGAAGAAAATAAGGTATAAATGTGAGAAAAGAATGAATTATTAAAAACAGAATTACTCAGTTATTGAGCTTCTTAAAACAAAAGATGCAAGTACAACTAGGAGAAACTGCAAGTTTGTAGAATAGGATATGAAAGTGAGGAAATAATTTCAGGCACACTGTTAGAAAAAATATAAGAGTAAACTACCTTGCTCATATTTATTGCAAATAAACTTGGGATCTTGGATGAAAGAGATTATTTTCTAGGAAATGTAAATGACTTGAACTGATTCTAGAAGAGACCAAAAAATCTACTCAGGACAACTACAATGGGAAAAATAAGGAAAGTTGTCAAACAGAGAGTAATAAACCTAAGTGGAAATGTGGGGGATCTAAAAGAATTGTAAAATACTGCCGAAGAAACAAAGAAAATTTGAATAAAGACCTAACATAAGCCTAAAGGGAAAGACTAAGCATCAGAAGAATTCACTTTTCCTTTAATTAATGTATAAATTTGACATGATTGTAAAGAAAATACTATCAGGATACATTTTGTTTGGTTTTGGAAATAAGATGGTGCTAAACTAAAGAATTTAGTTGCAAGATATGTAGGCAAATTCTGAAGAAAAAGATTAATGAAAGAGCACTCATTCCTACAAGATGTCACAACATGTTATGATGAATCAGTAATTAAAACTTTGGTGCAAGTAAAGAACGGATAATGTCTACAATCATTTCAAATTCTTTTTTTTAAGATTTTATTTATTTGACAGAAAGGTAGAGAGAGAGAGAGCACAAGTAGGTAGAGCGGCAGGCAGAGGGAGAGGGAGAAGCAGACTTTCCGCTGAGCAGGGAGCCCAATGTGGGGCTGGAGCCCATCGTGGGGCTCGATCCCAGGACCCTGGGATCATGACCCGAGCCGAAGGCAGCTGCTTATCCGACTGAGCCACCTAGGCACCCCTCATTTCAAATTCTTGTAAGAAGTTAGTATATATCCTATACACTGCATTTCTAATAAACAAGAAAAAATTATTCAGTAAATGGGGCAACTAGGTAATGGTCTGGAAAAATAGAAATTTATAACTCTGCTGTTTTATTATTTTTAAAATATTTTTTTGAGAGTGAGCACACACAAGCAGGTGGAAGGGCAGAGGGAGAGGAAGAAGCAGACTCCCCGCTGATCAGGGAGCCAGATGTGGGGCCCAATTCCAGGACCCCGAGATCATGACCTGGGCTGAAGGCAGACACTTAATGGGCTGAGCCACCCAGGCACGCCTCTGCTGTCATATTTTAAAATAAATTCCAGATGGAATGACTATCTCAATGGGGAAAAAAATGGAACTTGTTAAGTATTAGAAGAAAATACAGGATAGAAGTTTTAAAAATCTTATAGAAAAAAGGAAAGCAGAGGGAGATAATGCAGGGAGGCAGCTGGTAGAGAGTGGAGAGCTGCAGTTTGAAACAGATTAGACAAATGGCCTTAGTGAGAGCTGTCATTTGAGTCAATACCTGAAGAAAGTGAGGGAATATGCCATGCATGTTTGAGAGAAGAGCAATTGTAGGTTCGGGGACTATCAGTTACATTGGTCCCTGAGGTAGGAATAGGTTTGGAATTTCCTAGGTTTGCCACGCCAGTGTAGCTGGAGGAAGAGGGAGCAAGGGTGGAGTGTGAAGGAGGCATACATTTTGTAATCACTTTGTCTTTTTCATGAAGTTGAGTAGGAAGCCTTTAAAAGATTTTGAACCAAAATGATGATTTGACTTGTTTAAAAATGGACTATAAGGGTCAAGTATGGAAGCAGGGTATCAGTATGGAGCCTATTATAATAATACAGACATGAGATAATGGTAGCTTGAATGAGAGGGGCAGCAGTGAGCTATTGAGAAGTGGTTAGGTTCTGTTACATTTTGAAGGTTGAGCTGAAAGAGTTGCTGTTAAAGTTAATTAATAAAAGGGATGGGTTAGTTAATAAAATGAGGAAGATGTTTGGTGGAGAATTCGGAAACTCATTTTAGCACAGATTAAGATACCTTTTAGATTAAAATTGGAGCTGTCAGATAGGTATGAACCAATAAGAGAGAGGTCTGGTATGTGAGATAAACATTTGATCATCATCAGTGCATAAGTTTAAAGTCACAAGACTAAATGAGATCCCCAGAGAAGTCTACATAGATAAAAAGATGAAGCATGAGGATACGTGTACTGGAGGATACTTGAATGTGGAAGTGGAGGCAGGAGAAGGAAGAAACAGTCTGTACTATGATGGAGCTGCTAGTGAGGTATGAGAAGAATCATCTCTGTTGAGGAGGGAGCTATCCTCTAAGTCAGCTATTGCTGAAATTTAAGTAAGATAAGAATTCAGAGTTGACTATTAGATTTAGCAACCTGAAGGTGAGGGTTAACCTTGATAGAGCATTTCCAGTGTTGAAGTTGAAAGCTTGGTTCCATTGGGTTAAAGCAAATGGGAGGAGAAGAATTGAAGCCAGTGAGTATGGACAACTTTTTTGCAACAGTTCTGCTATCAGAAAGGAAAGAAATAGGGTGGTAGCTAAAATGGAATGAGGATTTTAAGAGATACTTTGTTTTGTTTGTGTTTTACTTGAAGAAAACATGTGGAAAGACTTATGGGAAAGATCTAGGAGAATGGAAAAATTAGTAATGGAGAGAGAAGGAGAATTGAGGAAGCAATCCTGGATTAGGCAAGCAAAAATGAGATCTAATGCACAAGTAGATGCATTAGTCAGGTATAGGAGCTTTGATCCTTCCTCAGAGTGACAAGGGAGGTGGCAGAGTATATCAGAATATGTATTCTGGTAAATGGAAAGTGTGGTGGTGGGAGCCTTTGGAAATTATCTTCTTCTTTTTATATTTTTGCTAAACCAGAGAGCAAAATCATCTTCTGAGAGTGATAATGAGGAAGGAAATGGGGGAAATTGGAGAAGAATGAAGAAATTGTGTACCTGTCTTTGCCCAAACAGAAGAGTCTGTATACAAGGCAAATTTACCATGAAGCTAGGCAGTGTTAAGGGCGCCACTTGAAGATAGTGATGTTGAATTTAAAATTAAATGTATTAAAATGCATGTGATTTTTGACCAAGCACTTCATATTCTATGTTTAATGATACTCTTACATATGTGGAAGAAAGAGGACACACATAGAAGGATATTTTATTGCAGCATTGTTTAACAGTGAAAGATTAAAAAGTAAATGTTTCTCAGTAAACTGATTAAATAATTCATGATACATCCATATGTTTGAATTCTGTACACCCATTGGGAAAAAATGAGGTAGCCCTAATATGTACTAATATGAAATGATTGTCAAGATACTTTGGAGGGGGGGAAGGTGTAAATCAGTATGTATGATTTCATCTCATGTGTTTAATTAAATAAAGGAATACGAATACATAGATGCTTGTTTATGCACAGGGTAATGCTAGTAGGATGCATAAGCTGAAATTATGGGTTGCCTCCAGGGAGGGTGATTGGGTGCTTATTTGGCAAGATTTGGAAGGAAGACTTGTTTTTCTCTCTGCACTTTTTGAACCATTGCCTATATACGTATTTTTTTAGAAAAAGTTTCTTTTTTAAAGGTTTTATTTATTTATTTGAGAGAGAGCACATGAGAGGGAAGAGGGTCAGAGGGAGAAGCAGACTCCCTGCTGAGCAGGGAGCCCGCTGCGGGACTTGATCCCGGGACTCCAGGATCATGACCTGAGCTGAAGGCAGTCGCTTAACCAACTGAGCCACCCAGGTGCCCTAGAAAAAAGTTTAAGAAAAGATTCAGGCCATGTGGTGGTGGATCTTCAGTAATAGTTGGAGTACGGATTTTACATCGTGGTAAATGAGCAGAATTATGTGAACAGAGCTGTGTTTTTGCAAATTTACCTTTTTATCAGTCCTTCAAATAGATTAGAAAAGAGGAAAGTCAGGAGTAGCAGACTTGGTAAAGAAGCTGTTGCAATAGCCCAGGTTAGTGTTAATGCATGCCTAATTCATATTTCTGTGAATTTCTCAAATGTTGTGTTCTGGCTTTTCAACATCTTATTTTCCATCCATCAGCTAGGTCATCGTTTGGCAGATAACAGGCATACTGGATATTTGATGGCTGAGACTATTCATGCATCATCCATTTTCTTCCAGTAGGCCTCAGTAATCAGTGACTCTTGAATTTCTGTAGCGTATTCTGTTCTTATCATTTGGCATCTGCTTATATTGTATTATAATCTTTCCCAGTAATTATAAACCCTGTGAGACTATCTTACTCTTTTTATCTGCCTATGTTTAACTTGTTGTGTAGGATGATTTATTATATTATTACTATCATATATGAAATATAGTATGTCTAGTTATTCTGTGTTATTGTTTACTTTGCCTTTGTATATGTTCTTTGAAGACCATTCCTTTTATTCTCTTTAAAATGGGAATGGCTTTTTTTTTTTAAAGATTTATTTATCTGAGGTGGGGAAGGGGCAGAGGGAGAAGGAGAGAATCCTCAAGTAGACTCCTTGCTGAGCACAGAGCCTGACACAGGGCTGGATCCCAGGATCCTGAGATCATGACCTGAGTTGAAATCAAGAGTCAGACGCTTTTTTTTTTTTTTAAGATTTTATTTATTTATTTCACAGAGAGTGAGAGCAGGAACAGAAGCAGGGGGAGTGGGAGAGGGAGAAGCAGGCTTCCTGGGAGCCCAATGCGGAGCCTCGACATGGGGCTCGATCCCAGGAGCCTGGGATCATGACCTGAGCCGAAGGCAGACACTTAACGACTGAGCGACCCAGGCACCCCAAGAGTCAGATGCTTAACTGACTGAGTCAACCAGGTGCCCCAAAATGGGAGTTTTGCTTAGTGATTGAGAGCATAGACTCTGGAACCAGATTGCTTGAATTTGAATTATCTAGTGAAGTTTGGGCAAATTACTTAACATCATTATAACTTAGTTTCCTTATCTATACAATGGAGATTTGAAGAGTAAATATATTTTATGTGAGTGCTTAACACAATGCTTTATACGTAGTAAGTATTATATATGTTATGGAAGGTTTAGCTATTATTATTGATTGATTCTGGAGAAAGTCAGTTGAATAACATCAATTCATATTTACTTTACCTGTGTTTGATCTGCCTGTTTCTTTTTATTAAAATGTCCAATTTCATTGTTTCCTTGAAATTATAGCAGCCTCTATCTCTTGAGGCACACTATCTTGGTGATGAATTAGACCTCTAACAACTGTGTTCCTTTTACAAGTTCTTTTTATAAGTAGGATTCTAGTGTTAAGGGACATGAATCCACTTTGCTAATACTTGTTTTGTAATTGCAAAACCAGTATGACACAGTGGGAGCACTGATTCCCTTATTGGGTTATTGCCATCTTTGCATTGCCTCGGGCCACACTGTACTAGAGGGATAAGTTAATCACCTGTCCTGTGTGGTCTGTTGCCTTGACGCTTAATCACTTGACCGATGGCCCTTTTGACAAAGACTATAGCCAGTTTCCTACAGCTGAATTAACTTTTTAACAACTGTTTAAATAAATCACTTTTTTTGCCTTTTTATTTATTTTTTTTATTATGTTCACTTTTTAAAAACAGTTGAAACATTTCAAGTGTGAGAGAAAAATGCAGTTTATTTCCATGTTTTAAAATGAGACCCCATTAAATTATTTTTCAAAGCAAATGTTTGTATATTTTGAAATTTTAAAAAATTATTTGAAACTGAACTTATCATTGAAATAAACTGTCATAAATCACTTGCTTTAAGAATTATTGGTGGGGGGCACTTGGGTGGCTCAGTTGTTAAGTGTCTGCCTTCCGCTCGGGTCGTGATCCCAGGGTCCTGGGATCGAGTCCCACGTTGAGGCTCCGTATTGGGCTTCCTGCTCGGCAGGAAGCCTGCTTCTCCCTCTTCCACTGCCTCTGCTTGTGTTCTTGCTTTCACTATCTCTCTCTCTCTCAAATAAATAAATAAAATCTTAGAAAAAAAAAAAGAATTACTGGTGGGTTCCTGGGTAGCTGAGGTGGTTAAGTGTCTGCCTTTGGCTCAGGTTGTGATCTCCGGGTCCTGGGATCGAGTCCCACGTTGAGGCTCCCTGCACGGCAGGGAGTCTGCTTCTCCCTTCACCCCTTCCCTCTGCTCGTGATCTCTCTCTCAAATAAATAAATAAAATTTGAAAAAAAGAAGAATTACTGGTGATAGTGGATAGCAGAAATGAATTTTCTATAACAAAACATATTACAAATTTTTTTAAACTTAATTGCACAAGCAGGTATGTTTGAATTTACTTTTCATTTTGCTTCTGTTTCAGCTTAACTAGTCGCTGTTGAATTATTTTTGTTTGTGTTATCAGATTCCATAATTAAAGCAGCTAAAATATTGTATTGTGAAATAAGAGGCCATCCATTTTGGGAGTAGCTCTGAAAAACTCTCTATACCTAAAAACTACACTGTTAATTTGAGTTAAATCCTGAGTCTTAGTGATGTGTGGAAGTACTTGGATTTTTTTTTTTAAATGCAGCTGTTTATCTCCCTTTTTACCAAAATTTACTAGAAATATTATACTTAAACTTTTTGGCTAGTATTTTTATTAGGATTTTACAGTTTTTAAATTATAAAAAAGGTAAATATCCCAAAATATTAAAAAAGAATACTGTATAGATCCTTGATACCCCAATATTTAAGAAGAAAACATAACCGGAACATAATAAAAAATAATGAAGTCAAAAGAAAAAGTTAAGTTTTTAAAAAGTTTTATTTATTTGAGAGAGATAGGGAATGAATGGGAGAGGGAGAGAGAGAGAGTCTCAGGGAGACTTCCCACTGAGTGCAGAGCCTGATGGCGGGGCTTGATCTCATGACTCTGAGATCATGACCAAGAGTCAGATGCTTTAACCAACTGCACCACCCAGGTGCCCCTAAAAAGTTAATTTTTAGTATGAGTTAAGAATGAGCTAATGCAGCTAAATAATAACCTTTGTTGAAAAAAGGGAGCTATCTTGAATAACAGGGTAGCAACAGAAGAAATAATAAACTTATTTACATCATCAAATCAATTCTTTTGACAGTATTTATATGGTAATTTTCTCCATGCATTGTCTTGGGCTGTTGTTTTAATAAGCTAGTGTTTAAACTTCTTTTTCCTTAAAACCTGAGAGGTTGGAAATGGCCTGTTAACTTTTACTTGTACAACACCAGAACGCTGTCGATTTATTAGCCATGTATGTTTGCAGGTGGAGTAAAAGTATTTAGGGATAATTTAACTAGTTCTTCCTTGAAGTCTCAGCCATGCCCAAACCTCCTAAGTTAAGGATAGGATTTCAGTTCTGATAACTATTCTTTGCCAGAAACAGTAATATTTCTCCTTCAGTGGCATTAGGCTATGGGTATAAATTGAATCAGGATAGATAAATAGTTGCGATCAATATAGTTATGCTGCATTAGACCATAGGGCAGATAACAGCTGAGTCAGCAGTTCAGTTATAGTTATTGTACAAATAAATTCATTGCATTGCCACATAGTCCTATTTTATTGGAGGGAGTATTTACTGATTTGTGCTATAGTCAATGACATTTAATGAAATTATTTTAAATGTTATAAAATTAAGGAAGGATTTAAAACTATAATGAAAAGTGACCATCTTAATGTGTTTTTATGCAAAATATTCTTCCTGTGTACCTGTTTCTTTTATTTTTCATCATTAGCTTAGCAAGCTTTTAAATTATTAACTAATAATTAACTGTCCTATAAAAGGGTATCACAGGTAACCCAGAAAGAAAAGTAAGCCATGTAGGTATTTATATGCAGTGAGTGGATGCTTGATATATGCAGAGTGCTAACATGTCATCTTGGCCACTTACAAGCTGACTAACTAGGGAAATTGCTTCACCTCCAATCCTCGGTTTTCTCATGTGTAAAATATGGATAAAGATAATATCTATCTCATAGGGTTGTTATGGGAATTAAATGAGTTAATATATGCAGAGATTATGCTTAGTGGTCAGTGAATGTTAGCTGTTATTGTCTAATTAATTATAGATCAGTGAGAATTCTTATGTATTCTCTAGCCTTATGGCTAAGCTTCTAGAAAAGATGCTTAACTCATTGAGAAATAATGTGTGTGATGATTCATTTCACTCTTCCATTAGGTTACTTAAATTTCTTGCTATTATGTAACAACTTTGTTGAGGTTCCAAGTTAAGTTCTATAAATGTGAATAAGGTCTCCTTTGCTTTGAAGTGTCTTATTTTGGAACTTGTATAAGAAGTCAGTAAGAGAGGGGTGAATTCCCTAAGTAGCTTTAAAAAAGGGAGATTTTTAGTTTTTCCCTTTTTGTGGCATAAGGAATCTGTATTGGGGGTTCATAAGTCAGATCATCTTTGGGAGGTTAGAAATGTGTTTGGGAAAACATAATGATAAATTAATTATTCCATTTTTATATGTATTTTATACCTTTGTCATCACCCTTTTTTATTGCTTCAGTAATTCAGTGTACTAATTTATTTATTAAAATAACACTAAGTACTGTGAAATTCTGTCATCCTCACAAAATGGTAAAAGGGAAGTAGAATTTATGAAAAGATTATTTGGTAATTTTCTTTTGACATATTTTTTAATATACCAAACCATTAAATCTTTCCTTGCTACTTTTATAATTTAACATGTTAGCCTTTACAGTTGGGGAGGTTGTAATATGGTTACTAAAGTTGAATGGAAAAACATGTCAAGTTTCGAGGAACAAAATAACTATAAGCAGAATTCTATAGCTGTGTACATTACCACTTGTAATTTGATATGTCTTGATAATGACTTTATCTGGGTACAGAGCCTAGTACAATTTTAGGGCATTTCAAGTAGATCTCTTATTATAGACAAAATGACTTTAGAAATAGAAAAAACCTCTGAAATGTTGTCACTGTAAATGTCACAGGGATAGTCAAATAGTCTTACTGACCAAATATACACTTTCTTCCATAGTATTGAATTTGACCGGGATTGTGACTATTTTGCAATTGCTGGGGTTACAAAGAAAATTAAAGTCTATGAATATGGCACAGTCATTCAGGATGCGGTGGATATTCATTACCCTGAAAATGAAATGACCTGCAATTCCAAAATCAGGTACTTAGATTATTTTTTTTGGACATGATACAATGTGTATATAACCTTTAATATCTATGATTCATATGAGTTTGTTATTTTACCATTCTGTGAGACTCCTTACTCATTCATGGTAAACACTAATTGTATACAAAGGATACTTTATAATCTGTCTTATAGATATTCGTTGCTTTTTCCCTGTGGGCGTTAGTAGTCAATGTCTTTCTGTTTGACAAATGAAAGTCTTCTCTTTGTTTCACTTAATCAAATAAAAATTGCTGTTGTAATTGGCTTCCATGGTGTGTTGAATAAAGGATTACTGTAGGCTATTAATAGTGTCTGAAAGTCAGGAATTTTTTCGCTAGTATGTGCATGTCTCCAAATTTTATAATTGTTTATAGTTTCAAGAATTCTTTTTATAAGAACATTCTGCTGCTTTTCATAGAGGACCTAATATTTAAGTTTCATATAGTAAGGGTTAAAGTTCATAATGAATGCTTTTCAAATCTGGAATACTGTTAAAAATGCAGAAAGTGGGGATTACTTCAGATCTGCCTCCCCCAGATCTCAGGGGAATCTTAGAATCTGCATTTTTAAAACAAGCTTCCTAAGCTATTCTCATTGGCACTGGCTGAAAATGGAATGATACAAGGAAATGATCTAATAATAAATTTATTTAGAACTTTGAACATTTTTCAGTTATCCTTATAATCTTTTTTACCTGAGTGAATGACATACATAGTTTGGTTCTAATGCAGACTGTTTGGAATCCTGTCCTGTTAAAGTCTGAGGCATCCAGGCACCTCTTCATAGGATTATACTTTAAATAAATCCACACAATGCACTTAGCATAATACTTGGCCATTATCAAGATTCATAGTAAATGTTACTGAAATGACCATGTGGATTAGGGGGTTTACCTTTACTGTCTTGACAAATGTAAAAATACGGCAATAGTTTATGGCGTGTTGGAGTAAATGGAAGAAGTTGTTCAGGGCTGGAAGCTATGGGTTTAGGACTGAGAGGATCATGTGTAAGAATGCCTAAAGCCAATTTGGAGCACAGCAGTTGTGAAAGTGACCTAAATTACCCAAAACCACAGCTATTAAGTGGCAGATGTGGAATTTGAGCTCAGGTCTATCTAACTTCAAAATTTAGCTCTTTTAACTGTCCATATAACTTCTCACAGAAATCCAGTAAATATATGTAAACGTGCAAACGAACTCTTACAGTCTCTGAAATTTAGCGAGAATGTAACCAGTAGAGAGTAAAAGACTTTATTGTTTTCATGTGCTTTGAAGTAATCTAGGTTAATTGCTTTCTAAGTGGCTCTTTTCCTTAATATACATTAGTTTTACTACATGATTCACATAATGTGTCTCCCCAAAAGCATACATTTTTAGATGTTGCATTCTCAGTTTTGGAGCACTTGAGAATAGCTGAAACCATAAAATGTTAAAAGCTTCATTCTAACTGTTATATTCAGTCATAAGCTTATATTAGTTAAGATTTTTTTTTAAGATTTTATTTATTTATTTGACAGAGAGAGACAGCGAGAGAAGGAACACAAGCAGGGGGGGTGGGAGAGGGAGAAGCAGGCTTCCCGCTGAGCAGGGAGCCCGATGCAGGGCTCGATCCTAGAACCCCGGGATCATGACCTGAGCCACCCAGGCGCCCCTAGTTAAGTTTTTTTTTGTATGTAAATACAAAAACCCAATTCAAATTAGTTTATTAGCTTATATGATTCAGCACATCTTGATCGAGGGGCCTACACAATTTGATTAGGTCTCTGTCATTGTGCTGTGGCATGCTTTGTGCCCTGTTGGCCTCTGTTTTCACTCATAGATATGCTCTCCTCATGTATGGAAAGATGGCCAGTGGTGGCTTTAGGCTCCTATCCATCTTCTGGCTAGTGGTCAGAGTGAATAGTGGTAAGGGTCGTTACTTGGTAGCTCAATAGAAAAACTTGGGAGTTATTTGATATATTTCTTCCTAGCTGTGTTGTGGGCGGATTGATTATGAAGCCATGTAGACCATTTCAAAAGGGTTCTAATCCTTCTGCACACATCAGAATTTTTGTATTCATTGTTTATTTTTACATAAAGTAAGGTTTAACTATATTTCTTTCTTTCAGCTGTATCAGTTGGAGTAGTTACCATAAGAATCTGTTAGCCAGCAGTGATTATGAAGGCACCGTCATCCTATGGGATGGATTTACAGGACAGAGGTCAAAGGTCTATCAGGTAAATAATGATACTAGCTTTTAAGAATCACATTTTTACTTTAATTTATAATTACAAATTTTAAGCCATTATTTAGCATTTTTATACCTATATAATAGCAAATAATGCTTTTAATTATAAATTTAAAGCCGCTAGCATTTTTTATCCTTCTGTAATAGGAAATAATGCTTTTCTGAAACATCGCTTCAGACTTGTTTTGCATTTGTAGAATGTGTCAAATGAATTTACAAAAGCAATAAAATATGTATATATAAAAAGTTTGGGAGTTGCTTCACATGTTCTCTCTCCCTCTCACCAGAGCAATAAATTGGTATCAAGTTTTTTGCTTTCTTTATTTTAAGATCTATTTTCTGTCTGAGAATACTTTGTCTTCCTTCTATATCCAGGAGCATGAGAAAAGATGTTGGAGTGTTGACTTTAATTTGATGGATCCTAAACTCTTGGCGTCGGGTTCTGATGATGCAAAAGGTACTATTTGAATCTCTTCTACTTTCCCTCACTCCCTTACCCCCAACTTAATCCTTTTACTAGCAAAGATGCAGATATTTATTAAAAATCATAGCAATCCTTTGTGATTATTATTCTAAAAATAATCTAAGTACAACAATCTTTATCTCTTTTGGAGTGTAAGAAAAATGAATATACTACATCTTCATTATAATAATGTTTTCCAGATTCATGTCATGTGGTGACATTTTTATAACCAATTCCTTTATATATAACATCAAGTAAACTTTTTTTGCTGAAATATTTAGACATATCTCTGTTTTAAATTATATTCAATTTCGGGGCGCCTGGGTGGCTCAGTCGTTAGGCGTCTGCCTTCGGCTAAGGTCATGAGGGATCGAGCCCTGCATCGGGCTCCCTGCTCAGCGGGAAGCCTGCTTCTCCCTCTCCCACACCCCTGCTTGTGTTCCCTTTCTCACTGTGTCTGTCTCTGTGAAATAAATAAATAAAATATTTGAAAAAAATTATATTCAATTTCTAATGTATACTAAGATCTTTTAATGAACTTTATCATATTTCAGAGAAAAATTCTGCATCTTTTTCTGCCAATTTAATTGACCTCTTCTATTTTTTCTTATGTATCCCTCTTTACTATTCATGTTTTTCAGTTATCCTTACTATTTTGTTTCACCTGGTTCTTCTCACCATTAGATTTATAAAGCCCTGTTAGATTTCTGTTACCTTATAGTTAACAGCCTTAATATTTTTGCCATTCTTTTCTACATGTAATCTCTAGACTAGTGATTAGATAGGCAAAGATAGCTCTAGTGTCAAAAAGTTTATTTCATGATGATATTCTGTATGTGGGAAATGAACATGACTGGAGTTTCCCCAAAAGATCAAAAAGTAGCAAGTTGTTTACCCATAGTATATATAGATTGGAATACCTTTCTTCTTGATTGTTTTAAGAAATTATCCTTGAATTTCTAAATTATTTAGACCATCATATGACAGTCGATATTTGCATGTTAAATGTTCTTTTTCATAGTTTAATGGGGATAGCTTTTATTGAGTTGAATACTTGTATTTTTGTACTGAAGATTAATATTTATTCAAAGGTGGTAACTGGTCAGAGTCTCCCTCTGGGAAATAGAAGCCATTTGAAACAATTTAAGAAGAAAGAAGTAGAAAGGGATTTCTAGAGTTATTTATTCATGTTAAATTGTATTAAAATCACATAACAAAATTAGCCATTTTAACTATTTTGAGTGTACTGTTCCGTGGCATTAAGTACATTCACATTGTTGTGCAATCTTCACTACCATCAGTCCATAGAACTTTTTTCATATCAGCAAACTGAAACTGTACCCATTAAACATAACTTCCCATTTCCCCTTTGCCAGCCCTTTGCAGTTACGTTTCTGATTTCTGCTGCTAATACTTCCTTGTTTCCAATATGTATGCTTTTCTTTCTTCTTCTTTTTTTCCTTGCTTTACTGTACTTGCAAGAATTTGCAGAATGGTGGTGTGTAGGACTGGTGACAGCAAACATCCTTGCCTTGTCCTGATTTTATTGGGAATGCTTGTAGTCTTTTTTTTTTTTTTTTAAAGAAAGTCTTTTTTTTTTTTAAAGATTTTATTTATTTATTCATGAGAGACACAGAGAGAGAGAGAGATAGAGAGGCAGAGGGAGAAGCAGGCTCCCAAGGAGCAGGGAGCCCGATGCGGGACTCGATCCCAGGACCCTGGGACCATGACCTGAGCCGAAGGCAGACGCTTAACCATCTGAGCCACCCAGGCGCCCGCTTGTAGTCTTTTGTTATTAATATGATATTATTAGATTGAGACTTTCATTGGACATGTTTTTGTCAGGTTAAGGAAATCTCTTATTCCTTGTTTGCCGAGAATATTTATCATGAATGGATGTTGAATTTTATCATGATTTTTCTGTATCTTTTGAAATGATTATACTGGTTTTTTGTTTGTTTGTTTGTTATCATGATCTGTTTTCATATCTTGAAGTGGCCTTATATTCCCAGGACAAAACCCCATCTTAGCCATGATGTATTACCTCTTTTCTGTATTGCCATGTTTGATTTGCTAATTTATTTTTTTAAGGGATTTTTGCATCTATATTCATGACGAGTATTGGCTTTTATTTTTCCGTTCTTGTAATATCTTTTTGTGGCTTTCATGTCAGGATAATGCTGGCCTCATAAAATGATTTGTCTTGTTTTAGGGGGTATAGATGGAAGTGATCGTTTAGAATTGTTGTTTTGTTTATAAATCTTTGTTAACTTGTGATTGAAGCTTTCTGAGCCTTGAGTTTTCTTTGTGTGAACGTTTTAATTAAGAATTTATTTTATTTTTTAATTGAAGTGTAGTTGACATACCATGTTATATTTGTTTCAGGTGTACAACATAGTGATTTCAGCAACTCTCTTTGTTATATTGTGCTCACCACAAGGGTAGCTCCTGTCACCATACAATGCTATTACAGTACCATTGACTGTATTCTCTATGGTGTGCCTTTTAACCAGTGACATAAGAATTTAATTTCTTTAGTAGACTTAGGACTATTCAGTTCATCTATTTCTTCTTGAGTGTGCTTTGGTAGTCTGTATCTTGCTGGAATTGGTACGTTGTGTCCTCTCATTTATCTATTATTTATGTACTAAGTCAGCATGGCATTAAATTTATCAATTTTAATTATCTTTTTCAAATATCTAACTTTTGATTATATTTTTTTGTTGTTATTTTTCTATTTGTAGTTTCATTGATGTTTGTTCGTTAGCTTTTTTCCCCCACATTAACTATTAATTTTTTTCTTTGGGTATGATTTTCTTTCTTTCTGTTTTGTTAAAGTTGAAGTTTATGTCATTGATTTGAGCCTCTTATGTTTTCTAATATAAATATTTCCTGGTATACATTTCCATTTAAGCAGCACTTCAGCTGACCCCTCAAATTTTCATATAATATATCTGTTTGTTCATTCACTTGCTTAAAATTTTCAGAAATCTTTTGGTTATTGATTATAGCTTAATTCTAGTTGGAGAACATATTTTATATTACTTTAATTCTTTCATATTTGTTATGGTTTGTTTTATGGTTCAAAGTATGATCTGCCTTGGTAAATATTCCAAGTGTTTTGAAAAGAATCTGTGTTCTCCAGTGGAGTGTTCTATAAGTGTCAGTTAGATTAAAGTTATTGATAGTATCTTTTGTTTTTCTATATCTTTGCTGTTTTTTGTTTGTTTGTCTTGTCTCCTTGTTCTACTGATTATGAAACGGGAGTGTTGAAATCTGATTTTATTTCTCCTTTCAGCCAGGAGCGGATGTTTTGACTCTTTATTTGTTTGTTTTGGTTTTTTGAAGCTGTATTGTTAAGGGTCTTAAGCATTTAGAATTGTTGTCTTCATGAATTGACCCTTTATCAATATATAATGTTATTCTTTAGCCCTATTAATATTATTTCTTCTGAATCTAGTTTGTTAGTATTCATCAAAGCAGTAATTGCTTTTTCCTCTCCTTAGAAATTCTACTTACATGAGTGTTAGACCTTTCATTTTGTCTTATAGGCCCCCCGAGTCTCTGTTCTTTTTGTGTCAGTACCTTTTCTCTTCTTTACATTAAGTAATTTCTTTTGTTGTTTTAGATCACTGGCTCTTTTATCTGCTTATTTCTATTTTGATATTGTTCAGTCCAGTGAATCTTTTATGTAAATTACTGTATTTTTTTCTAAAATTTCATTTGATTCTTATTTTATGGTTCCTGTATTCCTTCTGAGTACTTCTGTCTCTCCATTACTTTAAATGTGTTTACCTTTACCCCATGGAGCACAGTTACAATAGTTGCTTTAAAATCTGTTTTATAATCCCAACATCTAGATTTTAGGATTGGTTTTTGTTGATGGGATCTTCATTTGAAAATTCTTCATGTTTTCATGGATTTTTGTATGTTCAGTAATTGGTGAGTTGTATCTTAGGCATTTTGAATCTTTTGTAAGACTCTGGGTCCTGTTCAGATTTTCTGGAGAATGTTTTTTGTTTTGTTTTGTTTTGTTTTCAAGCAGTTGATCAGCTGTTTAGATGGTAACTGTATGTTCTATCTTGCTTTCTGTGTGAGTGATAGTTCCCTTGTCAGGGTGGTTTTCAAAGTCTTTGCTGTCCTATGTTGGTTTGTCTCATGTATACGCCAGTTGGGAGTTAATCTGGAAATTGAGTCGTCTTTTCAATTGTAGTTCAATGCACAAAGCCTTTGTGATGCTCCTTTGTGTCCATCTTACACATACAGAGCTCATAAGTGACTAAAAGACTTAGGCCTGTTCATACACAGAACATGGGATCTCCTCCTCCAGTGCTTTCTTTTCCAGGTTTCTCCCATATTCCTTGTCCCCCTTTTTTACTGAGACGCTTGTCAAGAAAGTTGGGGTTTCTCTACAGACGAGTCACTCGTTTTTATGACCACAGAGATAGAGTTTCTGTGGGAATATTAGCTTGCCATACTGCTGTAGCTCTGTGATGGAAGCCCACCCAGGGGGGAGAGTTGAGAGAGAAGAAGAAGAAAACAAAAAAAATGACCCTCAGCCCCCTGGCTTGCAGGAATTACTAGTCTTATGGTTAGAAACAGGGATTTTCCTCAGTTTTTGCTTATTGAGGTGCTGATTTTGGCTTGCCAAGGAAAAAAAGGGGGGAGAAGAGAAATAGTACTCTTACCCCTGCATTGGTTACTTCTTTAAAGTTTTGAATGTCCTTCCCATAATGACTACTTTTCGGATTCTTCAGACGTTTGCTTTTTGCTTTTGTTTTTGATATTTCCTCAGAGTAAACTCATAGTGGGAGAGATTGGCTATAGTGGGCTTACTTTATCTTGGTTGGTACTAAAAGTCCCAAATGCATTTAAGCCCATCTTAAAATTTTAGTATTATATAAATGTATTTATCACTCTTTAAGTGTTTGGTGATTTTTACTTATAAAATATTGCTTATAAAATACTGCCTTTGTGATAATTTATAGTAAGAGAATATTTTAAATTACTTTTCATGTATTTTACACATATTTAGCATTTTATATTTTTAACTTTTTATGTTTTATATTTATTAAATTTTTAATAGTTATTGGACATTATTTTTCAATCCATAATACTAAGTCCTTATAAATGACATTTTTTGTACTCATGCTGTTATTTATTTATTTTATTTAATTCTGTGTATTTAAAAATAGTTTACTTTCAAATATATATGTACATGCTTGGGTGTTAAATGTGAATGTAGCAGGCTAATAGATGTAGTATTGCTATGTCTCAAGTTAATCAGGAAATAATTTTATGAACCAGTTTATAAGTTCTTTATGAAAAATATATTTTCCTTTTCAAATACATAAACCAAGAATCATTTGCAATAAATAACCTTGCTTTTGAATTGGAATAATCACATTCTTTAAATGTTTTTTTATCCCCAAATATGAATTTGAAGAATATTTAGGTTTTAGGACAGCAGTAGTTATAGGTTCTTATTCATTCCAGATTTTCATAGCTGCATACATTAATGTCAAAGTGATAAATTTGAAATCTTGACAAGTTTAAAAAATTAATTTTAGTTAATGCATACTGAATGAAATACTTCTTTTTTTATCAAAGGACTAAAAAACGAATTGCAACATAATAAATAGCATTAGGATAGCAGTTATCTTTCCTCTAATTTATAACTTTAGGCAGTTATCATTCCTATAAGTTATAACTTAACTAAGTGTAATATTTCCTGTATCCAAATGAAATTAAAAGGCTTATGTTAGACAGCCTCCCAGATGGCCCCAGTGATCTGTCTCCTAGTATTCTCATACTTTCCTCCCCATTGTGCCAGTCTGTGTGATTGGTAAAATACTACAGATGTGAAGGTATGTCACTTCTGAAATTAGTTTATATAAAACACTATAGCCTCTGTCTTCATCATTCTTTCTTTAGTATTTGGTTCAATGTGGAGAAGCTAGCAGTATTGTCATAAGCCCAAATGACGGGGCGCTTGGGTGGCTCAGTTGGTTAAGCATCTGCCTAAGGCTCAGGTCATGATCCCAGAGTCCTAGGATTGCGTCCCACTTTGGGTTCCCTGCTCAGCAGGGTGTCTGCTTCTCCCTCTCCTCTGCACCTCTCCCTGCTTGTGGTCTCTCTGTCTCTGTCTCTCTCTCAAATAAATAAATAAAATCTTAAAAAAAAAAAACCCTCAAATGGTGGGAAACTGCATCCTCATGCCAAGAGCCATGTTGAGTGAGCTTGCAATGGATCCTGTAGTTCAGCTGAATGGTGACCTCTCTGGGCCCATGAGACTTAGCCAAGACTACCTAGTTAAGCTGCTCAAAGATCCTGACCCTCAGAAACTGTGTGACAGTAAATTTTGTTGTTTTAAGTTGGTAAGTTTTGGGGCAATTTGCTGTGCAACAATAGCTAACTAATACAACAAGGTCTGTTTTCTCTATTTGATCAAGTTTAAAAGAAAAACTTATGTTTGGTAAATCAGTATTGTCAAAGTGAACATCTTTGTGCTTTATCTTTCATATTTTTTAAAAAATATTTTCTAATTTAAGTGTCATTTTGTTCTAGTTCATTCTTATGCTTACTTATATTTAATTGTTACACTGATGTGTAAACCTTGTTTATAAAGGTTCTTAGTGATTAGCAGTGGAGTTATGGGGATAGTAGGTGCTCCATAAAATGTGGTGTGGTTTAACTTTGTCTTGCTACTTTTTTTGAGTACAGCTCTACCACTTGATATTCTAATCTATAAATGCTGTATTTGACTTGTAGACCCTTAATTATAACTAGCCATTTCATCTCAGATTGTATATCTTAATTGCTGGGACAATTTTATATTGATTGGAATAGCACATGATTCCTATTAGAAAATAACATGAAACAAACCAAATATTGCTATTTAAAACCCTTATTCTTTTATTTTAATATTGAGTGTCTTATTTTTCTCTTAGGAGGCTAATAGATTGATTAGGTTGTAAGTAACTTTTTTAATGGTTAACTTATATTCAAGGTCCACATATTTAAAGAAACTCTCCATGGAATTCCACTTGTAAAAGATAAATTATCCCATTCACACAGAGAAAATCTCTATTCTTAGGAAATACCATTTTATAGAAGTGAGAGTTGGAACCATTTTTACTTTTTTTTTACTCCCATTTACAGATCACCATATTAGTATTCCTAAAAAGATTCTAAAATTTTACTGTGCCTCCATCTTAATACTGGTTTTCAACCCCAAATGCACATTGGAATCACCCAAAAAGCTTTTAAACAGACACCAATACCTGGACCCCAACTGGGTATTGTCCAGGACAGGTCACTGGGGGACAGGACATTGGCGCCCACTGAAAAGATGGGTAGGAAGACTTTTGTTCTTATTATAGTTAGTGTTCATTATTAATTGCAATGTGTAACCAGGAGTGTAACCAATATCTTGACAGTCTGTCTTATGTGTGTATTCTATTGTCTGTGGAGACATTTTTGATGTATGATACGATCATTGCTCTGGTACCTTACAAGACAACAGCTCACCTTTCTATTTCTGCTCTCAGATCTGACCTGCTCTGATCAGTTTTTCCATAATCTTTACAAATCTCAGTATATACCATTGGAATAGACTAAATATCAAATATTAAAACAAACATTTAAAAGTTTAGCTAAACAATTCTGTAACATTACTTTAGACACACTTAAATCATATAACTGAGTTCCTACATAAAATTTTAAAATCATGGAATTCTTAATTGAAAGATAAAACAAGAACTGCTTCCAGGTACTTTAAAAATGACATTTGTATTATATATATAATAAATATGAAAGTGTGTGTGTGCGTGCATGTGTGTGTAGGAGTGGGATGACTATATGATTCATCTTCCACCCATGACACTTGAGAAAAATACACACCGTTTTTTTCAGTAGGCTCCATGCCCAGTGTGTGGCTTGAATTCACCACCGAGATCAAGTCACATGCTCTACGGAGTAAGCCAGCTAGGTGCACCCCCCCCCCCCACAACACCATTTAAAGAATACTGAAACAAATACACATGTATCTCCATATTGCCCTTTTTTTTTTTTTTACTCCTCTCTTTTATGCTATGGGATCATGTTACCTCTCAGCACATTTTTAGTCTGTTGTTTTCTGACTTTGAAACTATGCTGTCTTGGTTGCAATACATTGTTCTGTTACTTAGTCATTTAATTTAAAGGTTTTTGGTTCTAGTAAACTAAAATGCTTTGGATTAGTATGAAGAGGCAACTGTAGCAATAAGCAAAACTTTCTGGATTACAGAAGCATTTGTTAACGTATTGTTTAATTCTTTTCATTTTTATTGTTCTTTACTCTTAGTGAAGCTATGGTCTACCAACCTAGACAACTCAGTGGCAAGCATTGAGGCGAAGGCTAATGTGTGCTGTGTTAAATTCAGCCCCTCTTCTAGATACCATTTGGCTTTTGGCTGTGCAGGTAAGAAATTAAAGCAGCTTTGTCTTCTTTTGATGTTGGTTGAGTATCGTGGCTAGGATAAAAGACTGTAGTTTAAAACATAATTTGCCTTGTAGGTTTAAATTTTGTTTTGGTTATTAGACTCTAAGTTAGAAGTATGCAGTGTGCCATCATTACTCATTTATTGCTATGCCTTAATTTCAGTATTCTGTCACCATCTTTAATACATAGAGATGGTTTGTTGATTATTTTTGTTGTTTCTCTAAGTCTTTGCATGCATGAACTGATGCTTATTCATAAACTTAGGTTGTAATGATGTTTAAATGATTAAACTATATTATATAGACATAGGAATCCATTTTTTTAATTAAAGGAAATCTGTTCATTCCTTCAAAAATTTAATATATATATATATTAATTATATATATGGGGCAGGGAATAAGAGATAAAATCTTTCATCATGGAATGCATAGGAACATAGGAAGTTCTTAAAAACATGTTAGCTGTTATCATAAGAAAGAATTTTTTGCTAACATATTTTTCTTAACTAGGGTGACCAAATGTCTGCCTTTGCCACTCATGGTTTATACTTATACTGTCATAATTACTTTAGTGCCTTCTTTCATTCTCAGAAGTGTTGTTAGTTGGAAGATAAATGATATGGTTGCCCGAGTCCTTTGTCTTCTGTATCTGTCCACTCTCCCCAAATATTAACTAGAACAGTAAACACCTGTAATTTAACTTCTGCATTAGGAAATCTCCTTGATTCTTTTTTTATTGATAATCTCAGTTTATTTAAAGATAAGTTTAGCACCATTTAATGAACACAGAATCACCCTTAAAAAAGGAAAAGCACAATTTAAATCTTATTTGTTATTATACCCTTTCCTTATTTCAACTTATTTATTCACTTACATAATGACATAATTTCATAGTTAGTTCCAGTAGGGTGTGGTCTAACATGTATCTGTAAGTAGAATTCTCTTTCTGTTAGCATACAGAATTTTTTCATGATCAAGTGGTATTCTTTTCCATTTGAACCTACTACTTCCTTATTAACTCCCTTTTCTATCACTGACTAGGCAAGTTGATTAACTTATCTCCCCAAGTTCCTTATCCTTAAAATAGAGATAGCCCTTTGGGCTTTATGAGGATTATGAAAGGAAAATGTTATATGTAAAGCTCTTATAATATGGTACTTAATAATTGTTTAATTATTTTCATTATTAATATTTTATCATGCATTGAATTAAAATAGCTTATTGAGTTTTATTGTTATGTTCTATTTTATAAACACATTGGCCATCATTTATGAATAGAAGTTATTATCAGTATTTAATAGGTACAAATACCAGATATGAATGTCTTCAAAATTTTTCCTTCCTGGTAAAGGGAAGCCTACTTTATGTTTTATCTTTTAATTTAATTTAATTTAATTTAATTTAATTTTTAAGTTTATTTACTTAAGTGATCTCTGTACCCAACCTGGGAATCAAACTCACAACCCTGAGATGAAGAATTGGAAGCAAAAAAACTTCCGACTGAGCCAGCCAGGTTCCCCTAGGGGAAACCTACTTTAAAAAAATGCTTTGCTATCTGGCAGGCTGTTTGCCCTTACTGTTTTAAATTTTCATGTATTTCTTACTTAATTTTTGCATTTGCTTTTCCATGTATGCTTTAAGATTTATATTTTTCCAGTTCTAGAAAAATTCTTTTGGGATTCTCCTATGAATTACATTATATTTATTTGTTATTTTTGGAACCACTGGCATTATTAAGATAGTACATCTTCCCACATAGTTACATGGGGTATTTTTCTGTTTGTTGGGATTATTTTCTATCTTACAATGAGATTTTATAGTTTACTTCATTTAGGTACAAGGCCTTTCTGGTTAATTTTTTTCTATGTATAATTTTTGGTCCTATTTTAAATAAAATAGTTATTCTGTTCCTTATTTTAAGTACTATTTTCTAAGAGTAGATAAAAATTTTTGATATTTAGATATATATATATATATATAGGCATCTTATAAATGTTTCTTATTAAATCTAGTAGTTTTTTAGTAGAGTCTTTGAGTTACCTATTTATTTTTTATTTTTTTTAAAGATTTTATTTATTTATTTAATTGATAGAGAGAGAGAGAGAGAGAGACAGCGAGAGAGGGACACAAGCAGGGGGAGTGGGAGAGGGAGAAGCAGGCCTTCCGCCGAGCAGGGAGCCCGATGTGGGGCTCGATCCCACGACCCTGGGATCATGACCTGAGCCGAAGGCAGTTGCTCAACCAACTGAGCCACCCAGGTGCCCCAAGTTAACCTATTTATACTTGTTAGTGGCCAAAGCGATGTTTGTATTTCTTCTTTTCCAATGATTTATTGCCTTCTCTTCTTAGAAGGCAGTGTTATAGGATACTAGTGATAGTTACTTTCCTCATCTTGATTCATTTAGTTGAATGGGCTTCAGTCTTTTACTTTTTAGGGTATCTACTTTTTTTAAAAATTTATTTATTTGAGAGAGTGAGAAAGAGAGAACATGTGCGTGGGTGGGGGGAGTGGCAGAGGGGGAGAATCTCCAGCAGACTCCACAATGAGTGCTGAGCCCCATGCAAGGCTCGATCTCATGACCTTGAGCATGAGATCATGACCTGAGCTGAAACCAAGAGTCAGACGCTCAGCTGACTGAGCTATCCAGGCGCCTCCAGGGTATCTACTTTTGGAGAGTAGTCTTTATTAAATTCAAATGATTCATTTTACTCTTTCTTAGGAGCAACTGCAGTATTTCATCAAGTGCTTTTTTAGCCATAGTTGATATAATCATATGGTTTAATTCGTTGACATGAATTGTATATATACATTTTCTGATGTTGAATTATATTTGTGTTTCTAGAATAAACCTTGCTTGAGCATAAGGTGGAATTCTTTAATGAATAGCTTTATTTATTGCTGATATTTTTGTATCTATAATCATAAATTTGATCTATAATTTGTTTTCTTAAACCATTTTAATCATTATTGTATAATTCCTAGTATACAAGTCTTGAACTTGTTTAATTTATTCCCAAGTAATGTATTACTTTTATTTTTTTAATTTAAAAAATTTTTTTGCCAAGTTTTTATTTAAATTCCAGTTAACATAGAGTATTTTATTACTTTGAGATGTATTGTGAATGGAATTGTTTACTTAATTTTATTTTTGAATAGTTTGTTGCTAGAGTTCAGAAATACAGTGAATTTTTGTATATTGATCTTGCATCCTGCAATCTTGCTG
Source organism: Callorhinus ursinus (assembly GCF_003265705.2). Taxonomy (NCBI): domain Eukaryota; kingdom Metazoa; phylum Chordata; class Mammalia; order Carnivora; family Otariidae; genus Callorhinus; species Callorhinus ursinus. The sequence goes on along the minus strand of NW_027397075.1, from coordinate 34,021,313 downwards.
GTCTTATGTATTTTTTCCTCTTAGTTTTATTGTGGATTTCATGGGATTTTCTACAGTTAAGATCAAGTTATCGGTGGATTAAAATAATTTTATTTCTTCCTTTACTATGTTAATGTCATCTTGCTTACTTGTATGAGCTAAAAGCCCACATACAATGTTGAATGGAAGTGGCAGAAGGAACTTCCTTACTTTATGGAGAAAGCATTCAGTCCGTCACAATTAAGTGTGATATTAGCTGTGAGATTTTTGTTGATACCCTTTATCAGATTGAGTAAATTTTCTGTTCCTTTGCTAATAAGAGTATTTATTATGAATGAGTGTTAGATTTTGTCAAATGCTTTTTCTGTGTCTATTGAGATAGTGTCTATTGAGATTGTTTATGTCCTTTATTATAATAATGTGGGATAGTTCGTTGTTGTTTTGAATGTTAAACCAACCTTCCATTCTTGGGGAAAATCTCTCTTAGCTATGGTATAAAATCCTTTTTATATGTTGTGGGATTGAGTGTTCTAATGTTTTAAGTATTTTTGTGGTATTTGTAACTTTCTTGTGATGTTTTCTGTCTTTGATAGCAAGGTACTATTGGCCTTATAGAATGAGTTGGGAAGTATTTCTTTGTTTATTTACTGAATGAGTTTGTAAAGGGTTGGTATTATTGTCTTTAAATTTTTTTTAAAGACTTTATTTATCTGAGAGAGAATGAATGAGAGAGAGAGAGCATGAGTGGGAGAAGGGGCAGAGGGAGAGGAAGAAGCAGATTCCCCACCTAGCAGGGAGTTCAGTGAGGGGCTTGATCCCATGTCTCTGGGATCATGACCGAAATTGAAGGCAGATGCTTTACAGACCAAGCCACCCAGGCGCCCCTCTTCTTTAAATATTTGATGGGATTTATCAGTGAAGCCATCTGGACTTTGACTTCATGAGGATATTTTAAATACCTAATTTAATTTCTTTTTAAAAGTTTATTCAGATTTTCTATTTCTTTTTGAAATCAGTTTTAGTAGTTACTGTCTTTCTGGGAATTTGTATGTTTAATTTTTCTAATTTGTTGTAATAAAGTCATTCTAACATTCTCTTATAGTTTTTTTTAATTTCTGTAGTCAGTAGTGTCCCTTCTTTCATTGCTAATAGGTCTTTTTTGTCTTCTCTCTTTTTTCTTTTTGGTGGGTCTAGTTAAATATTTGTTAGTTTCTTCAAGGGATGTGTGTTTATGACAGGTGCTTCAGACCAGAAGGCCATGTATTTCCAGTGTTCTTAACATTGTTACCCAAACTTACTTGTTGGAAGGGTTAGAGATCTGTAGGCTGAGCCTCTTAAAATGATTCTTAGCTCACCATAAGTATCAGTAGACCAAGAGAGCTGTTATTTCTTTCTCATCCAATCAAGATCAAGATATGTTGAGTTCAAGAACGTTATGCCATCACTATAAACAAGAGATCAGAAATCTTTCACTGTAACTGATACAAAGCTGGAGACTGGACATTGGAATATTACATTAGAAAATCTCCACATCTTTACAGTGATGCTTGCAACAAAAATATCCAAAGCAGAATGACCACCAAGTTTCTGTCTTTCAGATCTTACATAAGTGTATCCCTGTGCTGGAAGCTCATTCACATCTGGAAGCATAACTTCAAGAGAATCTGGGCAATATAGTTTTTAACTTTCCATCCTCCATAGGCTTAAATAAGGTGGTAGGAATGGATGCTGAGGTCATTGGCCTCATCCAGCACAATGCAGTTTCATATGAGTTAAGGACTTACTTTTTCTGACTGTGAAATAGGTGTTTAGTATCCAAGCAAGCATTAATGAAGCCAGTAGTCCTTACTTTATTCACTGCCTTTCATTGTATCTTTTACTGATTGAAACATGCATTTAATCATAAAAACTTATATTACCTAGAAAACAATGACTTATGTTAAATCATTTTCATTTAGAATTGCAGCATTTCTTAGAATGTAGACTATTGTCTAAATGTTTATTTTCAACTGTAAAACATCACTCTTTAACTGTACCGTTTATTTTACCACTGAGAGAAGTACAGAGTCACATTCATGAGATTGCTTATTAAATATCATTTGTGATGATGAATTTGACATTAGGAGTGGGCTGTACATTTTTAAACATTGCTTTTGGAGTTAAAAGAAATAGACAATGAATGAATAAGCTACCAACCAATTATATTTTCACTCCCTGTTACAAGGGCACTGTGGATCCTACCTACTGGGTAGTGACGCATCATGCTAATTTAGCTTCCCTGCCTCCTTCATTTGGATAATATCTTCCTATTTGGTACAATTAATTCATTTCTCTCTCTCTTTTACTTCATCATTTGCTCATTTACCTTTTATCATAATATAAAAAGATGTCTAGTTTTTTTTTTAATTGGAGAGTGTAGCATGGAAAGTTTCTTGCAGTATAGTAAAAATTCATAAGCATTTCTTTTAAAATATCAAATCCTAAGTCATGGTCTTCTTGAAAATAGTAGACCAGGAATTTTAAACTACTTTTCTCGTGGTTAATATTGAATAAAAAGCTTTGAATTTTATTTTAAACCATTTAAATATCTGTTCTTAAGTACTGAGATTATCTGAAGCATGCTTTTACCAGAAGATAGGATATTTTTAACATCAAGGTGAAAGTGTTTATTGTCTGTTACTTGATTACTACATAATATTTTTTTTATTGAGTAGAAACAGGTAGGAAAAAAAAATTTTTTCTCCAGTTTTCTTCTCTAAAGCCAGTTTGGGAGAGCATTGCAAGACGAAATTAAATTCCTAGCAATCTGTGGTTTTAAGAGAACATCAGAGTTACTTGCATAATAACTTGAAGCATCTTGCAATTTTTTAAACTGTAAGTCTTAAGACAGACAGGAAATATGGGTACTCTTAGGCATTCTTTTTAAAGTAATAATAGTTTATTCCCCAGAAATTAGTGATATAAATCAAAGGTAAGGTTAGTATTATTCTGATTTAGGAGTGGTATTTATGCTAATAACATATTCACTGGGAAGGAATACTGTTTCTAGAACAAACAGGAATTCTGAAATAGCTTATTTAACTCTGTTACCAGTAAGCATTTTTTTAGTTACTGTAAACTCTTTGTTACTGTCAGTAAGCTAAATAGTTCATATGCATAAAAACACCATTTGTTTTCTCATTTTTAATACTTTGCAGTTTTTGTGATTCATATAATGACTTAGTTTTCAAAAGGAAAAGATAATCTTTTCTTTGTATTTTGTTTTGTTGTTGATAAATTTATGTTTAAATATCTTTATTACTTCACTTACTCTAAAACTTACAGTTGCTTCTTATTGCTTAAAGAATAAATATAGATTCCTTTGCTTCTGTTCTAAGCCCTCCATGATTGGCTTCAGTATTCCTTATACTTGACTCATATTACTTACTCTGAAAATTTTTACTCAGAAGAATTTTTTTAAAAGATTTTATTTATTTATTTGAGAGAGAAATCTTTAAAAAGGGTGGGGGCACCTGGGTGGCTCAGTCGGTTAAGCGTCTGCCTTCAGCTCAGGTCATGATCCCAGGGTCCTGGGATCAAGCCTCGCATCGGTCGGGCTCCCTGCTCAGCAAGGAGCCTGCTTCTCCCTCTCCCTCTGCCTGCTGCTCTGCCTGCTTGTGCTCTCTCTCTGTCAAATAAATAAATAAAATCTGGAAAAAAAAAAAGAGCAAGCATAGGGAGAAGCAGAGAGAGAGAGAGAGGGACAGCAGACTGCACTGAGTGTAGGGCCTGATGCCCGGCTCAATCCCACAACCCGGAGATCATGACCTGAGCCAAAATCAAGAGTTGGATGCTTAACTGACTGACCCACCCAGGTGCATCAACTCAGAAGAAATTTTATAAAGCTTCTTCCATAAAGATTCCTTAATTCTGAGTACAGCTGCCTGAGGCTACTTTATATGTGCATCTTCAACTTTTAAAAACTGATGTAATCATTTAAAATTGTGTATATTTAATCATACAAACAGTACAAGATTATATCCTCATTCTCAGCTTTCATATGTAACACATAAAACTTAAGTTCTCATTCACCAAGCATCATTACACTGCCTCTTCAGAGACTCTATTGTTAATAGTTTTGCAGGTGTCTTTCCACAGATAGGTAGATACAGCATTTCTTGAGGAGGCCAATAAACATTTTTCTTTATTTAGAACAGTATATTTTTTCTTTAAAAATTAGGGTTGATTCTAAAAGATGGACAACGGGGCGCCTGGGTGGCTCAGTCCTTAAGCGTCTGCCTTCAGCTCAGGTCATGGTCCCAGGGTCCTGGGATCGAGCCCCGCATCGGGCTCCCTGCTCCGAGGGAAGACTGCTTCTCCCTCTCCCACTCCCCCTGCTTGTGTTCCCTCTCTCGCTCTGTCTCTCTCTGTCAAATAAATAACTAAAAATCTTTAAAAAAAATAAAATAAAAGATGGACAACTATGCTATATGTAACACAAGTTTAGAGTATTTTTAGATCTCTCTTCTATTCCCCCCCCCAAATATAATTAATTCCCTTTCATTTAAGAAGCTGGTGTTTAGTTTAAGGGGCTATGAAACATAATTTAATTCGTGTTTTAAAGTTAACATTTAACATGGAGGGGGCGTCTGGGTGGCTCAGTCGTTAAGCGTCTGCCTTCGGCTAAGGTCATGATCCCAGGGTCCTGGGATTGAGCCCTGCTTCGACTGGCGGGAAACCTGCTTTTCCCTCTCCCACTCCCCCTGCTTGTGTTCCTGCTCTTGCTATCTCTCTCTCTGTCAAATAAATAAATAAAATCTTTAAAAAAATAAAGTTAACATGGAGAACCTTGCGTAAGGTAGATATGTAAGTGCTTGAGATGTCTTATATTTTCCCATCATATTTAAGTAATAGGAAAAGTTTTAGGCTTGCTAGGTTTATAAGTCCCTTGTCTTTTATATAGCAGCGGCCAGTGGGAAAGATGTCTGTTCCTTCACATTTAAATAAATTTCTGAATAAATATTTAATAAATTTAGATTAGTGTCATAGCATTCATGAATATTATCTATTGCATAGATACTAGGGGAGAAAATAAATATTAAGGACATTTTATTTTCAAGTTTCCAAGTAACTTGAGTGAACTCAAATGGAAGTGACATGCATAAAGCCAATACTATTCAAGAAACAAAGTATTGTATTACTTTGTCATAACAATCTACTTTTGGGAATGTTAAAATCTAAAAACAACTTTGAAGCACCTAGTGGATCTTTCACCTATTTAAGTGTCTTGTTTTCCAGTCTGTAAGTAGCACTGTAGCAACAAGGTATTTTTAAAAATGGACCTTACGGGAAATTTTGTATTTATGTTAAATGCAGAGATATTTATTTATTTACTTAGGGTTTTTTTTTTAAGATTTTATTTTTAAGTAATCTCTATACCCAACATTGGACTCGAACTCACAACCCCGAGATCAAGAGTTGCATGCTCCTTCGACTGAGCCAGCCCTGTGTCCCTAAATGCAGAGATATTTAAAGTTAGGCATCTTTTCAGCTGTTACTAATTTAATAGATGTGGTCATCATTCAGTTTTTGAAACTAATATTGAGTAAGCACTAGAAACACTTGGGAAGTAAGAAATATATGATATGATTTCTCAGGAAGCCAGTGAAATAATAGAAGCAAAGTACAAAAGGAAGGAGTAGAATATTTGGTTAATCCAAAAGAGAACAGGAGAAGAAAGAGGAAAATAATATAACATGTTTATAGTAATTAAAAAGCAGAAAATAGCTGATGAAAATTCAAATATATCTAATTATAGTAAATGGAAATGACTTATTCCCTCCAACTTTAAAAGGCAGGGATTAACAGACTAGTTAAAATGTTTAAAATGTAATTAATATACTCTTTACAGGAGGAACATTTGAAACAAGGCTAAGGAATGGTAAATAAAAACAGGTTGATTTTGACACAGGATTGATAGACTGGTGGAACAGAGCCAGCAGCAGGCTCACAGATGTTATCGACATTTGATACCCAGCAAAGATGGTTGTTTGGAAATACAGGATTTTCATACTCTGACAGTTGTTTTGGAAATTTTAGCTTTACCTTATGCAGTATACAAAATCAGTTGATCAAATGACCTAAATGTGAACAGCAAGACTCCAAAAGTATTTAGAAGATAATATGAGAGAGAATATCTTCATGATCTTGTGGTAGGGAAGGCTTTAAGATACAAAAGTATAAACCATAAATGAAAGGTGGGTAAGTTTGTCTACAGTAAAATTAAAAACTTTTGTTTATCAGATAATACCTGAAAAAAATAATTTTTAAGAAGTCGTTAATTGGGGGAAGATATTTAGAATACCTATAAGTGACAAAGTATTGGTATTCAGATTTCATGAAGAACTCTTTCAAATAAATAAGAAAATGATAATGGTACCCTATAGCCTTGATACTCGAAGTGTAGTCTGCACAGCAGTCAGCATCAGGATCATTTAGGAGCTGATAAGAAGTTTATTGAATCAGAATTTCTGAAGGTGGACCCCAGGAACCTTTTTTCTTCTTAGCAGTCTCCCCAGATGATTCTTTATGTACTCTAAAGTTCGAGAATCTCTGCCCTAGAGAAATACATATTTTAATAATGTTGGTAATAGCATTGTTTGTACATTCATACTGTGAAACATTCAGCAGTGAGAATAAATGAACTGCAGCTCCATGAATCCGTATGGATGAATAATAAGCATAAATGTTGAATGAAAAGAAGTCACAGAAAAACATATGGTATAATTCTATTTACAAACATGCAAAACAAACTATTGTTTTAGGAATATATTCATTGACCACACAAATATGGAATTCAACCATAAAGAAGAGAAAGGGGAATAATTATTATATCTTTAAGTATAGTGCTTACCTGTCAGATGGAGAAAAAATGTGACATACAGGCTTTTAAGGTTTAGGAATATTGTATTTGTAACTAGTGTACCAGTTACATGGAGTTTGAAACTTCACATACATTGTATGGACTCTTCTGAATGCAGGCTAGTTTTCCAAGTCACAAAGAAAGTTTTTTAAAAAGATGGAGAAAATGTAAACTAATTTAAATGCTGAAAATTTAGCATATAGACATTTATAGAAAATACCATTAAATAGTTTCTTTCTCTTGGTGACTTTTAAGATGTTTCCATGGAAAGTTCTTCTTTTTTTTTTTTAAAGATTTTATTTATCTATTTGACAGAGTGAGAGAGCACAAGCAGGGGGAGAGGCACAGGGAGAGGAAGAAGCAGGCTCCCCACCAAGCAGGGAGCCCGAGGTGGGGCTCAATCCCAGGACCCTGGGACAACAACCTGAGCCGAAGGCAGACGCTTAACCGACTGAGCCACCCAGACACCCCTTCCATGGAAACTTCTTAAAGTTAACTGATGTTTGGGCAGTTATAAGTGAACAGATGTGGTAGTCTCTCTCAAGTTTTTCTTTGTGAAAGATTGAGGAGACTTCATCAAAACTGTTCAGTTTTTGTTGTTTCCATTCCCAGTGGTTCACTAAGGTTTCAGGCTCAGCTATATCATTTATTTTATTTTAATTTTTTTGTAAGCACCTATAGTTAGGATGAGTTATGTTTAAGGAAATGATTAGAATAAGTCCAATGCCATAGTAAAGCAAGACTGCCGTTGTTTATTCAAATATTTACTCAATAGGGGAAGAGAGTTTTTATACCCCAATACATGATTTAATGAAAGAGTTCCAGAAAATATGTTTTTCCTCATTGAGGTTTTAAAAAATTGACTTCTATGTGTGGCTTACTGTTGTAGATTATTGAAAATCCGTCATATGAAATACTTTAAATATTTTGAAAAACCCATGTTAGAAAATTGAAATCATTTTTCTGAATTTCAACATTTATTTGGTATTTTCAGATTCTGTTTGCAAGGTTAGATTTCTTTTATATACTGAACACAGTAGAGTGATGAATCATAAAAGTTACAGATTATTTCTTTAGTGAGAGAATTAGAATGAAGATGGAAGAAGTTGCTGTGTATTATAAAGTGCTGCTGCAGAAAATATAAAATTTAGCCAGTAGTATCTGAGTTACAGATATTCATTAGATACTATGGTTAAAATATTTTCTTAAGGGGCTTTATTGAATTGTGACTAGTCTCCCTCCACCTCTTATGATCCTAGGTTAAGATAGAATATATAGATTACTATGTCAGTAATATAAACCAGGAGCTTTTGAAAGCCTTTCTCAGCGAGCTTTCTTTCCATTTAGTGATTATTATCATATCTTTTTTTTTTTTTTTACCTTCTAATGCATAAATACAGGGCTTATAACTGTTAACGTTTAAGAATCACTTCTTTCTCTACTAGTGGTTCTGAATTAATCTTAAGGTATATAAACCACATTTTAGGTTCTACTAATTTTACTGTAACAACAGAACCAATTTAGTCTCTTAATCAATATTAAGCTATTGTAAGATGCTGAAAAATTTGTTTTAGATTTTAATATTGATAGTAAATTGCTTTAATGGTCTTAATTCTTCACCCCTTCCTGTATCTATGTGCTTTGCTATAAAACAGTGTTTTCCCACGGTGGGAAACAACCCCACTCTTGACTCTGTTTGGTGACTTGCTTTGGCCCAAGTGATGTTAAGTTGACATTGACTAGAAGTTTAAAATTTGCTGGCACAATTGGGCTTACTTGCTCTTGCCCCTCTGCCATCACCATGAAGAGAACATGCTCAGGCTAGCTGCTGGTCCCAGGGGAAAGGAAGAAAGACACTTGGAGCAGTACCTACTTGTCCCAGCCAGATCATTCAACCTCCAGACACATAAACAAGCTGTACTGAAATCAGCAAACCCTAAGCTCTCCATCATTCTTTGAGAATAAATGAAGATTCTATGCTACTGTACTTTGGAATAGTTTATTACACAGCAGTTCTGTGGTGGCAGTGGCTGATTAACACAGTGTTCTGTGAAATTGTATGGTATTGAATGAATAAAGGCCATTTCCCTACATAATTACCAAGGCTCTAACTAATCATCTTCTGTCTATAAAAAATCATTACAGGGGCTCCTGGGTGGCTCAGATGGTTAAGCATCTATCTTTGGCTCGAGTCATGATCACAGAGTCCTGGGATCGAGCCCCATGTCCGGCTCCTGGCTCAGCGGGGAGCGTGCTTCTCCCTCTGCCTCTCCCCCTGCTTGTGCTCTCTCTCTCTCTCTCTATCTCTGTGTCTCAAATGAATAAATAAAATCTTAAAAAAAAATCATTACATATAGATTAGCAGTGCACTATATCACCTTCAGTGGCTTCCACTTGTCTGAAAGCACATAAAAAAATCTACATAAAATTACTCTAGTACTTTTATACACGTGCTTTAAAGAATCTTCATGTATGGAAAGATACAGTTAATGCTTGGCATGTAATGTAAAGCAAAAGTCTTCAAACTGGAATCAGAACATTCTGATGGAACACTAACTAAACACTAACACTAAACTCTATTGCAAGTGTGTGTGGATACTTAAATCCAGTTGCAGGTCTGGGAATTTCATGTGTCAGTTGATATCCCTGACATTGACACTTGACGTATCATACCTGTTCTCCTTTCTACTTCAACTTTTACAGTAGCTTTTTTCCTGTTTTTCAAAAGAAAAGCATATCTCACATCATGGTGAATCTTAATATGGTACATTGTTCCAGGCTGTAAAAATCTCAGGATTATCAAACTAAGGGATGATTCTAAATTTTGTTATTAGAGTAACTTCCTATCATTCTTTGTTTTATAGATATTTTTATTAAGAGTAAAACATGGCATTAGAGAAAGTACATTTTTATACCACATTATAGTGCTTTTACTTTAGTTACTCGTTGAATGAAACAATGGAAGTGGTGAAGTTTTTTCTTTAAAGGATTCCTTCTTCTGAGTGTTGTCAAAAAAAAAAAAAAAGTATGCATTGTTCCTTATTCTCAAGTCTCACTGGTAGAAGCAAAGCAAAGAGCCCATTAGCACTAAGTATTGAATGTGGATCTTCTTATTTCAGTTGGGCAATAAACTTTGTCCTCTATTTATCCATTTATCTGTTGTAGAATCAGAATTTATAGGGATGCATATTAACACTTTAAATTCAAAAAGATAATCTGACAGAATAAATCTTTTTTTAAGATTTATTCATTTGAGTTACAGAGAGAGAGCAAGAGCAAGCATGAGCAGGGGGAGAGGCAGAGGGAGAGGGAGAAGCAGGCTCCCCGCTGAGTCAGGAGCCCGATGTGGGGCTCGATCCCAGGATCCTGGGTTCATGACCTGAGCCAAAGGCAGATGTTTAACCATCTGAGCCACCTAGGTGCCCTGGAGAATAAATCTTTTTTAATATATAAGTTGATGAACTAAATCCTCACTGTCAGCTTTTGACAAATATATTTAAAACATAAAATAGCACAAAAGCAAAATAAAATAGTGCACACAAAACACTTTGTTGGCTAAATTATATTAAAATTACAGTATTTGGGGGTTTTACAACTTTATGAGAATATGTTAATAATAGGTATAATTAATACTGATCCATACTCCAGTATCTGCAGTATGAAAATCCAGAAAGCTTTGAATACCGGAAATTCATTGCTCATTTGATGACATCAGATCTAAAGCACATATATAAAGATAGATATATCCTACTTAGTGTAATTATCCATAAGTTTTCCAGCAGAAATAATGTATTTGCTTACAGGATGCTGACATAAACCTCAAGGGGAGTGTTACATAATATTAAGCATATTTCCTGTCAAAATCAGAAAAATTCAGAATTATAAAACTTATCTTTTCTAAGTACTTGGGATAAAGGATTGTGGCCCTGTATATTTGATTTGATGTTGGTAGAACCATTTTAGTGATTTGCAAGAATTGTTACTTTCAATTACTCTTAATTATTAGGTAACAGATACATGGTTCCAGATCTTTGCATTCAATAAAATTGAAGGTTGGTCTAGTCAAAATGACAAATAATTAAAAGTATTTTTTTGATGGTAGATTACTATATGATTTTTGACATAAACTTGGGATTTAAAACGTTGAGAAGACTTTCTATATCTATGACTATATCTATAGAAATAAGTGAACAATAGGAGTAGAATTAATGCTGAACAATGGAAATAGAATCCTAAGAGTATATATAATATTTATTTACAGTTACCATAACAAATTGGGGACAGAGGGCACAGGGAGAGGGGATGCCACAACAAAATGTGAAGACATACATTTCAACAAATTATTACTATTGTTTGATAACATTATCAAAATGTGTTGTATTTTTTTATCAGTTGTGTACAACTAATTTTAATGATAATTCATATGGAAAGAATTTCTTATAACTAGAGCATTTTGGTCAAAGGAAATGAAATTATATATATATATGTATATATAAATACACACCTTTTTTTTTTCAGAGAAGAGAGAAGTAAGACTATAAAAAGACAGCATGAAATAGGGAGAATGTGAATATAAATTCAGGGAAAAGATTATGTAAAAGTTTTCCATTATTAAAGAGTAGCTTATTCAGGTATTTTTTTTTTAAGGTAGTGTTTAGATGTCATTATACATTGAATTCATATTTTAAAATGTCAGTATTTCATTTTGGTACAAATGACAACTTGGAAATATTTATGTGATGAGAATTTTTAGACACTTAAAAATTTATGAGGCAGTATTTCAGTATTCTTTTAAACAGAAAAGTAAAAGGCTTTTAATCTACCTGATTAATTAATTGGGGAAAGATGAGAGTGGATGTAGATGGTTGAGAGTCAATGAATGGCTATTACTGGTCAAAAATTAGGTTCTAGCTAAATGCTTTAATTGGTGGATTAGTTTTTAAATAAGTTATTGTACAGTGTTCAATGAAAAAATACTTTTGGTTGTAAGGAAATAATATATTTTTATGATATCAAGAGGAAAGTTTTGGTAAGATATGGAATTTTTTTCATAAATTCACACATGAATCTGAAAACCTAGACTGTACTATTATAGAACCATCTGTGGGTACAGAAGAAGTTGAGCATCTCAGAAACTTTTTTGCCTGTATATGCTTGCTCATGCTCTGTCTCTCTCTAGTGCTCTCTTTTTCTTGGTCAACTCCTTTCCCTTCCTTTGGTTTCTCTTCCCTCCCTCCTCTTTCTTCTCCCTTCTCTTTCTCATTTTCTTCCCATTTCTCCTTTCCTCCACCCTTCCTTATTTCCCTTCTTCTTCTCTGTCAGTCCCCATCTTTCTCTGTCTCCTCCCCTTCTTCCTCTTCCTTTCCTTTCTGTTTTTCTTTATTTCGGCCTGCCACTAAGCCCTTATCAGTTGCTTTCAAACCCATGTTTGGGTCTCTTCCCTACAGTTTACACATCTATTTCCTGATTTCTTTTCCTCACCACCAGTTCACTCTTTAGTTCTTCCAAGTCTCCCTGTCAGCTTTTTACCATGCCAGATAACTAGGTAAATGCCTTTTTCAGATTACTAATCTGATAAAGATATCTGAGATTTTGCTGACAAAATATTGTTATTTGCTTTCAACTTAGAATCGATTGCCTTGTATTTATTCTTTTCCCCAGTCATTTTCTCAGACTTTATTTCTAACTGGCTATATAGTGATACTGATGTCAATGTGACAGCTAACTGATTGTGAGACCAAGTTTGCCAGTATATATATTAAAAATTTCTGGCCAGGATACTTAAAAAATGCTACTACAGTGTGAACAAGGAAAGATGGAGCTGTTACTATTATAGACTGGTGTGAATGAAAAGGAACACTGCACCAGGCAGAATCAATGTAGTTTTTTTGTAAGAATGCAAGAATTTAGAATGTGTGTTTCATAGATGTGATAAAAAATATATTGTCAAACAATAGGCACATTGGGAGTTCTACTTCTGCTTTGTATGTAGAAAATCACCAGAAAATATTACTCTCATCTTAAAAACAGAAAAAGCTGTATGAGCTACAAAATTATAACTTTTCTTGACCCCTGTCAGAGAGCTGAGGTCACAAGGCATGGGAACTGAATTCCAAGGAATGACAAGCCCCTCCAAGGAGATGGGACACATGAACTATTCACCATTTGCAGACCACAAGAGGAAGAAGTAGCCACCATAGAAGCTGGTAAGAAGAAATGAGCTAAAATTTTAATGCATTCTTAAAGGCCAAGTATGGGTTGGCCTATCTGTTTGCCCGAGATACAAGGGGAGTGCACGCTTAACTCATATGCTCTTCTCCATCTCCCTCTACTGGCTGCTAACAAGAATGAATGGGTCAGGGCAGTAGCCTACATCAGGCACGCAGGAGTTCACAAAGTAATCAGTCCCTACCGAAAGACCAGCACAAAACCTCATCATTTCTCTGGATCCTCTTCTCATATGGAGCAGAAACTTTAAGCTATTGGAAAAGGAGCAAGAAAGCTTCTTGGGCCCAGGATCCTGCATCAGTACAAAGCAGAGATGAAGTGTCATGAAACCCTCTTTTGCCTGAAACATGTATCAGATGCTGTGTAGAATTTGGCTGCCATGATGGTAAGGGGTTGGAATGCTAAGAAGACCCCCATATTGGAAGCTCGGGCATATGAACCCTTCCTAAGTCTCATGATGGACCAGAAGAACTGAGATCCTCTGTTCCAAACAGAATCCTACTATAAAAAAAAACAAACAAACAAAACAAGAACAACCAAAAAAAAAAAAAACCAGAGCAATTAAGAGCCACCTACTATTGAGGGAGGGACAGTAGCATGGAGAAGGACCCTCTCTTGGCTCACATGCAGGAACTAGTAAAAAGGTAAGAGAAGAACAGGAATACAGAGAAAAATTCCTGTTGACCCAGACCACACTAAGTACAAGGTGATGATAGCTCATGGCTGGAAAGATTTGAAGCCTATGGTATACTTAATGGTGAGTTTAACAACTGAAACTGAAATGTAGTTTGAACATTGACTAGATTGATTGATCCCCTCATATGAATGGCCTGACAGAAAAAGAGATGTACTTATCTCTAAGCAGAAATACCGTTTGCTTCAGTATCTGCTGTTCTGTACATGATCACTTATGTTTAATAAAAAAGTATATAACTACAAATAAGAATGAGCATTACATTACCAAGACTCAAAAGAAATCAGTAGATTTATAGGTGACCCAGGTGTTAGGATATGAGACAAATTTTAAAATAACTGTCTATCATGTTAAAGGATATAGTGGGAAAGGTAGACAACATGCCTGAAAAGATGAAGAGTTTCAGTTGAGAGATGGAAAGTGTTTTTAAAACGTGCAATATTTGGAAATATTAAAAATACAAATCTTGATATCAAAAAAGGAATTTTTTGATGTGCTCATTAGCAAATTGGATATAATCTAAGAAAAAACTAAATGAAGGTAGGTCCATAAAAATTATCCAAAATGAAACATTAAGAAGAGAGTAGGAGGGAAAAACAGAACATAGTAGCCAAGATTTGTTGGATAATATTAAACAGACACACGTAATTGGCTTTGTGGAAGTAGGAGAGAAAAGGATGGAAGAAATACTTGAAGAGAAAAAGGCCAAAAACTTTCCAAGACTGATGAAAGATAACAAATCACAGATACCAGAAGCTCACAGAACCTCAAACAGGATAAAATCAAAAGCAGACCAAAAATACCTAATTTGACCTAATCGTAGTCAAATACTGAAAACAAAGTGAAATCTTGAAGGCAAAGTGAAAGAAATTATGGGAAGTGGAAGATAAAAATTATAGCAGAATTCTCATAAACTGTACAGGCCAAAAATCAGTGGAGCCACTGACACATTAAAGTGCTAAAAGAAATTTAACCCAAAGTTCTATATCCAGCCAAAAAATCTTTCACAAATGAAGACAAAATTTTTTTTTTCAAACAACCAAAAGCTGTGTTTAACTCAGATCGATATGTTAACCCTACTTGCATGTGCAGGTAGACAGACATCTAGATGGACAGATGGTTAGGTGGCTGACGGATGAATGGATACAGAAAGATGGATCTGCACAGTGGATGGATCTAAATTGCAGAAAATAAAAACAAAACTAGCTGTTTGATTTTGTATAACTGTAATATTGGATTCTGAATAAAAGCTTGTTAGAAAACAGAAAAGGAATGTCAGCATTAGGAAGCTGTGGTGGTATGAAACATCTGCGAGACCAGCAGTTAAGTGATACTTAGTACATTCTGGATCCCTAGGATGCTGTGACACTGATCAGCATAAGCACATATACTCAGTGAACTTTGTATTCTCCAGTTTAACAATAGATCTATTTATACAATCTAAAACATATATCTAGAGATTTCTCAGAGTCCCTAGAAGGAAAGTAACTACTGATTAGAGGAGCCTGACCTTGTAATTATTCTTTAAAAATTTTTTTTTTCTTTTCTCTGTCACATTTATCAGGGTACCTGGAATTCTTTTTATTAGAATTATAGCATTCATTTACTAACTTCACAGACACTTATTTAAAAAATATATTTATTACTGTGCATACAAAAATAAACTTCCTGCCTTTCCAGGATGTCACAGTTTGTTAGATAAGACAGACAAGCAAATATTAAATTATAATACATTGTGAAAAATAACATTAGAGCAGTGTTTTTTTAAATCTGAGAAACTGAGAAATTATTTGTGTCTGGCTATCACCAAATTATAATCTTCAGAGAGGAGACCAAGCATTTGTGTTTTGAAATTATTCCTCAGCAATTTCATGTCTACCCCACTCCCTTACCCTGGGACTATAGTAACTATACTACAGATATTTTAAAAGCCTGAATTGGGAACAAGAATTTGGAATTGTAGATGTAGGCTAAATAATAAAGGCCCTTTAAAGCTTTATTGTCTAATGAACATAATTGCATTAAAATACTGAGTCTCTGTTTTAACAGCATTTAGCAAAACAAGGATCAGATCTGTCCAGTAAAAGAAAAAATACTGTTTTTTTCTTATGAACTATTTTTATTGAGATGATAGGATTCATTTTGATTTTTTTTTTTCCCAAAGATTTTATTTATTTGACAGAGAGACACAACGAGAGAGGGAACACAAGCAGGGGGAATGGGAGAGGGAGAAGCAGGCTTCCTGCTGAACAGGGAGCCCAATGTGGGGCTCAATCCCAGGACCCTGGGATCATGACCTGAGCCAAAGGCAGACGCTTAACGACTGAGCCACCCAGGGGCCCCCATTTTTATTTTTTTTAAATAGCATAAAGAGGTCATTAAATAGACTGAACCCCAAATCTACATTATCTTTTGCACTTAAATTCTCCATTTTAGGTTAGTTTTTCAATCATATTCTTCCATGGAGTCTAATATATTACTACTATACAAAGACTTAGTATTTCTGGAACATTAGTTAAAATACAGGTCTGTAACCTGGGTCTGATTAAAGTGCCTCTGGAAATGGAGGGGCAGTTGTGAAGCACCAGAAAATTAGTTACTTGACAAGAGTTGAGGGTTAATCAGTTTTTCATTTTGAAACTTGCTTCAAGTGGTTACATAAAAAAAAAGTAATAAATTACTCAGAAGGGAGTTCTGGTTCTAAAAATATGATAGACTAAATAGACTGAAAATCCTCTGTCAAACATTTTATTTATTTTAGATCAACATTTTTTTTTATTAAAGATTTTATTTATTTGACAGAGAGATAGCGAGAGCAGGAACACAAGCAGAGGGAGTGGGAGAGGGAGAAGCAGGCTTCCCGCGGAGCAGAGAGCCCTATGCAGGGCTCGATCCGAGGACGCTGGGATCATGACCTGAGCTGAAGGCAGACGCCTAACAACTGAGCCACCCAGGTGCCCCTAGATCAACATTACTTTAGATAAAATGTATAAAAATACTACTTTAGATGCATAGCTTATAAGGTATTGAAATCACAAAGGGTCAGAAAGAGGGCAGAATGTAAAACCAGAGAATTAAACCTGTGAGCTCAAGTTTTATCACCTGGTTAATGGTGGTGATGGAAAAGTTGCTGGCCTCCAGGACCTAGTTATTGGAGAGTTAGTGGGGAGGAGAAAGGCGGTATGGATATGCTTAGAGTGTTGTAATTATCTGTCTATCCGGATATCTACATGGAGAAATCTCCAGAAACTTTGTCTTAGCCTGGGCTCTGAGTGTTGGACAGGAGTTGTTCCCCTGAGAATTCTAACCATGGTATAGGATGCTTCTTCCCCTTGCCCCCTCTGCAGAGAAATAAAGAAGGGAATTAAATAAAGAATTGAATAAAATACAAGGTTATTTAAGAGCAGAGAAATTTATAAATATAGGTAAATCTTAGCTAACCTTGACTGTATAATACAACAATAATAATGGAAACATGAGACTAATTTGGAGGTTTTAAAAAGATGGAAATAAAAATCTGTACAATAATGTAACCCAGCTTTTGGAGGTATATTGATAAAATATAAAGCAATGTAACGTTTTACATTGCTTGTGTAACAGTAGTAATTAGCTTTGTTCTTTAAGTCATGTATGCATTCTAAAATTTTAGTCATTATTATTAAAGAATAGAAATAGGGTTTCTACTTTCAAATCTGCAATAGGAAAGAAAACTCAGTCTATATTAAAGAAAATTCAATCTGTATCGACAGGAAGAAAGGAGGAAATGAAGAGCCATAGAAAAATCAGAGTAAATAGCTAAATACAACACGATGAGAATAAATCCAAATGTCTCACTTATAACAGTAAATTGAGACAGATTAAATTTACCAGTTCAGAGACCAAATCTCTTTGATTGGGTTATTTTATTTAAAAATTAAAACTTCCATACTAAATTCTACACTAAATGTAAAAGAGACACCTAAATTTGAAAGGCACAATAAGATTGAAATAAAGAGATCAGAGAAAAAATGTTATGAGGTAAGAACTGGTGAAACTATGTAGTGAGAAGAGTTAGACTTTCCAGGTTAAAATAGGGTTAAAGAAGATCCCAATGAAGTGATAAAAGGAATAACTTCACATGAAGACATACACTGTGAACCTCATGTATGTAATAACACAGCCTCAAAATATATCAAATAAACGTGACAAATTCAGAGAGAAATTAAAATCTCTAAGGAGAAAAGCAGAAATTATGAGGTACTGGAAATTTGAACAACACAGTTAACAAATACATACATAGAAGACTGAATCAGTCTGTCAACTAGAGGAATCCATATTTTCAATCACACAGATTACGTAAAATGATTTTTTAAAATTTAAATTCTCGTTAACATCCAGTGCATATTGGTTTCAGGAGAAGAATTCAGTGATTCATCACTCATCATAAGTGCACTCCTCAATACACGTCACCCATCTAGCCCCTCCCCCACCCATCTCCCTCCATCAACCCTCAGTTTGCTCTTTAAGAGTCTTTTAAGGTTTGCTTCCCTCTCCCTTTTTATCTTTCTTTTCTCCCCTCCCATATGTTTTTCTGTTTTATTTCTTTTTTTTAAAGATTTTATTTATTTATTTGAGAGAGAGAGAATGAGAGACAGCACGAGAGGGAAGAGGGTCAGAGGGAGAAGCAGACTCCCCACTGAGCAGGGAGCCCCATGTGGGACTCGATCCCAGGACTCCAGGATCATGACCTGAGCCGAAGGCAGTTGCTTAACCAACTGAGCCACCCAGGCGCCCTTTCTATTTTATTTCTTAAATTCCACATATAAGTGAAATCATATGTTAATTTGTTTTTCTCCAACTGACTTCACTTAGATTTTTTAATCTTTTTTTCAAGAAATTTAGGCATCGGTTTTTAGCTGTTTATCAGACGTGATTCCAGTGTTTTGCCAGTTTCCCAAAATGAATTTCTCTTTGAAGGTATTCAAAGAAAAGCATCATTAGTCCCTTTTAGGCCTTTTCAGTTCTTTCCTGCCACCATTGATTTAGATAAACATTTTTAAGTTTCTGAAATAAATCATACTTTTTAACAACCTTTACATGCTGACATGGAAATTTGTTTTAATGCCTTTCTAGTTATGAAAAAATTTTAAGTCTCTGATGTTCACTAGTCATTATTTAGCATTATTTGCTTTTTGACTCTTTAAAGCACGTCCGAAAAGAGATTGAAATAAGACAGATCAGTGAAGATTGAAGCAAATTAATTCTCATAAAAATTTAGTATGTTCAGATACTTTTGCAGCTGCTTAGTTTGGCTGTGTAAACTTATAGCAAGCTAGGCCAACTTGAGCAAATTATTTTGTACTGTATTTTGAGTATGTATTTCAGTGCTTTGTTTCTAGTGTGGGCATGCCAGATTTTATATTTCTAAAATTTAGATATCAAGATTTGCATGGCATTGCCTCTAGATTAGATTAATGTGTTTGAACAATTTTATAAAATTGTAATTTTTAAAAATATCACCAAGAGGAAAATAGATCCTTAAATTTCCCTGGTAATTCACATTTTATTGTATAGAAACTGATTCATAAGCAGGCAAACTGTGAGATCAGGAATTTTTGCCCATAGTTTGTGTTTATTTAATATCTTAAAGGCTCTGAATATTTTAGATTTATCTCTAGTCTTTATTACCATAATAAAACTGTATTCACATGTAATTTGTTGTATATACTTTCAGATAAATTAAAATAAACACAAATTATAATGTATTCTTTATTTGATAACATTTTTTATTTCCAAAAGATAAATGATTGTTGTTTAGCCACTAATGTCAATGCATAGAACATTGTAGTGAGTCCTTATTAGTGAGTATGAAGAATTAAACAATATGTTTCCTGTTGCCAATCTAGTTTAGGACAATACAAGAGAAGCCCTTTTAGGAGCAACACATTTCTTCCATCAGAGATAATAATTAAAACCAACAAATCAGAAACATATTCAAATAGATGTTTTTGGAAACAGAGATGTTATTGTGTATTTTGAATTGGATTTTGGGGGGAAAGTGGTAGTAGTGATTTGTAAAAGTTTTTATTTGTGAGCTTTGGAATTTAGTATTAAAAATTCATTAATACACTCTCTCCCTTTAAAAAAAGATAAATATGAAAAAATAAATGAAAACTTTTTTTGTATTCAATACAGTTAATTCATTTCAAATTATATTTCTTGAGATTCTTCAAGAGTTGGCAGGTGGAGAGGAGGGCTGGGTAGGTAAGGAGAACAGAGGCTTAGTATAAAGGGCTCCTGTTCCTACTTGGGCTGTAACTGGAGCAGCTCTACTTAATCTGTTTGGTATCCTGGGGTTCCAAATAAATTAGGTAAAGGAGGACTTCCTTGTTAATGTTTGTGCTACTTGTTTTAAACTGAGACTTTTTAAAAGAAGTTTTGGGAAAATATACATACCTGAATATTTTTTTAGAGCAGTTTTAGGTTCACAGCAAACTGAGAGGAAGATACAGAGATTTCCCATATACTTCCTACTCCCACATGCATACATACCCTCATTATCAACATCCCTTTCCAGAGTGGTACATTTAATTATTGAACCTACACTGACACATCATAATTACCCAAGGTCCACAGTTTACCTTAAGCTTCATTCTTGCTGTTGCACATTCTGTGGATTTGGGCAAACGTATAGTGACATGTATTCATCATTATAGCATCATACGGAGTAATTTTCACTACTCTAAAAATACTCTGTGCTCCACCTTTGAGAACTTGGTCAAGCTCTTGGAAATAAATCTGACAAAATTGTGGAGGTCTCCTATGACTGGCCTCCGCTGGAGTTTTTAACTCTCAGACTTGTTCACACTGAGCCTCCAGCAGTTCACCAGTTACAGTTCAGATTTTTATATCCAGGCATTGTTTTCTATGGCAGTTTCCCCTCATGAATCATGGCTTATTCATTCACCTGTCTTTTTGACCTCTAAAGTAACAGTTAGACCTGTTGTCGATCTCTCTTGTGAATCCTGAAAGAGTTGTTGATTTTTAAATCTGTTCACCTTTTATTTGTTATTAAGATAAAGTGTCAGTTTCCAAGTGCTTTATGTGTGGAATTGGGAGTCATTTTTGTTTTTAACTACTGATGATTTGATGCTTGTGGCTTAATCTAATATACAGATAGGCAATTGCTACTTTTGTGACACTATAGCTCACAATTGTGTATCTTTTGTGGATTGGTAAGGATTAGAGGAGTAATTTATAAAATAAAGGCTACATAATAGTGGGCTGAAGTTAGTATGTCTTTCTAAGGTATTATGTAGATTGGAACCCAGAGGTTATTATTGTATTTGGTAAAAAATAAGCAATGACAATTTCTGATTATTTCTCAAATGATGAACAAAAATCTGACAACCAAATTCAGAACAGGTGTTAAAAAGAAATGCTTCCAAAGTATTCCATATGCATTTGTATTATGTAACTTATACTTGCTTGATCTTTCTGTTTCCAAAGATTAACTGTCTTTCAGATCTCTAAGGAGTGCTGTATTAGGATATCATCAAAGGCTTAAAGACAGTAAAAAATCATATAATTATTGTTTTTAAAATCAGAAATGATAGTCAAATGAGATAAATATCACTAACTAGTGGACCTGTGTATTTATTTTTATTTTTTTATTTATTTTTAATGAACTAAACTCTACCTCCAACATGGAGCTGGAACTCACAGCCCTGAATTCGAGTCGCATGCTCCGCTGACTGAGCCAGCCAGGAGCCCCTGGACCTGTGTATTTTTAAATACTCAGAAGTTATTTGCTCTGCCTGAGGAAAACGTTTATAAGGATATTTATAAGGATATTTATAAACTTTTATAAGGATATTTATTTCTCACCCTAGCCCCATCATGATGATACCCAAAAGCTAGGACACTGAGAACTTTTATAGGCTCATAAGCATCTGGGAAGCCTGAAAATAGAACTCAGGGCTTCTGAAATTCAGTTTGATCTCTCACTGGCCATTGTATATATGAATTGAACCTGTTTCCTTTGTACACTTGCTTTTTGGAACACAGTCTAGAATGGCTGTGTCACAAATTGCATTTAAAAACTTTTAACTTCTCAGTTGTAGTTGTCTTATTGTTACTTTAGTAAAGGTAATGAACTCTTCAATTAAACATTAAGTTCAATAAGGTATTTCTGCATCTATTCCAAACAGATTATTTTCATCATCTCACTTCAGCATACCAACAATGATTACCTTATTAATAGTGAAACACTTTGTGGTATCCTCACTTTAGCATATCAACAATGATTACCTTATTAATGGTGAAACATTTTGTGGTATCCCTACAAGAAAATTATTAATTATACTGGAAATTATTCTCAGTTGGTATTCCTCTTCATGGTTGTGTACGTAGCATAGTTTGGTTAAAATAAAAGAGAAACAAATTTTCTTTACATTGACAAGGCCATGGGGGCATTTAACTGAGAAATCAAATTTGGCATCACCATTGGAACAGACATATGCCTCCTGATGTTATGCAGTAGGAAGGAACATAATCTTTATAGTATTCTTGTCAAAAATATTTAACATGAACATTATAATGAGAAAACATTCAAATTCAGACATGTCAAACATTCTACAAAACAACTACTTGAGATACTTTAAAAATAACAGTGTTAGGATGTTGTTATATATAAAACAATGAAGAGACACAGGAACTGAATATAGTGAGTGACCTTTGAGCAAAATTAAATAAATAGCTATTCAGGAGTTTTTTAAACAACTGGTATATTTGAATATAGAATGCATATTAAATTACATTCTTAAGTCAATATTAATTTCTTGAGCATGACAGTGGTATTGTGGAGAGTCTTGTTTTTAGAAGGTAGGTGCTGATGTTTTTATGGGTAAAATATCCTGATGTTTGAAACTTACAGATGGTTCATGGGGGAAGAAAGGGTGCATTTGTTTATTTGTAGAGGGATGGCTAAAGCAAATACGGTGACAGTATTTACATTTGGTTAGTCTAGATTGAAAAGTACAAAGTTGTTCAATTTATTCTTTCAGCTTTTCTGTAGGTTTGAAATTTTTCAAAATATGTTGGGGGAAAGGAAAGAAATAGAAATATGATCACATACTAATTCCTCAAAATTTTAAGGATATTTTAGAAAATTATGGCAGCACTTCAGAATTTCCCTTTATAATGGAAAGCAAATTACTGAGGACTCCTTCCTCCTGACCTAAACTATTTTTATCATAATGTTACTAAGTTATATGGATAAATATAAAACTATAGACCACTTTCATATGTTCTAGTTCTTAAGCAACTTGTAATCAAATCAAGTTCTAATTAAATGCAGTAAAAATAAAAACCAAAAAGAGGAAAAAGAAAGTAGCAGCATGATGACATAGTAACAGTAATATGATGGAGTAATAGATGTTTTGCTGAAAATAAATCACCACTGCAAAAAGTAAGCTGGTTCTGAGTACTATAGTGCAATTTCTTCCGAGATTGCCATGTCAATAGAAACATTTCTCATTTTATACTTAGTCTCTATACTACTTTTTCTCATCCCAACTACTGTAAAGTCTTTTTGTAGAACACAGTAGATAATTTAACCTTTACTTATATCCCTACATTTTTTATATATTACTACTTTTGTTTTTTATTAGCCTGAGAATAAGTTAGTATATTATTATACTGTACTGTGCTGTTTTTATTAAATCAAATTATTTTCAGCTTTTATAAAATAGCAAGAAATTAAGGACTTATTTTATAAAAATGTTTTTCAGTTTTGAATTATTAATGCAAAAGGGAAGTTTAATCTTTGTAACTGATAAATTTAACATGAGTATGGTACTTGAAGCAGGATTTTTTTTTCCATTTTTACTTCAGCCCATGCCAAATCGCAGCTATACATTTATATCTCCACAATATAAACTGATTGCTGTCATTGAGGTGATCACTTAATGCATTTGCAATAATAAACAAAAAATGTGGGAATACTCTTCCATAAAAGCAATAAAAATACAGGCAAATCTATAAAAACTGAGCTAACTTGTGGCATATAAGCCTTGAAGACCAGCAGCCTTGTAGCTACCAGTAGGGAAGAAAACTGGTGTGGGAACTTCTCAAAAAGCCCCAATTTTAGATCATTGTCACTGTTCAACCTGACTTACAGCTTACTGGAAAAAGCCACATTCATAAGATGTTATTTCTGTTTGACCTCACTCAGAGTCTCCATGGGAAAAGACCTGTACCGAGGGTCTTGTTGAAAACAATCAGATGTAGTATCACAGTTGTCTAAGTCTGTGATACCAGATGGGGCAAACAGGAGTCCAGTCAAAAACCGAAAAGGAAGATCTGGGCAACAAAACAGCGTCAGGGACTTTGAAAAAAACTCTTATATGTTCCTGGGATGTAGAATGCTTTCTGAATGTTCAGGCCAATGTGCTTATCCTAGAAAGGGCTCTAGTTGCTTACGTCTGATTGACTCTCTGTAAGTAAGAAGTGAAAGCCAATGCAGATTTAGAAGTTGCCTGAACTTTGAAAGGATGCCGTAACACACACACACGTGCCCTGGGCAAAGGGTAGAAGACATACTGGCTCAAAACATTTAAGAAAATGTTGTGGATACTAAGCGATGCTGACCCAGGAGCAACATTTCCTAATCTAGGTTTAAAAAAACCAAAAATTTTAAAAAGAAAACCAGTTAAGACCTAAGTGGTTTCATACAGCAAGGACTTACAGACTACAGATTCACTTCTGGAAAAGTCTTTAGACAAGTGGCAACAAAGCCAAAACAAAAAGCCAAGTCACAAAAGTCCCAGGAAAGGGAGGTAGGATCTGATTGCAAGTTACCACATTATATTCTCTAAAATGTCTACTTTTTATCAAAAAACCCCCCCAAAACCAAAAACTATGGGGTATGCAAAGAAGCAGGAAAAATTAGTAGAAACTATCACAGATGTTGGGGTTACTAGATAGAGACCTTAAAGCATCTATTATAAGTGTATTCATTGAATTAAAACACAATTAAGGAATGAAAGAGAAATATAAAAATATGTCTCACCAAATAGAGAGTTAAAAAAGATAGAAGAAAAATAGAAATTCTGTAATTGAAAAGTGTAATAACTGAAATGAAAAATTCACTAGAGGGACTCATGAGCAAATTTGAGCTGGCAGAAGAATCTGAATGAGGAGATAGGTCAATAGTGATTATCCAGTCTAAGAATGTAGAAAAATGAATAGAGCCTTAGAAACCTGTGAGACACCATTAAGCACGCCACCATAAATAGACTTTCAGAAAATTAAGGGAATAGAGAAAGGGGTGGAAAAATATTTAAGGAAAAAATGGCCAAAATCTTCCCAAATTGTATGAAAAACATCAGTTTACATACCCAAGAGGTTCAATGAGCTCAAAGTAGGATAAACTCAAAGACATGGGCACCTAAACACATCAAATTTAAACTATTGAAAGCCAAAGGCAGGGAGAGAATCTTGGAAAACAGCAAGAGAAAAGCAACTCAGCACATAAAAGCAATCCTCCATAAGATTAGCAACTTTTCCTCAGAAACCATGAAAGTTAGAAGGCAGTGAGATACATTCTAAATGCTGTGAAAGGAAGATTGTCGAGAAAGAGTTTTATATCCAGCAAAACTACACATGAAAAAAAATGAAGAATTTAAGACATTCTCAGATAAACATAAACTGAGCAAGTGTTTTTCTTGCAAAACTACCACACAAGAAATACTACAGGCAGTCCTTCAGGCTGAAAGTAAAGGATATGAGATAATGTAAATCCATATAGAGTAATAAAAAACACTAGGTAAAGATAATTATATTGATATAATAAAAGATAGTTTAAATGTATTTTTTGGTAACAGTTCTAACTGATTTAAAAGACAACTGAGGGGCGCCTGGGTGGCTCAGTTGGTTGAATGTCTGACTCTTGATTTCGACTCAGATCTCAGGGTCCTGAGATCAAGCCCTGCGATGCGTTCCCCACTGGGTGGGGAATCTGTTTAAGATTCTCTCTGTCACTGTGGACTCTGAGAAACAAACTGAGGGTTCTAGAGGGGTGGGGGGATGGGTTAGCCTGGTAATGGGTATTAAAGAAGGCACATGTTGAATGGAGCACTGGGTGTTATACGCAAACAATCCTGGAACAGTGCATCAAAAACTAATGATGTAGGGGCGCTTGGGTGGCTCAGTCAGTTAAGCGACTGCCTTCGGCTCGGGTCATGATCTCAGGGTTCTGGGATTGAGCCCCGCATCGGGCTCCCTGCTCCGCGGGAAGCCTGCTTCTCCCTCTCCCACTCCCCCTGCTTGTGTTCCTCTCTTGCTGCGTTTCTCTCTGTCAAATAAATAAAATCTTAAAAAAAAACAAAAAAACTAACAATGTAATGTATGGTGATTAACATAATAAAATAAAATTAAAAAAAAAGATTCTCTCCCTCTTTTTAACAATAACAACAAAAAAAGAACTGAGGAAACAGAATTATAAAATTGTATCCATGCACTTACACCCTAAAATGATATGTATGTCCATAATAGCACAAAGGATGGGGTGGGAGGAGAGAAGAGCTACATTGGAGCAAAATTTCCACATAATATTAAAATTAACTTAGTGATGATCTGAACTAAATTTTTAAAATTTCACATGTTAATTATAATCCCCAGAAAACCACTATAAAAATAACTTCTAAAAAATATAATAAAAAAAATCAACAAAGGAACAAAAGTGTTATCCTGGGGAATTTCTGTTTAACACAAAAACAGCTAAGGGAGGGATATAGAAGTAAAAAAGATATAAGAGAAACAAATAGCATAGTTGAAGGTATAAATCCTATCATATAAATAATTATGTTAAATGTAAATGGATTAAACACTCCAAGGTGCAGAGATTGGCAGAAAGGTTGAAAAAAACAGGAGCCAACTACATACTGTTTATAAGACACACTTTAGATTCAAAGACACAAATAGATTGAAGTAAAAAGATGGAAAAAGATACATCATGCAGACAATAACCAAGAAGCTGGGATGGCTGTATTTAAATCGAACAAAATAGAGTATAAGTAAAAATTGGTGCTAGAAACAAAGCAAACCTGGGCGCCTGGGTGGCTCAGTTGGTTAAGCAACTGCCTTCGGCTCAGGTCATGATCCTGGAGTCCCGGGATCGAGTCCCGCATCGGGCTCCCTGCTGCTCAGAGGGGAGTCTGCTTCTCCCTCTGACCCTCCCCCCTCTCATGTGCTCTCTCTCTCTCTCATTCTCGCTCTCTCAAATAAATAAAATCTTTAAAAAAAAAGCAAACCATTTTATAATGATAAAAGGGTCAATTCAGCAGCAAGATAAAAGAATTATAAATATATGTACACTTAAACTATTTTGAAATACACGAAACTACAATTTATGGAATTGAAGGGAGAAAGAGACAATTCAAAAGTAGTTGGAGACTTAAGTATTCTAATGTCAACAACTCATGGAACAACTGGACAAAAAATCAGCAAGTGTGTAGAAGACTTGAATAACAGTATCAGCCTGACCTAATGGACACACAGCTCACTCCACTCAAGAACAGAATATACATTCTTTTCAAGCAAACATGGAACATTCTCCAGGATAGACCATACATTAGGTCATATAATAAGTGTTAATAAATTTTAAAGGATTAAAATAATAAAAATCATGTTTTCTGACTAAATGGAAGTAGAAATCCACAATAATAGTTAATTTGGGAAATCCACAGATATTTGGAAATTTCTAAATAACCCTTTGGTCAAAGAAGAAATTATGAGGGAAATTAGAAAATATTTTGGGGCACCTGGGTGGCTCAGATGGTTAAGCGTCTGCCTTTGGCTCGGGTCATGATCCCAGGGTCCTGGGATCGAGCCCCACATCAGGCTCCTGGCTCAGTGGGGAGCCTGCTTCTCTTTCTCCCTCTGCCTCTCCCCCTGCTCATGGTCTCTCTCTCGCTGTCTCTCTCTCTCTGTGTCTTAAATGAATAAATAAAATCTTTAAAAAAAAGTTGAAATTGCTTTAAAAAAAAGAAAATTTAATATGTTTTTATTTATATTCACTTCAAAATATTAAAATCTGTGCTAGCAGGGCCTCCTGGGTGGTTCAGTC
The DNA here is from genome assembly GCF_003265705.2 of Callorhinus ursinus. Lineage (NCBI taxonomy): Eukaryota > Metazoa > Chordata > Mammalia > Carnivora > Otariidae > Callorhinus > Callorhinus ursinus. Next base: position 33,993,404 of record NW_027397075.1, on the reverse strand, counting down.
AGTTAAACATCTACCTTTGGCTCAGGTCATGATCTCAGGGTCCTGGGATCCAGCCCCATGTTGGGCTCTCTGCTTGTTGGGTAGCCTGCTTCTCTCTCTCTACCTCTCTGCTGCTCCGCCTGCTTGTGCGTGCCTGCTCTGTCACATAAATAAAAATCTTTAAAAAAATTAAAAAAAAAATCTGTGCTAGCAGCTGTCTATTTTTGGGTTCCTGGCTGGGTCAGTCAGTGGAGTGTGTGACTCTTGATCTTGGGGTTGTAAGTTTGAGCCCCATGTTAGGTTTAGAAATCACTTAAAATATTAAAAAAAAAAGTGTCTGACTTCAAGTGTTTATATTAAAAAAGAGAAAGGTCTCAGTAATCTAAGCTCTCACCATAAAAATCTAGAAAAAAATAAATGAAGCCAAAGATAAGCAGTAGAAGGAAATAATAGGGTAGAAATTAATGAAATAGTGAACAGAAAAATGATAGAGAAAAACTAAAACTAAAGTTGGTTCTTTGAGCAGCGCTTTGGTGGCTCAGTCGGTTAAGCATCCAACTCTTGATTTCGGCTCAGGTCATGATCTCAGGGTCGTAAGATCAAGTCCCATGTGGGCTCCATGCTGAATGTCGAGCCTGCTTAGGATTCTTTCCCTCTGCCCCTCCTCCCTGCTCGCTTTGTCTCTCTTAAGAAAAAAAAGAAAAAAGTTGGTTCTTTGAAAAGAGCAACACAATTGGCACACCTATAGGTAGAGTAAGAAAAAAAGACACAGATCACTAAAATTGAGGGAGGGGCACCTAAGCGGTTTAATTGGTTAAGTGTCCATCTCTTGATTTCTGCTTAGGTCATGATCTCAAGGTCTTGGGGTCCAACCCTGCACTGGGCTCTGTTCAGCATGGAGTCTGCTTGAGATTTTCTCTCTCCCTCTGCGCCCCTCCTCCTCCCGCTCATGTGCTCCCTCTCTCTCTAAATAAATAAATAAAATCTTAAAAAAAAAAAAAGAATGAAAGAAGGGAGGTTACTGCTGACCTTCAGATATTAAATGATTACAGTAGAATACTCTGAACAACTGTATGCCAACTTAATGTAGATGAAGTGAACAAATTTTAGAACATTTAGAACAAATTTTAGAATATTACCAGAATTGACTCAGAGGAAGTATAAAACTTGAATAGACCTATGAAAGGGAAAGAAATTGAGTAAGTAGTAATATTCCTACAAAGAAAGGCAGAGACCCAGGTGGCTTAACTGGTAAGTTTTATTAAATGATAAGAAATAATACTAGTATTCACAAATTCTTCCCTGAAGAATTGTCAAAACCAGAAGTCCAAGATATCCCATGAATAGAAAAACAGACCAGTATTCTTCAAGAATATAGTTGCAAATTCCCTGTACAGAATATTAGCAAAGCAAATTCAATGGTGTATTTAAAAGGTTATCACTATGATAGTATGAGATTATCCCGAGAGTAACCAGATTTGTTTAACATTCAAAAATCAATTAATGTAATATACCATATTAATAGAATAAAAAGCTGAAACCACACAATCATGCCAATAAACATAGAAAAGGCATTTGACAAAATTCCATACCCATTGATGATTAAAACTCTTAACAAACAAATAGCAGTAAACTTCAACTTGACAGATGATTTCTATGAAAAACTACAAAGGAATATCATAGTTACTGGTGAAAGACTGAATGCTTTTCCCCTACAAGTAGGAAAAAGACAAGGATGTTCACTTTTCCCTCTTCAGTTCAACACAGTACTGCAGATTCTAGCTAATACTGCCAGGGAAGAAAAGGAAACATAAGATACCCTGATTTGAAAGAAAACATTAAACTGTATTTGCAGATGACATCATCCCATATGTAGAAAATTTTAAGGAATCCTAAAAAAATTAGAATAATTGTTCAGCTGGACAATAGAATAAAATATCAGTATAAAAAGGTAGTCTTTCTAAACATGAACAGTATACAGTCTAAAAATAGTATTCTGTTCAGAATAACATCAAAAAGAATAAAATATTTAAGGAATAAATTTAATAAAGTGCCAGACTTGTACACTGAACATTACAAAAATTTGCTGAGGGAAATAAGATATAAATAAATGCAGAGACACTTTGTTCATAGATTGGATGACTTAATATTGTAGGATGATAATTCTCCTGAAATTGATTTATAGATTCAACTCAATCTGTGTAAAAATTCCAGCAGGCTTTTTTTTTTTTTATAATTTAAATTCAATTAATTAACATATAATGTATTATTCGTTTCAGGGGTACAGGTCTGTGATTCATCAGTCTTACATAATACCTAGTGCGCATTACAAGACATACCCTTCCCAATGTCCATCACCCAGTTACTCCATCCCCCCACCCCTCTCTCTCCCCACCAGCAACACTCAGTTTGTTTCCTATGATTAAGAGTCTCTTATGGTTTGTCTCCCTCTCTGGTGCCTTTCTAAAGAGAGCCTTCCACGTGGTCCCTTAAAGCAAGAAACAGCCCCTGGCCTTTCATTCAGCATGAATGCCCTTGCGGCTTCCCTGCAGCCCTCACTTCCCCGCCAAAGCTGATTGGATCAGGGGAAGGCACGGGACTTTTTTTTTTTTTTTAATAATTTTTTATTGTTATGTTAATCACCATACATTACATCATTAGTTTTTGATGTAGTGTTCCATGATTCATTGTTTGTGCATAACACCCAGTGCTCCACGCAGAATGTGCCCCCTTTAATACCCATCACCAGGCTAACCCATCCCTCCACCCCCCACCCCTCTAGAACCCTCAGTTTGTTTTTCAGAGTCCATCGTCTCTCATGGTTCATCTCCCCCTCTGACTTACTCCCCTTCGTTCTTCCCCTCCTGCTATCTTCTTTTTTTTTCCAGCAGACTTTTTTCCAGGAAATGATAAGCTGATCAGAAAATTCATGTGGAAATGCTAAAGGATAGGAATTGCCAAAACAGTTTTATAAAAGAACAAAGTTGGAGGGTTTTTTCTACTGAATTTCAAAATTTTAAAGCTACAGTTAGTTATGGGCGCCTGGCTGGCTCAGTCAGTAGAGCATGCAGGTCTTGATCTTGGGGTTCAAGTCCCACGTTGGGTGTAGAAATTAAAACAAAATCTTAGGGGTGTCTGGGTGGCTCACTTGGTTAAGCATCTGACTCTTGATTTCGGCTCAGGTCATGATCTCGGGGTCACAAGCCCTGTGTCAGGCTCCTTGTTCGGCAGGGAATCTGCTTGAGATTCTCTCTCCCTCTCCCTCTGTCTGCTACCCCCCCAAATAAATAAATAAATATTTTAAAAATAAATAAATCTTTTTTTGAAAAGCTACAGTTATACAAGACATTGTTGTGCTGGCAGAAGGTAGACATATATAGATCACTTGATTAGAATTATGAATCCAGTTTTCAACAAGGGTGCTAAAGCAGTTCATTAGAGAAAAAAGTTTGTTTTCATCTCATGCTGGGACAACTGGATGCATCTCCATCCACATGCCAAAAGATGAACTTTGACCTCTTCACCCTATACAGAAAAAATAACTTAAAATTGATCATAGACATAAATATAAGGCTGAAACAAAGCTACAAAAAAAAAGGAAAAATCTTTAAGACCTTGGATTAGTCAAACTTTTTTATGAGGTTATAAGAGAAAAAAAATAAATTGGACCTGATCAAAATCCAAAGCTTCTGTGCTTCAAAATATACTGTTAAGAAAATAATAAAGACAAGCAACAGAATGGTTAAAAATATTTGTAAAACTTTTTTTTTTTAATTGTATCTAATATTTTCGAAGAACTCATGTAAAGGAACTGGAACCATCATGCATTGCTGGTGGGAATGTACAATGGTACAGTCAGCAGTTTGTCAATTTCTTAAAAACACAAAGTTACCACATGATGCAGTAATTAACACTTCTTAGATATCTACCTGAGCCCAAATACATGTCCTCACAAAGACTTGAATGTGATTGTTCATAGCAGCATTAATTTTCATAATCAAAAAGTGGAAGCATATCCTTCACCTGGTGAGTGGGTTGACAGATGTGGTGTATCCATACAATAGGTACTATTCAGCAATAGAAAGGAATGAATTATTAACATGTGTTAAAACATGGATGAACTTCAAAAACTGTATGTGAGGTGCAAGAAGCTATACATAGAAGCCATGTATTGTGTGACTGCATTTATATCGGATGTCCAGAAAGGGTAAATTTATAAAGAAAGTTAGATCTAGTGATTGCCCAGGGCAGTGAGTGGTAAATGGCATGAGGGATCTTATTGGGATGAGGAACCTGTTCTAAAACTGATTTATGGAGATGGTTGCACCACTGGGTAAAGTTACTAAAAATCACTGAATTGTATACTTAACAGTGAGTTGGTTTTATTATATGTTAAATGTGTCTCAAGAAGGTACTTTTCAAAATCAAATGCAAGAAATTATATAGCATTATCTTTAACCAGAAGCCTAAAATGTTTATATTACCTTTTTTTTTTTATATAAGGTCATCTAAAATGTAAGGATACATTTTAAAATTTGCAGTTACTTTGAATGTTTAATACTCTGGTTTTAATGCCATGATCACTGGAAATATCAGAACACCTTTTCAGACTGACCTTGCCATATGTGTATAAACTTTTTATGCGACCGTATTTCCTAGATTCAAAACAGAAAACCCACTATATCTTTGTTTTTGAAAATCATAGCACTTAGTTTTCTGCTGTTACAGGTTTGATATTGTCCCTGAAACCTTTGATGAAGACACTAAAACCATTTAAAATAAGCTTTGCTTTCTGTTTCTTCATTTACTACATTTTTCTTTTTGTTTTGTTTCACTTTATTCATTTTAGATCACTGTGTCCACTACTATGATCTTCGTAACACTAAACAGCCAATCATGGTATTCAAAGGACACCGAAAAGCAGTCTCTTATGCAAAGTTTGTGAGTGGTGAGGAAATTGTCTCTGCGTGAGTATTATTCTCCTGAGGTTAAGCTTCATACAGAGCTCTGTCATCATTTACCAGTTTTATAATGTCACCGTGGGTTGATACACTGAAGTATATGTACTTTTTCATAAATAGTAGATTTTTAAAATAATAGCCTAATTAAAATAAATGTATATTTTGGTTTGTATTGCTCACTTTTATATGCTCTTTGTGAATAAAATCCTGATGATGTTAGTTTTTAATGCACCCCCCCTTCAGCATTTGAACTTCAGTTTGGATTTCAGCCATTGCTTCTCCTTAAGAAAAAAACAACATAGTTGATGGAATAGAATGAGAAGTATTTTATCTATTCAAATCAATATGTTATTGTATATTTATCTACACTGCAGTAGATAAACCAAAAATAATTGGTTTTAGGTAGTATTTTGTTGATTCTAAGTTAGTTGATTTCTCTATGGTTTCATGGTAAGTTTTAAGTATGTTTTGAAAAGAAGTAAATATGGCTGCTTATACTTGACGGATATTCTTTGAGAAGCCTCCTGCACTAGAGAATTATAATGAAAGCTTTTAGTTGTCTTTTATTTTGTTTGAGGGTTAACAAGATGTCAACCAGATAGATAAACCTCAGTTGCCAAAATATCGTTGACAAAGTGCTTCTAACAGCCAGTCCCTTCTTTCTGTTAACCCATTTCATGATTCTCTTTATTTTATTTTATTTATTTTTAAAAGACTTTATTTATTTATTTGAAAGAGAGAGCACAAGCAGAGAGAGAGGGAGAAGCAGGGCCCGACACAGGGCTCCATCCCAGGACCCTGAGATCATAACCTGAGCTGAAGGCAGACACTTAACTGACTGAGCCATCTAGGTGCCCCCTCTTTATTTTATATTACCCTAACAAATACCCATTCTGTAATCTTAGGAGATTACTAATGCCTTGGCATTAATACTTGCTGTCTCCCACCACATCTATCTCTATACTGGTTGCTCTAGATAATAAGTTGGTAATTTGAATTGATTTAGCAAGGTAATTTGAGTTACAAACAAGGAAAAAAAGGTGAGAACTGAGTTTTCCAAGGGAAGATAATATAGGTAATTGGTTCACACTTAAGTTAACACTTAAATTAGTGTTAACCAGTCAAAATGTATCCCATCTTTAGGAATAATAATGGCAGTATATAACTAAAATTTTATTCAGATTCAAATGTTCATGGTAGATTATATGGCAGAAATATTTTTCCTTAACTTTAGATTTATAAATGTTAAATCTGTCTGATTTCCAGTATTTGAAATATATGGATACTTAATATTATAAATTGGGAAACTTTAGTTAACCTTATTAATGTGGATATGTTGTTTATATTTTCACCAGTCTCTTGTCCTTCTTAAGTTTTATAAATCATGATTTTTTTTCTTGAATATGTTTGAGGTTTAGAAGTTTTTAGAATAAATTTATCCACAAGTATATTTGGAAGTGTTCAAAAGTAATATTAAAATATACATACTTTGCCACAACCTCTGAATTTGTGACCAATAAAAATATATACACACCTAGGGCGCCTGGGTGTCTCAGATGGTTAAGCGTCTGCCTTCGACTCGGGTCATGATCCCAGGGTCCTGGGATCGAGTCCCGTGTCGGGCTCCCTGCTCCTTGGGAGCCTGCTTCTCCCTCTGCCTCTCTCTCTCTCTCTGCCTTTCATGAATAAACAAATAAAATATTTGTTTTAAAATATTTAAAATATTTTAAAATATTTAAAAATATATATATACACACCTAAAGAAATACTCAACGCAACATTGTTGAGAAAGATTTTATTTATTTATTTGACAGAGAGAGACACAGCAAGAGAGGGAACACAAGCAGGGGGAGTGGGAGAGGGAGAAGCAGGCTTCCCGCTGAGCAGGGAGCCCGATGCGGGGCTCGATCCCAGGACCCTGGGATCATGACCTGAGCCGAAGGCAGACGCTTAACGACTGAGCCACCCAGGGCCCCGAGAAAAAAATTTTTAAACAACATAAATGTCTATTGAAAAAAATGAGAAGCAATAGGGAAGTATTTTAAAGAGCTTGGAGTTTGGTCTCTGAAATAAGACAGTTCCAGCTTGAATCTGCTGTTGACTAGCTGTGGTACCTTGAAAATGTCCTTAACCTTCTCATTTTCAGTTGCCTCATCTCTAAAGTGGAGCTAATAGTTATTATGAAAAAAAAATTGTTATTATGTTGTGACTCTTTAAAGGAAGTAATGATGTAAAGCATTCAGCATGGTGCCATATTCTGTGAATGTTACAGTAAGAGAAAAGATGATTTATTGTGTAGTCATTAACAAAAATATTAAAATGTGTTTATTTAACAGAAAAATTATAAACCAAATTATCGAATAAAGGATAAGCAGTGTACAACCTAATGTATATGATATGATCGGATTTTTGTAACACAAAGGAAAGCAAAAACATGGTGTCTTTTATTCAAGTTCTTTGTCTCTGTATGATAGGATTACCAACAATTTTTATATTCAATTAATTTTTGGTAAATAATTGCATTTGCATATTATTTCAGTAAATAAATTACATAGACTATTCCAGTCATTTATTATATTCCACCCCTGTAGATTCAACTAAGCTGTCAAAATAGGTTAAATTTAGTATACCAATACAATTCAATATTTGAAAAGTAAATCAAATCAAGTGGCATAGAGTGTATCCCTGAAATTAAACACAGCTCCCAGTGGAATTCATGTTATTTGATGATGGTGGTGTGATAGTATTGACGAGTAATGTTTATTAGTAAATACTTTCTAGATGCCCAGGGACTATTGAAAGCATTTTAAATGAATTAATTTAGTTTTCACATCTTACAGAATTTACCTAATTCAATAATGTAGGAATCACTGTATTTCACATAACTAATGAACAAAATTGAGGCTGATGAGGTTATATAACTTTCCCAAGGTCAAAAGCAAATTAATGGTATATTGAGCATTGTTAACTCAGAAAATCTGGCTCCATAGTCTGCATACTCAACCACCAAACTGGATTGCCTCTAAATAGTAGGGATGAGTTTCATACCATGAAATCTTAATTGCATTCTCATTTTTTTGTGTTTACTTCAGCTCAACAGACAGCCAGCTAAAGCTGTGGAATGTAGGCAAACCATACTGTCTCCGTTCCTTCAAGGGTCACATCAATGAAAAAAACTTTGTAGGCCTTGCTTCCAATGGCGATTATATAGCTTGTGGTAAGTAAAACCATCTTTTCCTGGAACTTTTTAACAGGAATTTGTCCCTGAAATTCCATTCAACGGACATGGACTATATACTAAGTCAGGAAATGATCTGTACGTCCAGAAAGTAGCATATTGAAGTCTTCTGGGATTGTACTGGAGTGAGCATTAGTCCTTCTCTCCTTTACTGAGCACAAACCCTGACTGCATGAAATAGCATTAGATTGTTAAATATGTTTTGTAATTGTTCTCCATCGTACCATGATTTCTGTAGATATTATGTAAAAGAAAAGATTAATTTCTGCTAATATCCTAATTTCAGAGACATTATTTGTCTTCTTAAGCTTGATATTCATTTCCCCTCAGAATGTTCTCTTCATTAAGCAGTTTGTTTAGATGATCTGTTATTCTAGGGCTTTTGTTGTTGGTAATTTATACAAATTTAAATCAGAAGTAGAAAAATAAAATTAGGTAATGTTCAAATGCTTAATACACCTAATGCCTGAATATATGAACTTTCAGTAATTCTTTCAATGAGACCTTTATTTAGTAAAGTTGTATATAATGTAAACCCTGCCAAAGCAAATGTCTTGCAATTATTCTACTTTGATAGATTACTCAAAAATATAGGTTTCCTTATAGGCCACTTATCTAATAGAGGAATGTCTTTATTGGGGAATGGGACATAAATTTTGTAGGTTATTAAAACCAGCCTTTGTAAGTGCTGTAACCTTTTTTTTTTCCCCTCTTAGAAAATCTTTCTAAGTGTCATGTAAGATTCATGCTTTAATAACAAATTTCTGGTCTTCTTTAAACCTTTGCTATAAATGAGGTTTTTGCAGTAATTTTAACCTTACAGTTATCAGTGTTGTTATATCATTTACCAGTTATTATTTCTTTAGATTAGTAAAGTGTAGCTTTTTTTCTATGAATCATTTTTTCACATGATTCCCAAGAAATCCTGTGCTTCGGTCTTTCAGATTCAACCATAAAAGATTTGTCTTTGTGCTTAAACATTGAGTAATAATTACCTTATGAATGTAATGTCCTAATTCTGAATTCTCCCATTCTAAAAAATTATTAAATTTTTTTTTTCAGGAAGCGAGAACAACTCTCTTTACTTGTACTATAAAGGACTTTCTAAGACTTTGCTAACTTTTAAGTTTGATACAGTCAAAAGTGTTCTGGATAAAGACCGAAAAGAAGATGATACAAATGAATTTGTTAGTGCTGTGTGCTGGAGGGCATTGCCAGATGGGGTAAGTTTTCATGTCAGTTTTTTCACTTTGATGTCTCATGTAACACTTTATGTTTATGTATTCACGTGTGAATTTTTTTAAGTTTAAAACATAAATTGATATGTGATACAAATTTTTTCTTGTGCTTAGTATTGCATCACCAAAGGAAACAGGCATTTTAGTTAGTAATTGAAATGTCACCAGTGGAACAGTGTTACACTGATATAGTCTCTCCTGTGTACCCATAGCATCTTGTACATACCTCTGTTTTAGCATTATCACATTGTCTATTTATATCTCTTCTATAGGACTGGAAATTTCTAGAGTACACACTGTGTTTCATTTTCCTTAATGATCATTTGCAGTATATACTCAATAAACATTTAACTGAACCTGATATTGTCTTAGCAAGAAAAAAATTTGATGTAGGTAAAAGAGGCCCTATATGTATACCTAATTAAATACTATTTCAGGGAAGAATTGCTCTCTACAAAATGCACTTATACAAGAATATTTAAAACATTTAATTTCTTAATGAGAAAGTTGTACTTCTAGATTGCAAAAAAAAAAAAGTTTTCTTAAACTTGTCACTTATTCCTACATTTTAAAGTATAAGCTTTCTCATAAGTTATATGAAGAAATAGTTCTTTTTATTATTTTGATTTTTATAAACAGTAGTCACTAATGTTATCTTTTTGAAAAATAGCTCTTTAGGTGCTTACTTGGTTGGTTTTATTTTTGAACCAAAAAATTCTTCCTTGATGGGTACTTTCAGAATTCTGAGTTGCTGATTCTATTTAACTTTAATTAGATATATCCCATTCCTATCTTATTTAAAGTTCTGTTAATCAACTTCCAGTTTTGGCAATGGTACACTAGGTGATTTGTACTAACCTGTAAGTAGAACTAGAAAAGTTGGACCAAGTATATTTATTTCAAAAACAACAACAGAAACCTGTTTGAAAACATTGGAATGTACACAAGATAGAAAAGAATTACCAGCATAGGAATGTAAACCTGGCTTTGGAGTATGCTTTTCCTCTGGGAGCCGTTGCCACTCTTGGTAGAACGGCTGAGAGCACTTAGGACAGCTTCACAGGGGCACAGGGATCAGAATCTAGTGCTCACCACTATGTGGGTGAACTTATTTTGGTTTAGGACCCCAAAAGGGCTGTAGTCTAGGGTAAACCAGTAGAAGGTAAACTCTCACAATGATTGCAATGCCAGATCATATCAGTCCTGAAATTAAAATTAAATGATCCTCTATTGCTAGTTAAAACTTCTTTGAAAGAAGGTCTAAAAAAGATCATCTGGGAATTTATTTTTTTTTAATTGCAAATACAGTAACTCTTAAGACACAATAAAATCACAGACATAGGAAAAAGCAAGATGTTATAAATAAATTTAGCATAAGCAGTGGACAACAAAAACAATATCACAGCAACTCTGGATATTGGAATTATGAGACATAGCTTAAAAATAACCATGCTGACAATTGATAAAAGACAAGATTGAAAATTTCAACTTGGAACTAAAGAACTATTTTAAAAATGAAAATCCTAGAAGTAAAAAATTATAATTACTGAAATTAAGATCTCATTGGATGGATTGTATGGAAGAAAAGACAGTTGAAAAGAATCAATGAACTTGTAGTAAGTTAGAAGAAAATATACAGAAGAAAGCATGGAGAGACAAATAGGATGAAAAAAATGCAGAAAAGAAATTAAGGATGAAGTAAGAAAGTTTAATATATTCAATAGAAGACCTAAAAGGAGAGAAAAGAAATAATACAACTGAAGCAAATATTAGAAGGAATTCTGTTGAGAACTTTACAAAATTGATGAAAGACATCACGGGAGAGATTCAATAAGCCCTTGTATCCCAAAGAATAAATCTACGGTGTGAGTAAAGATTTAATATTATACTTGGACCATGAAGAAACTTAAGCTTGCCTGAAAATCTGACCTTGGGTCTGCCTTCTCATAGTACCACTTTGTGGAAATGTGCTGAATTAGGACAAACATGGAATGTTATTGTTAGCAGGCTAGTTCTCTTTTAAATTAACTATGAAACTCCATCTGTACTATTGCATCTGGACTTAGAGAACTGTGAGTTGGCATATTGACCTTACGTCTACCCAAAGTAAACAATATAAGACTGACAAGAAATCAAAGCACATCTCTGTATCTAGAACCTCATGCGCCCTAACTGTCCTTGGCAACTGTGCGTACTCTTTGTGTGGGTTCAGGAGGGATGCAAGAAGCTATGTATGTCTATAGTTGCTTGCTCTCCTGATGAGTTTGAAGATGTTGTACATGACAAATTTCCTATCCTGTATACCTCTATAAAGCTAACTAACCTAGTGCAAGACTAAAGCTAACTGTGTCTGGTCCTGTGACCCCTACTGGTGGTAGGACGGTCACACCTTGACACATCATAATAAAACTATTGAAAATAAAATGCAAAGGGAGATTATTAAAATAAGGCAGAGAAAAGTCACTGTCTTCAGAACATCAGCAGTTAGACTGACAGTCAACTTCTCATGAAGCAATAGAAACCAGAGTTTGTGGAACCAGATCTTCACTGTGTAAAGGGAAATACCTCCCAATATAAATTTCTATATCCAGTGAAAATCTCTCAAAACAAAAGTAAAATGAAGATACTTTTAGATAAAAAAATATGAGGAATCTGCCACCAGTAGACGTACACTAAAGAAAACCTGAAAGGATATTTTTAAGGCAGAAGGAAAAGATGCAGAACCTAAAGATGAAGGTCACTGATGTAGAAAGGAATGGGAAAAGATGAAGGAATAGAAATGGTGAAGAGGAATAGAAGTGGTAATATGTAGTAAATCTAAATGCATATTGACTGTATAAAGCAGTGATGCCTCGTTGGATTTAATAAACATAAAATTAAGTATTTGACTGTAATAATATAAGCCAGAAGGGTAAGTGTGATTAAAATGTTCTCAAGAATTTTCCTTGTCAGGGAAGGAGGTAAAAAAACTAATTAACATTAGACTGAAAGGGATGCATATTATAGTTTATAGGATAACCTTTCTAAAGTAGATTCTTAAAGTGTGCTACCTAGATCAACACATCAGTGTCCCCTGGGAACTTGCTTTATTTCCCAATAAAAAGATTAAAAGAAAAGTTCTCTAACTCACTTCATTATCAGTCCAGATTTATTTTAAATTTGATTTTTATATAACAGTCCCTTTGATTAGGCATGGAAAAATAACTTCATTTCCTTATTTTAGATGAGGCAGAAAGTGTGAGAGACTGTTGTTTATTTAGTCAACAAACATTTATTATGTGCAGTCACAGTTCTAGATATGGAAGATAAACTTGAACAAAACTGTAAGAAAAATTCTGGCCCTCTTAGGAGACTTAAAATTTTATGTGCCAGAGGAGAAGGAAAAACAGAATGAGTAAGTTGTTGTATCAGAAGGTGACAGGTGACTTGGAGAAAAACAAAGCAGGAGAGTGGGACAAGGAGTTCTGGAATAGGGAGTTCTAGTTTTCAGTGGTGAATAGCTGAATTAGAGCAAAGACAAGGACATAAGGTGTAATCTACGTTTAAAGGTGTGAGGGTGTTCCAGGTGGAGCAAACAGTTCAGAGGCCGTGAAGTGAGGAAGTGATTAGTGTTCAGGGAACAGAAAACAGGCCAGTGTGGCTACACTACAGTGAACTAGGTGGAGAGTAGTCGATTTCAGAGTGGTGAAGAAGAACCATTTCAACAGAGCATCGTTTACCAAAGTCCGGACTTTGGCTTTTACCGGGTGTGAGTTGGAGCCATTTTAAGATTTTGAACAAAGGAGTGATACAGTGTGACTTCAATTTTTTAAAAATCGGTTTGGCTGTTTGAGAATAGATTATAAAGTGTCAAGAGTGGAAGCAGGAAGGCTGTTGCAGTAATCCAGGTAAGATAACATGGTGGTATACCGGTGAGAAGTAGTCAGATCCCATTCATATCTTGAACATGGAACCAGTAAATTGCATGTGGAGAGTGAAAGAGAAAAGTCTAGGATAACACTGAGGTTTTCCCCCCCATAACTTTAGAGTGGAGTTGCCGGTAATTGAGAAGACTATCAGAGGAAGTGTCTTAGAGGAGATAGGAGGGGACGTTTGGACTGGTTAAGTTTGAGTTGTACTTGCCTTCTAAGTGGATGTACCAAGTTTGGAGTTCACAGCAGATTGTGGCGCCAGAGATAGGCACTGGTAGCTGTGAGCATGTGATGTTTAAGCCAAGAAATTGGATGGTATCTCTGCAAGGGAATATAATTAGATACTAGAAGTCGTGTGAATACCATACTTTGGAGGGTACCTTAGTGTTCAGTGATTGAAGTGAGGAGGAGGAATCAGCAAAAGCTGAAAAAGAGTCATTCTCTGTATGTTAGAAAACTGGTGCCTGGGAAGCCGAGTGAAGAAGTTTTTCAAGGAGGCAGCGTTGATGGTTTTGTCAAATGCTACTAATACAAGTAAGATGGGTAAAAAGAAAATGAAAGGAGTGGTATGAGAAAAGCTTGATTGGAGTGGTTTTAAGAAAGAAAGGGAAGGGAGAAGTTGGAGATAGTGAAATACAGAGAGTTGTTTTGGGGAGTAGTAAAACAATACCATGTTTAATCTCACCTAGATTACTTTGTTAAAATATGAAATCAATAGCTGTCTCTAAAAAGGCCAAACATTTCATCGTCTTTCTGTTCTTTTTTCTATTCTACCTAATTTTGATCACAAGAAAGAGATCAATTTATTTATTTATTCTTGAAAAATTTTATTTTATTTTTAAAAGATTTATTTATTTGAGAGAAAGAGGGAGAATGGGGGGAAGAGCAGAGGCACAGAATCTCAAGCAGACTCCGTGCTGAGCGCAAGCCCTACTTAAGGCTCAATCTCAACATCCTGAGACCATGACCTGAGTGGAAACCAAGAATTGGATGCTTAACCAACCGAGCCACGAAAGCGCCCCATAAATTTAGAAAAATTTTAAATGTAATCAGCCAAAGAGAGGAATGGAAATCTAACTTTGTAAATAAAAATATGATTCAACAAAGGGAAGGACATCTATCTCCAAATTCACCATAAAATGTTTTTAGTTCATTCTTTTGTAGTTGTTGGTCAGTTAGGTGTTAGATGGTTGATGGGACTGTTCAGATCTTGTCTTTTCTGATTTTTTTCTGAAAGAGATCAATTTAAGGACACTTAGAAAATAGCTTAACTTTGAAAGTCTTTTTAGGTTTGGGACAAATATAAGTAGTGTATCAATTAGCTGTAATGAACTAAAATGATCTAAAATTCTTCAGTTATGATAGTATAAAAATTGATTTGCTTTTATGTTATTTAGGCAGTGATTTAGTCATAGGGAGGGAATGAGAAATTAAAAATGAGTGGTAGAGGGAAGGGCACAAAGACAGATACATTCTTTTAGGACAGTATCTCAATCTTAAAAAGTTTAGGATAGTTTCCAGCAGATTAAATTTCCATTTAGCTTTGTTTTTTCCTATAACCTAGGTATCTGTCTATCTGTATATTTCTTTTTGGCCACTTCTAGGTGAAAATGAACCAGTAATCTCAAGCCCTATTTTGAACCATCAGCTAAGATCATATATAATTCCCATTCTTTTTATTTCCGCCGACCTTCATATAAACTGGAAAGAGTGTTATACACTGCTCTTTTTAAGATGTTGATCAACTTTATTGTATTTATTTCATTTTCTCCTTTATTTCACAGTGCTATGGAAGTTAACAGCATGCTCTCCCACCGTCCTGTTTGCTGTGTGGTCTATTTTGCTTTAGGATTACAATTCTTACTTTTAATTACTCTCATTTAAAGATGGAATATTTTTAATGTTTCTTTTTTTTTAAGATTTTATTTATTCATTAGAGAGAGAGTGAGAGAAAGAGCACGAGGGCGTGGAGGGGTAGAGGAGGAATCCCAACGAGGGGCTTGAGGGGCTCCATCCCATGACCCCATGCTCGAGCCCAGGACTCTGGGATCACAACCTGAGCTGAAGGCAGTTGCTTAACTGGCTGAGCCACCCAGGTGCCCCTAATCTTGTTTCTTTTAATCTGAGAGATGATACTTTGTCCTTTGTCTATTTTTCTTCCTTCCTATATTTTCCCTGTGTCTAAAAGCACCTTTATTCAGTCACTTTTGGGGCTGCTGACAGATCCTTCTGTCCTTTGTTCCTTAGCTTTGTCTTGCACTGGTAATGGCTCTAGCATTTCTACCACTAAAATGCCAAAATCTCTTCAACCATATTTAATTTTCAAAGGAATTTTAAGATGTTTCATTTGAACTCTAGTGAAAATTCTTTTTGCTTTTTAGAAGAATTTTAATTGCAACTTAGGCCCTCTCTAGAATAGAAATGGTAGTGATTACATGAATGAAGAATACAGAATTATTTTATATTTTGTTTTTAGTTTATTATTTTAATTCACTTGAAGACATTTTAATTAAAGAAACCTTAGTAGTTTAGAGTTATTGATACAAAGATGTTCTATTGCCTAATTATTAGGGTTTTTCTTCCCAAGACTAAATCTTATTATTTACATTGCCTATTTCAGTATTAATTTTCATGATTTTTAAAAAATATGGATTTGTGCGAAATAACTACTAGGAATAACACATCATTTTACCTTTGTTTAGGATTTCGAATTTAATTTCCTCATTGGTTATTTTTTGAATATAAATGAGGAGAACTTGATCGTATGTTTAAATTGCTGTAATAAAGGAACTTTCCACTTACTTGAAGAAGGAGCTATAAATTCTAAAACTGTGTGTGAATGTATTGTATCTATATTGCACATCCAAATACATTCCATTTGAATGATGATACAGTCTTTGAAGTAAATATGGTTTGCTATATTTCCATAAATAGCAGTCAACTCTATACTTTTGAATATAGAGAATATGGGCTTAGTAGGCTGCAGTTTCAATTCATTTTCTGACTCTACTTCTTTGCAAAATACCACATAATTTATTTGGCCTCTTGTGTCCGGATGTAAAATTTGCTGATACTTTTTGGAAACAGCCATTATCTGGATTAATAAAGCCTGTAGGTAATCAGCAATCTATGTCAGTTCTAGTTTCAACCTTTCCTTCTAAAATATACTGTTTATTCACAATTTTTGGTAGGTATTAATATGGACTAACAAGTTTTGTTTTCTTCCTCCCTCTCTACCTTCCTTTCTATGACATCCCTAAATCCTCAAATCCTTTTAGGTGTACCTAAAAGGCAGTAATGATATGGTCAGGATAATTCATTAACTAATTATCCTCAACTAATTTATAGTTGATTCAGAGAAAAATTTTGCAATTTTAAGAGGGTGTGGGGGTCAGTGTGAATGTCCTTGGCAAACACTTTGATGGAGTATAATGTCATCATCTTGGAACATTATCTCTTAGGCTTTTTTACTAAATGACCGTTATTGTAGTTCATTTCTCAAAGAAACAATTAGAAATGAATACATGTATATTTTAGAGAATTTATAAAAATGAAAAGTAGAAAAAAATAGTCTATTATCACTTTTTCCAGAAATAACCAATAGTAAAATTTTAATGTAATTAATCTTAATGTTATTTTCCATTCATGGGGACTGTTTTTTTATTTAAATAAAATTATGTATTTTGCATATTATCATGTATTTTTATTTTTTTCCTGTATTTACCTTTTGCCTTTTTCATTAACTCTTAATAATCTCTCTCTTTTTTTGAAGATTTTATTTATTTATTTGACCGAGAGAAAGACTGTGAGAGAGGGAACACAAGCAGTGGGAGTGGGAGAGGGAGAAGCAGGCTTCCTGCTGAGCAGAGAGCCTGATGTGGGCCTCGATCCCCGGACCCTGGGATCATGACCCGAGCTGAAGGCAGACGCTTAACGACTGAGCCACCCAGTCGCCCCTATCATTAACTCTTGAAGAGAGTATTTTATGCCTGCATAACATTCTATTCTAAGAATTCCATGACTGGCATACCATTGTTTTGTTGAGGATGTTAATGTTTACTTTTTACTATTATATAACTTTACTACTTTGAATACTTCTTCTTGAATATTTTTGCAATCTTTAAATTTCTAATTCTTTAGAAGAGAACCTTAAAGATTTATCCATTTAAAGAAAATGAATACTTTCAATACTTGTGATTAAAATTAGTTTGCCTTCTGGAAAAGTTTATTTACATTTGCTCTTGCACCAAAAACAAGAAAGTCCAGGGGGTTCAGTTTCACCATGTGCATCAAACATAGGATATAATAATGCCAGTACCTCTGCCAAGTTGAAAATATTTTGTTAGTAAATATGTAATCATTTTTTATTGTTTCCCTAAGTAGTTTTCTGAAACATTAGCTTTTGATTTTTTACAAATTTTTTTTCTAAAGAAATTTTTGCTTGAAAGGGAAATACCATGCAATTGAGATAATTGTTTTATAATCACAGTCTTTTGGCAATTTGGTGTTTGTAATTAAAATCTATTCCACTGTCTCCCACACCCTACATCCTCCTTGAAAGTAATGCTATAAAGCTAAGGTAAATTTGGGACACTATTGGTTAGTCTTGATTTCTATTAGACTGGAGTCAGGTAGAGGAGAATATGTGCTTTGTATCTGTGGATCCTTCTGTTGGCATGACCCTTAAAACTGATGGAATGAAACATAAATTGACTCAAGAATGCAAATAACTATTTCTGTTCTTAAGTGATCATATCTATTTAAAGAGACACCATATTTTTGTTGGAAGCAGATTCTGAGTCCATTGTATCTTCTGAGACTGTAGGGTACCCCCATCATTGTTTTATCAGTTCTGAATCACGTCATACGTACTTAATCTAATCTTGGGTCACCAATTTTAAATGGATATCTGATGGGAAAAGGCAATACTTATAAAGGACACTTAGCACTTCCTTAGCTCTTCAAAAATGATAAAAAAAAATGTATACTCTATTCTCAGAAAAAGCATTAGTTATTAAGGATGGTTATTTTCTCTTGTGGCTTGAAACACCAGGAATCATATTGAAAGTTTCTATAATTCTAGAATGAAGGATGTCAGGACAAGGATTTTCCTAATTTCCCTCCCTTGAAACCAAGTCCAGCAAATGGCTTGGGAATCTGTCAACTATATTGTCATCCATACTATACAAAGTTATAAACATACTAAGCGAGAGCATCCTTTTCAGTCATATAATAAAACACATTTTTTATATTCCTATTTCTAAAGAATGAATTTAATAAATTTCTAACTTTATACAATGAAACACTTTTTTTTAAGTGTTTCTAACTAAAACCTTATATTCTTTTTTTAAGATATTATTTATTTGAAAGACAGCGAGAGGGGGAACACAAGCAAGGGGAGTGGGAGAGGGAGAAGCAGACTCCCCACTGAGCAGGGAGCCTGATGCGGGGCTCTATCCCAGGACCCTGGGACCATGACCTGAGCCGAAGGCAGACCCCTAATGACTGAGCCACCTAGGTGCCCCTAAAACCTTATATTCTTAAGATCTTCTTTTCTTTACCTAAATCTCTCATGATTTCTACCCATTAAAAATATTTGCTGAATGAATTAGTGTACTGCCTTATACTGTTATTTGTGTTCATGTCTCTTATCCCCTGCTAACCTGCAGACTCCTTAAGAGCACAGACTATGGAACCAGGTCACTTAGGTTCAGTCAGATTTTCCACATAGTAGCTCTGTGACCTTGTACAAGTTCCTCAACTGTACTGTGGATCAGTTTCCTCATCGATATTTAAAAAAATTTTTTTTTATTAAGTAGGCTCCACACTCAGCATGGGGCTTGAATTTACAACTCTGAGATGAAGAGTTGCTTGCTCTACTAACTGAGCCAGCCAGATGCTCCTTCCTCATCTATAAAATGCTGATGACAATAGTAATTTACCTCTTAGGGTTATTATAAAGTTAAAATAAGTTACGGTACATAAAGAGTTTAGAATATTTTGGCATATAGTAAGAGCTATATAAATGTTTGCAATTAGGGTCATTAATTTTTAAATTATCCTTAGCACAAAGCAAATGGTTTGCACCTAATGTGTAATTAGTATATAATTTTTGTAATGAATGTTACAGTCTTTTCAAGTCTTTTAGGCTTGTCCTTTATCTTGTTTGTTCCATAATTAATTAAATACTAATTTTGAAACTAAAGAAATGCTGGAGTAGAGGTGGGAGATACTTCTAACATCTAATAGACTCACTTGAAACCCAGTGGTAATATCAAGATTACATCAATTTAAGAAAACTAGTTTTTCTGACATCAACATTCATGGGTACCTATATAATTATTTTATAATTACCAGTTTGCCCCTTGGGATAACCTCCAGGCTTTTGTTTATTTTCAAAAGCAATGAAAATTTTAAAGTGCATGCAGCTATAGGGAAGTTGGTATTTATTATTAGCTTAATAGTTTTGTTAGATTTATGGCCTGTTCTTCCTTTCCTTTCAACATTGCTTTTATTTTACAATTTAGTCTTCTCTCAAAAAGACTTAACATACCTATTTTTCCATTTATTTGTTTTTATCTAAGAGATAGGCATTCCTCTCTGACTTAATAAACACTGTGTATAAAGTGGCAGATTGCATGCAACTAGGGAAGCTAAAGCACTGTAAAAAGCCAGTCTGCTTTCATTAAAGTGCAGAATGCTTCTATAGTAAAATTTGTTTATACCAGTGATTATCAGAATCATCTTGGGATCTTTCAAAAAAATATATATATATATATAACAAAACATCTATTGTTAGATCCATGAAGCCCTATTTAAGGGGAGGAAGGATGGTAGGTGGAGACTTGTATTAAAAAGTCCTCTAGGGCTCCTTGGAAAATTATGTTACCACTGGAAAGAGATTTATTAGACATAGTAACCAAGAGGCATAAATGGTTCTCCAGCATCTGCTAATGAGGTAATGATTGTAATTATGAATATCTAATATCTGTTAGATTTTGCTATTCCCTTACCCCCTTGGGAAGAGATACAAATAAAAATAATAAGATGTGGTCTTTTTCCTTTTCTTTAATTAAAAAAAAAAGACCTTTAATTTATATTAACTTCCCACACTTCTAAGCTGTTTCTGATCCTGAATTCTTCAGTGAACACTGAGAAGACAACATAGGAGCTTCTTTTTCTTTCTTCTCTCCTTTCTTCATTTCTGTTTCTCTTTTTCCTTTTATCTTTCCTTTCCTTTCTTCTTTCCTCTAGCTGGATGGTTTATAACACTTTAGAAAATTTTCCTGACTGGAAGAGGGCCAATCTGAATGAACTCTTGTCTTGGGCGTGGAAGGAAAGAAGATTCTGAGCATGGACCCTGACTTCCAGGAAGACTGTGGCTCCCATCTCCTAAGTGCCCCACTCTCCCCTTAGCGTCCAGACTAGAGTGGGGTGGGGAAGTAGAAAAGAGAGGAGACAAGAAGGTGGTGGAAAACTGAAGCAAAGCTGCAATTTATTTCTTCTCTAAGTTAATTACATTAAGTGTAAATATTCCTTGACCTTAATATCCACTACTGTATGGGACAACCTCTGTGAAAACATTTGTTGCTTTAGATATTTTATGGTGAATATTGTAATGAAATCAACAAAATAACATTTAGAGGATCTGCCACTCAACATTTTAAATATATCATTATTGTCATTTTTATATGTACTGTAATGGAATTTGACCTACATTAGAATGGTTCTCATAATTTTTCTCGTTAAATATTTTTTTTGAAATAGTGTTTGTTCTTCTGCAGTATGCCAGTTTTGAAGCACAATATTGACAGAAATCTTTAAGCTACTTGGTTTTTGTTTTTATTTTTTATTTTACCTTGTGTGAGGGAAAAAAGAAATATATTAATTTGAGAGTACATTCTGAATTATGCCATTAACCTATAAATAATTTTTCATTATTACCCCACCACACTTAAAATTGTCCAAAATATTTTGAGATGGGAAGGGATTTAACTTTGTTTTCTAAATGTTTATCTTTTGATAGTTCCTACCAAATTTCTATTAGAAGTAGTAGAAGGCCAGAGAGTGAATATTGAATATCATTTCCTTGACTTAAAAGTTTTTAATGAATACTACTTGAGTTGGTTTTGTATGCTGAGTATATGTATGAAAAATTATGATTATTATTTTCCAATTAACTAAAAACATGGTTAGCAATTACTTAAATCAGAATTAACCAAGGACAGCAACTGTTAAGAGAAAAGTATTTCCTGCTAATTCAAGCTTGCATCCTATCTGGGGAAAAGAAATATATGTTTATATTTTACTTCACTAGTCTCACGTTAATCCCAGTTGTTCTCACGAAGTCTCTCTATTGATGTGATCCTTACAGCCTTTCAGATCTCTTACTGTATCATTTCTTAAATCCCATTTTATGCAGCATTTTTTCAAATAAAGCTACAAAAATTGGCATTGATATTTCTAGGATGGTAGAAAAGTTATTACTACTGAACATAGAAATAATTTGATTATGTAGATTAAAGAAAAGTCAATCTATTATAATTGCTGTAAAGAAGCTATTTAATTTGGGGCCTGGTTTTTTTTTTTCTTTTAATTTAAGATTTTATTTATTTATTTGACAGAGACTGACACAGCGAGAGAGGGAACACAAGCAGGGGGAGTGGGAGAGGGAGAAGCAGGCTTCCCGCAGAGCAGGGAGCCTGATGCGGGGCTGGATCCCAGGACCTGGGATCATGACCTGAGCTGAAGGCAGACGCTTAACAACTGAGCCACCCAGGTGCCCTTTGGGGCCTTTTTTAACTCTAGATAAGAAGATTAATTTGGATGAAAATATAGATTCTTTATTTGAACTGGGCTAACCAACCGAAAGGTAAAGATAAAGGCAGAAAATAAATCCAAATCATTTGGTTTAAATGATCAAAGTGTTTACACATTTTGAGAATTAAATAGATGGTTGATATTGCTTATGTTTGTCTTCAAGGTCTTTGACTTTGATGGAAGTTGGAAGTTTAGGGATAGATTATACAGAAAGTAAATCTGACTTCAAGATTCAGTTCCTTTTTGTTAATTTACTGTTTTAAATCCTAAGTATCCAGAGCTGTGGCTTTGTGACACACCAAGTATATCTTTTTGAGTTGCTTCTCAGAGCTTGAGAGAGCAAAAGTAGAAATTGCCTTTGCTTTTAGTGGGTTATTTTGTTTGTTTTTTTTTATTTATTTCGCACAACATCCCAAATATAAGTTTATTTTAGGAGACCCAAGAGTTTATCTTTTTATTTTTAAAAAATTGCTAAGAATTATTATATCTCTTATGGTTCCTCATGTAGTGTTATCACCTGATAGATAAGAAGTGAAATATTTTATTTCATGCCAGACTATCTAAATACTTTTGAAATATGTGGCTCAATATGTATAATTCTTATTTTTAGCAGCCAAGAATAATTTAGGTTTCACAAGTCATACTTATGTGCCCTTACTGTTTTTCACTAACCAACCAGATCTGTAATTCACATGATAATCCTTGATGTTTGTATTAATGGTAGACTATAGTGGTTCTAGTAAGTCCCAAATGTCAACTAAGAAGAATGGATAATTGTTGTAGATACTGTGGGTATTTATATTTAAAAGGAGGGTTTATGCCTCTCCCAATTAAAAAGTTAGCCTTGCCGCTTCAAAATTCAATAGGAGTCTGTGTTTATGAGGAATACTTTCATTTCCTCAAAGTCTTGTTTTTTGTTTAAGACTTTTTAATTCTAAGCTTTTTACATTTCTGTTGATTTTTAAGATCTGACAATTGTGTTTTTCTTTACTAATAGAAAGGATGAATTATTGATGGCAAAACAAATTCTAGGATCCTGTTATAGGGATCTTGCCGGTCTTTACGGGTAAGGGAAAGCCTGGTTACCCTGTAGATTTTACATTCTCCATCCAAGTCCTCACCATGTTTAAAAATATGTTTCAGTCTTTCTATAATGAAGAAGTAGAATGAAGAAAACCACTTAATTTTGACCAGAGCTGAGATTGTATGTTAGAGGCATTGCTTTTACTTATTTTTCCTTTTCCTTTTTATTCTCTGCTTTCCAAGCCATCATTTTAGGGATATGGAGAAAAAAATAACTTATCAAGGGTAATAACTTGTTTGTTGGTTGGTTGGTTGGTTTTTGGCTTTTGGTTTTTTTTTTGTTAGTTTTGTTTAAATCTCATATTAACTTTAAACTCCTCCGTTTGATACAACCAATGGAGTGAAAGGGTTTTGTTTTTTGGTAATATTAATAAATTGTTTGAAGGTATATTTTTGCTGTTGACTGAGATTTATCAAAAACATAAGTTACATTTTAAGCTTGTGTATATCTTGTGTCTTTTTAGGTGTAAGGATTTGCATCAACCTGAGTTATTAAAGAGTGAAACTCTTGGCTCTGAATAGATGTGAATCAACCCTTAGGAAGAGATTCTCTCACCTAGTTTAGGTGCCCTGTTTCTTACTTTGTGATAGATAAGTGGCAATTACTTTTTTTTTTTAAGATTTTATTTATTTATTTGACAGAGAGAGGGAACACAAGCAGGGGGAGTGGGAGAGGGACAAGCAGGCTTCCCGTGGAGCAGGGAGCCTGACACGGGGATCGTGACCTGAGCTGAAGGCAGATGCTTAATGACTGAGCCACCCAGGCGCCCCCACAATTACTTTTTAAAATAAGCATGAGGTTTTGGTTCTTTGCATGAACATTTGCATTTGAATTATGTAATTTTCTCTTATGCTTGCTAAAGTATACAAGTTATATATCAAAAGACTCAAAACAAGTCAAAATAGCTACAAGCTTCCTTCTCAGGCTGTAATATATAAAGTAATGCCTAACCAAGCAGAAACTTACCTTCAGCATTTGGACCCTCTAAATCCAGTTATATCTTATTCAGGAGACCAATGACATTTTTTTTTTTTAATCCCTTCATCATCTCTGCTTTAGAATGTTCTATTTTTCTCCACTAATAAAGAACTTTTAGAAAACAGAGAATAGGGAAAATTTGCCCTGTAGTAGTAACACCTAAACAAAACCGCAGTTAATGTTCTGATGTCTGTCCTTCCAGTCTTCAGCCTGCATTTCTTAAATAGTTTTATGTTATCGGTGTATTTTGTATTTCATTTTTTACACTAACTACAGCTAAGCATTTCTTCTCCTTACATCATAATGTTAGTGGAAGGCATTTATATTTATTATGAATTAGTTTGTTATTATTAAACATTTAGACTGCCTCTAAGTTTTTCATAGTTCTAAGTTAACAATGTTTTGGGACCTATTGTTTTTCCCCTTTTGTCTTGTAATATTATATTTATAATACAAAATCCTGTAAGTGGGGGAAAAACTGGATCAAAGGGTTCAGATTATTTTTTAGCTTTTGATATCTACTATTATCTTGATTTCCAAAAACAGCCCAGTTTTTACACTATAGTTTCTCCTTAGCATGCCAGCAGTGATTATCAGGGGTGGGAGGTGAAGGGACAAGGCAGTGAGGTGAGAAGAGGGAGATGAGGTATGAGCTAGTGTGTATTTTCATGTAGCACACTCTTTGAAATCTGATTGCTAGGTATAAGCGTTGGTTTTGTTGCTAGCTATGACACCTTTGGAAAAGTCCTTATCCTTTCTGAGTCTACTTCCTCATTTTTGAAGTGGGTTAATACAAATATTTAATACCTCAAAGTGTTGTTAGGAAACAAATGACATTATGCATATGAAACACTTATGCATGGTAAGTTTTCAGTAAATGGTAGCTACTACTAGTAACAAATTAATGTGTGAAAGTTAGAAAATTAACATTTTGAGCATCTATCCTGTCCTCCTGTCTTGCTCAGTATTTTGTGTAAGTTCTGCAAATCTCTTCCAGATATATTTCTAGGTAGAAGGTACAGCATGTGCAAAAGCTTAAGAATATGAAAGAGCCCTGTATGTTTGGAGCCTGCTGGGATATAACAGGACTTGTGGGAGATGAAATGGGAGATGGTAGATTAAGAAGAGTGATTTTTTTTTTTTTAAGGGTCATTCTGGACTGTGTTAAAAACCTTGAACCTTTATCTGTGCAACTATATAAAGTTAAGAAAAGTGATTGACTTCAACTTTTGATTTGTGGTTTTAGTTTAATTAACAACAACAACCAAAAAGATGTGGTAGGCAAGACTACAAAGGCACTGGGGATAGGGTTTTACTTTGGTCCAAGAATTTGGGAAATATATTTGAATTTAAATTTGCAGTGTCCACTGTTTTGTTAGAGGGATGAACACTCTAGGCTTATAGCAGTTAATTAGCTTTTTTTATTTGGGTAAGTCACCTAATATCTGAGTTTCATTTCCCTCTTTAGTTTGAAGGGGTTGTATATCAGACTTCTATTGCCTAGTGGCCATATGTAAAACCAACTTACATGCTTATAGTAAGACCATATTGTTTACATGTAGGTCCACTAATAAACTGAATCTTGTTTTATCCCATATATACAAACTCATGAAAACATTGTGTGAGAAACTCCCTGGCTTGCATTATTTCTCTCTTAATTCAACTTCTGAACTCACTTACAAATGGAATAACTGCTTCCAATTCTAGGATGTGCATTAGCTATAAAGGAAGAACCCTTTTGCCAGTTCGACATAACTTATCTCAGACAAGAAACTTTCTTGATGTTGAAAACATGGGGAAACAAGTTTTGTAAAGGCAATTTTCTAAGAAAAATGGAATTTTCTTAAGCTAGAAATCCTTATTGAGCAAATTGTAACACCTCTCAAGGACTACACTTTTTTTTTAAGATTTTATTTATTTATTTGAAAGATTGAGAGAAAGCGAGAGATAGTGGGGGGAGGGAGAGGAGAGAGAGATCTCTGAGCGGACTCCACACCCAGCGTGGAGCCCTACATGGGGCTCAGTCTCACAAACCTGAGATCATGACCTGAGCTGAAACCAAGAGTCAGATGCTTAACCTGCTGAGCCACCCAGGTGCCCCTCAAGGACTGTACTTCTAAAATATGAATGTTTTACATATAACAGTAGCAAGAAAAGAAATAATCCATTTTTTAAAAGCTCCCTAAAATTTGAACTTTTTTGTTCCCCTCTTCTTTTTTAAAAAAAGATTCATTTATTCATTTTAGAGAGACAGAGAGAGCATGCACACAAGCATGGGGAGGGGCAGAGGGAGAGAATCCCAAGCAGACTCTCCACTGAGTGCAGAGCCCCACCCAGGGCTCGATCCCATGAGATCACGACCCAAGCTGAAACCAAGAGTTGGACACCCAACCGACTGAGCCACCCAGGGGCCACTTTGTCCCCATATTCTTTACTAATTCACTCTTAATGTAATGTTTCTGATACTGTAATTAGTACATTATGTTTTGCATTAATTTTGGCAACTTCACATTGTCAGTAAGTGTTCAGGTAGACTCTTATTGTCACAGGTTAAGAGAAAGTTATTGTATTTAAATTTATATTGCATTTTAATAACATCTGCTCTCATGGTCCTCTAATGAAAAGCTTCTAATTACTTAATATTTTAAGGGATTATTATGTGATGGGAAAAATAAGAGACCAGTGCTTTTTTCCCTTTCTGATATTGCTATGAAGTTTTGATTGTGCAACTTAACCTATGTTTTAAAATGAAAGCATCGGTGCAGTAGCATTCTCCTTTTTCTAACTGTATAACTGTAGTCTTGCATATTTGCTTTAGTTAGCTCTGTTAACACTGAAATACTAACAGAAATGGTATTTCTTTGGTTTGTTAATTCTAACACTTCAGACTAGTACTTAGTTGATGTGATTAACTAGTTTTCCAGAACTGAATCCTTTTTCTAAAGCTCCTTGTTAAATCAAATATGTGTCTTAGTTAGAGTAGCAATTACCATAGTTGTTTACTCTTAATGGTCCTTTGGGGCTCTTTGATTTGTCTACTACAAAGTTCTTGGAATTCATGGAACCTACCCCACAAGGTTTTTTAGGATGTTCTTTGACCCACTAAAAACATGAAAAAGATTGTCATGTCCATGTGATTATTTTACTAGAGAGTTTATTGCTTTTATTAGATTTCTAAAGGGGATCAAATATTAATGATTAAAAATTAGTGCTACAACAAACAATGAATCATGGAACACTACATAAAAAACTAATGATGTATGGTGATTAACATAACAATAAAAAATTTAAAAAAATTAGTGCTACACAATGTAGTCTGGCAAGTTGACTTGATAGGACTATGAAGTAAATTGTACTAGCAATACAAATTACTAAAAATTATAAATGTTAATTTTCTGCTCTCACTTTGAATTTTACATTAATTCTTACATAGCTTGGCCGATTTAAAGATTTTTTATTTATTTATTTTTGCAAGAGGGAAGGGGAGAGAGAGAGAGGGAGCACAAGTGGGAGGGAGCAGTAGAGGGAGAAGCATACTCCCAGCTGAGCAGGGAGCCCGATGCGGGACTTAATCCCAGGACCCTGGGATCATGACTTGAACCAAAGGCAGACACTTAACCTACTGAGCCACCCAGGTACCCTAGCTTGGCAGATTTAAAAGAAAAAAAATCACAGAATAAGTGTACAGAAGCTCTTTATTTTAATCCCTTCATTTTCTCCTCTACTTCTTCCAGTCTAGAGTCATGTTATCTATTATTTTAAGAGAGTGAGAAACCTTAACCAAATCACTTTGCTTCTCTTTGCTTTCTTATCTTTTAAGAAAGGAAGCGACACCAGATTTACTACCTCACAGTGCTGTCGTAAAACTCAAACAAGATTTTTGGCTGTGAATAGCATTTTAACCAACATCCTGTGACATTCACACAAAGTACATCTGTCATATAAAGAACAGACCAATTATGTGAAGAGTTCTGCATTAATTTGTTAATACATAGTTAAGAAACTAGTTAAGAACTAGAACAAATAATGCTAAAATTTGTATGGAACCACAAAAGACCCTTATTAGCCAAAGCAGTCTTGAGAAGGAAGAACAAAGCTATAGGACCACAATCCCAGATTTCAAGATAAAATATAAAAATGTATTAATCAAAACAATGTGGTACTGGCACAAAAATAGACACATAGATCAATGAAACAGAATAGAGGGCCAGGAAATAAACCCACGATTATATGGCCAGTTAATCCATGACAAACGAGGCAAAAATATACAGTTGGAAAAAGGTGGTCTTTTCAACAAATGGCATTGGGAAAACTGGACAGCTGCGTGCAAAAGAATGAAATGGACCGCTTTCTTATACCATACACAAAAATAAACTCAGAAATGGATTAAAGACCTACATGTGAGACCTGAAACCATAAAACTCCTAGAAGAAAACATAGGGAATAATTTCTTTGACATCAGCTGTAGAAACATTTTTCTATGGCAAGGGAAACAAAAGCCAAAATAAACTATTGGGACTGCATCAAACTAAAAAGTTTTTGCACAGCAAAGGAAACTATCAACAAAACGACAAGGCACCCTACTGAATGGGAGAAGGTATTTGCAAATGATATATCTGATAAGGGGTTAAAAAGCCAATATATATAAAGAACTTCTACAGCTCAACACCCCCAGAATAGTCTGATTTTAAAATAGATGACCTGAATAGACATTTTTCCAAAGAAGACAAACAGATGGCCAATAGACACATGAAGAGATGCTCAATATCACTCATCATCATGGAAATGCAAATCAGAACTACAATGAGATACCACTTTTCACCTGTCTAAATGGCTAGAATCAAAAAGACAAATAAGTGTTCGTGGAGGAAAAGGAACCTCTGTGCACTGTTAGTGGAAATATAAATTGGTGCAGCCACTGTGGAAAACAGTATGGAGGATTCTCAAAAAATTGAAAATAGAATTACCGTACGATCCAGTAATTCCACTACTAATTACCCAAAGAAAACACAAACACTAAATCAGAAAGATACATACTCTCCTATGTTTTTACTGCGGCATTATTTATAATAGCCAAGATACGGAAGCAACTCAAATATCCATCAATAGATGATGGGGTAAAGAAGATGTAGTATACATACATGATGAAATATTCCTCAGCCATAAAAAAGAATGAGATCTTGCATTTGCAGCAACATGGGTGGACCTAGAGGGTATAATGCCAAGTGGAATAAGTCAAAAAGACAATTACCATGATTCCACTTGCAGAATTTAAGAAACAAAACAAAGAACAAAAGAGAAACAGAAAAACAGACTCCTAAATACAGAGAACAAACTGAAAGTTGCCAGAGGTGAAGTGGGTAGGGGGATAGGTGGAATATATAAAGGGGTTTAAGAATATGTATGTTATGATGATCGTAAGTAATGTATAGACTTGTTGAATCATTATATTATACAATTGAAACTAACACTATGTTAACTGTACTTTAGTTTAAAAATTTAAAAATCTCATTTTCTATTTTAACAAAATACACATAAAAAATAATAACTCCATAAAAATTGCTAATAATCTGCACATAATCTCACAAGTAAAGAGGAAGAGCAGGTCAGTAAGATTATAAAAACACCTTTTTCCCATCTAAGAATATTAAATCTGTTTATTAAAAGAAGTTTCAGTTGGGCTTATGTATCTCAGCCAGCTTATTAAAGGTATATTTTATGGGGTATGCCAAGAGTTATTAATATAACTTTGAATAAATATAAAACATGTTTTACTTTTTTTTTCATGTTTTACTTTTAACATGAGCTTTATAGGAAGAATTGTTTAGAGTAAAATATTCCTAATTTGAAATAAAAGGACTGCATCCATAATGTGTTTACTCTCACAGTTTCTCACAGTTTGTTGATAATCAGTATGCCTGGTGGTAGGTCCTGAAAGTGTTTATAGGGAATATAAAAAAGGAATGTGAAATAAAATTTTCATGTCTTTGGGTAAAAAAATAACAAAAAGGATGCTGAACTATTTAAGTATAAATTTTCCTATAAATTAAATTATAATTTTCTCTATTTCTGTTTTTATAAATGAAAAATTTATTGTAGTGTAATAATTATCTTACGAACTGTTCTGCATTATCACCTGGATGTTTTGATGTATTAATCTTGAAAACAGAAGATTCTTACTTGGGAAACTTAGTGAGTCAGTTGTTAAGAAAATAGCATATACGTTTTACATGAGTAGTTATACATGTTAATTTTCAATAAGGTTTTTTTTGTTTTTTTAGTGTGCAAGGTTCAGTTTCCATCCCTCTCAAAACAATAGGAAAACATAATTTCATTTTACTGTTTGGTTAATTGGGTGTTTTTACCTCATAGTGAAGGCTATATATAAAAATTTTTTAAATCTTTACCCTTTTAAAATTTGGAAGACATGTTTATTATGTAGACTATAAGTTAAGGACCAGCATAATATTCTTTTAGTATCTAGTGTTTTCTTCCTCATATATTCTAAAGTGATTCAAATGTAGTATCTCAGATATTAATAAGATGAATTTTTCTCATTTGTGTAAGTATATTTCAGTTCTGACTTGAGACCTCTAGATTTTTCCCATCAAAGATTTGTCTTGAATAGATTTTTCCACCTGACAGGGAATTCTAGGCAAAAGTTTTGTGTTTGTTTTCTCTTTAAATATTGTTTTCTTCCTCATATATTCTAAAGTGATTCAAATGTAGTATCTCAGATAATAATAAGATGAATTTTTCTCATTTGTGTAAGTATATTTCAGTTCTGACTTGAGACCTCTAGGTTTTTCCCATCAAAGATTTGTCTTGAATAGATTGTTCCACCTGACAGGGAATTCTAGGCAAAAGTTTTGTGTTTGTTTTCTCTTTAAATATTGTGGGTGACAAATGTGAGTGAATTGATTACAATTTGAATTTGAGGTCCTGGAAGTAAGAGGTTATTATATTAATTTGACCTGCTAGTTCTTTTTCCCCACTTTATCACTGTTCAAAATATATATGGTATTTTGTGTTGAAGTGTTATCTTGAGCAATAATTACACTTCGTAAAATAACTGACTCACCAGTATAAATTTAAAGTCACATTTTTAGCAAGTAGAACTGTTTTTTTTTCTCCAAACGTGCATGGATATACATGTACGTACATTCATAATTTTTTCAAAAACCGTTCAAATCCATTCATTACAAGGAGTAGTATTCACCATTGCCAAAGCATATAATGTCTTACCACATAACTTTATTTCCTCTTCAATTCTTTCTCTCTTTGAAAGTGTGTTTTTGAAATATTCTGGAGCATCAGCATGTCAGTAAAAAGAGTAATAGGTAATTGCTATTCACTCTAGCTTTGTTGTGACTTCCACAGAAGAATCAACTTCAGCATCTGTACAGAAGGAAGTTTTAATGGTTATTAGCCTAGCATTTGAAATAAAATGTTAATGAACAAAGGATATGTAACAACTTTTTTTTAATGCCTTCCCCTGCCTATTTACCACCTGTTTCCACCACTTCTGAAAAAGTGCATCCAAAAGGAACATGTACTTAATACTTAAACTGTTCCTTTAATTTTTAATTTTCATCCAGGTCACAAATTTTAAAATTCCCCTTGATATTTTCTGTTTGGTCTTTAAGTTATTTGGAATGTATTGTTTAATATCCAAATTTGGTTTCTAGTTTAATTTTGTTGTGGTCTGAGGAATGAATATATGGCTTCTACTTTTGGGGGTTTAAAATTAGTTTCATGGTTTCAAGTAGTTCCATGTGCATTTGACAAGAATCTGAATTCTGCTTTTGTTAGGTAGACTGTTCTATAAATGTTAATTAGGTCAACTTTGTTGATAGTGTTTTGCAATTTTTATATAATCTTGCTAATTTTCTGTCTAGTTCTGTCAGTTATAGAGTGGGAATTTTGAAATCTCCGGGTATAAATTGTTGTTTTCTATTTCTCTTTTCAATTCTGTCAGGTTTTGATTTATGTAATTTTGTGTTGTGTCCCATATATAATTATTATAGCGTGTGATGTGTATTGATTCTTTTATCATTATAAAATTTTCCTTTTTGTTGTCATATTTTGGGTCATAAGGTCTATTTTGTCTGATATTAATATAGCCACTCTAGCTTTCTTTTGGTTACAGCTTCTTTGGTATATCATCTTAATACCTTTCAATATCAATCTATTTATGTCTGAATGTAAGGTGTAGATGGCATATAGTTGAATGTTCTTTTGTTATTCAGTCTTACAATCTCTACTTTTTGATTGGGTGTTTAAATTATTTAATGTAAGTATTGATCTGGTTTGATTTACAGATAGTCCCAACATCTGTGTCATACCTGAATCTAGTTTAATGATTGTCTCATCAGAATGTTTTTTCCTGAATGCCTTGTAATTTTTGGTTAAAAGCCATACATACTGTATGGGACAGTAGACTGAAGGAAATATTTTTTTTGCTTGTATGAGCATGCTTTTCATTCTGCCACACTTTCATTGTGGGGATTGTGTTAATGTAGTCATGATTTAGTTGTTTTTTTTTTTTTTTTAAGTTTGTTCTTGCTATGATTACCCTCATTGGACCATATTCTAGTAATACTTTGTGTTTAGAGTCTTGGCTGCTTTGCCAGAGGATTTTTCTCATTGTGTTCTCTGCTGGGTTTTCAGCCTGCCCTTTGCACTGCTTCCCAGAACAAACCTGTCTCTTGTAGCAATCCTTGCTATATTCCTTGTTTATGTGGTGGGGGTGGTTATGAGAGGAGGGATGTTCTTTGAAGTTTTGATTAATCCTCATTCCAAGTCTGGTCCTGTGAACCTAGGTCTTGGGCGTGTGGACTTCACAATCATTTCTTCCCATCTTCTAAATGAAATGCTGGACCTAGCATATGTTCCTGCCCTTCCCCCAAGAGTAAAACATTTTGTTTCCTGTTCTTCTCCCTCAGCTGCAGTAATTTCTACCAGTGCCCTCAGACTATAAGCCCCTCCACCCCCTTACTCCCAGCCCTTTCCTCTACAGACTAATCCTTTTGTTCTTTAGAGGACATAGTAGGTGTGCATCTGCATGGTTTTAGGAAATGGTTGTTCTCTTCCTCCAGCCAATACCACATGAGAAGTTTTCTGAAGATTCTCTCCATTCTTCCCTGGTGGGGATCATACAAGAAAAGTTTGGAAGAACATGCTACCTTGCCACCCCCAATGTTTATACTTGCAGGAGCCTCACACTTCCATGCTAGCCACCATATAGCCTTTTGTTAAACGTGAACTTAAAATTCCTACTGACTTATCCACCTATTTCTGTTTCAGGTAAGCAAATACTCTGGCGTTCTTTCTCCTACAGGTACCAGTTTCTTCTGGTTTTTAGATTGTTTTGCCTGTGACACAGGCAGGTTCAAGAAATGTCATTAATTAGCAGTTCAGCTTTTTTTCTTGTTATCATAGGGGCATTGCTCTTTCCAGCTTTCTCCATCTCTAAGCTGAACTATGGTTTTCAGTACTTGTATTACTTCTACAGATAGAAGGGGTTTTTAACAATCATTTTTAATTATCTTAGACTTACTTCCTGCTATTTAAATTTGTGTATTGTCAGCATATTTCAGAACTCTATTAATAGTAATAGGTTTTTTTTTTCTACATTTTAGGGATAATTATCTTTTGCAAAATATGGTTTATATGTTCATCTGTAACCCACCCCTCCCCTGCCATACCACATGTAATCATTTAGTTTAGTGACAGAAGTACTCTCAATTACAAAAGATAATTCAGTATCTGAATTGGTAGTAGCAGTGAAATCATCTATTTGAATGTGTTTGCTAATGAAAGTCTCAAGACCTATTTAGCCAGGGACAAGAATTTTTGAAGTGTGAGGAGACTATTTATGGTGTCTAGAAGTTATAATGTAACATCTTAACCCATTAGGTTTTTTAATTATTGAGTCTCAAATAAGGAAATTTTCTATAAAGTTTGCCAGACTTTATATGTAACTGACAGTTCTGAAGACACATTTATGCCAATTTGGTATTCTACTTATGAACCAAGGGGATTTCTATAGACATTCAGACAATATAGATTATTGCTATGATTTACTACAACGTGGAAGATATTGGATTAATTTTTTTAAATTTTATTAAATACAATCCTATTCTTCGGTATTCCTTTTTTAAGATTTTATTTATTAGAGCGCACAAGCCGGGGGGGGGGAGGGGCAGAGGGAGGGCAGAAGCAGACCCCCGCCGAGCAGGGAGCCTTGGGGGGCTCCATCCCAGGACCCTGGGGTCATGGCCAAGCAGAAGGCAGGCGCTTAGCCAGCTGAGCCAGCCAGGCGCGCCTCTTCCTGAGTATTCTATAAATTTAAAATCAAATCTATTTAAGTACAAAGTTTGGACCATTAAAGAATGGAATCTTAGAAATTTTAGAAATCTGTTCTCATATTCCTTTTCATCTTGAATCCATCCTCTGTTTTGTCCCCTGCTACTCTGCCACTTACCGCTCCTCGTTCAGGCCTTCAGCACCCCTGGCCATCACCTAGAAGTCCCAGGCTAATTTACCTGTGCTGTTTAAAATGCTCTGTCATGTCCTGATGGCTACAGAATAAAATCTGAGCTTTTTTATGTGACATTTAGCACCCTCTATCTAACACCTACTTTTTCAGCATGATTACCTACCACTTGCATGGGCACGTTTTACACTCCAGCAACACTGAACTGATTGAAGACCCTCAAATACCACGTGATAGTTTATTTGTTTGTTTACACTTGTGCCTTTGACCTTGCTGCTCACTATGCCCAGATGCCCTTTTCTGGACTTCCGTGTGTGACATATTGTAATGTCATTAGACAGGAAGTCCTTTAAGTACAGTGCTGAGATTTGTAGCCACCGAAGTAGTGGAGTATTCATTGGGTAGATGAGGACCACCATAAGATTCCTTACATTTTGCCCAATGTAGAAAAGAGTTGTATCACATTTCTAATGGGGTATCCTTCAAACATTTTGAATACTTCTGGTGGCCAGGAATTCCTGCTTCACAAGGAAATCCATTATATTTTTCTGTAACTCCAAGTCTTACAAACTTGTCCCATAAGAACAGCTCCTACTTCTTCCCATCACCTCATAAACAATAAATATTTAAAAATGTGTAATGTTAAAGCCTTGTTATATGCAGTAAAAGTCAACATCTGAATTTTCATTGTGTTAACTCACTCTTTACCTCAGTCTTACTTGAATCCTTTGCAGGTATATAATGTCACTTGAAAATAGAAATGAAGAGTTCAAAACTGCATTCTGTGAAGTTGTGCTGATGTCGTGTATTTTCCTTTGTTATGTACTAGTTTAAAATACTGAAATGGGAGGATGAAAGAAAAGA
Organism: Callorhinus ursinus; assembly: GCF_003265705.2. NCBI lineage: Eukaryota > Metazoa > Chordata > Mammalia > Carnivora > Otariidae > Callorhinus > Callorhinus ursinus. The sequence goes on along the minus strand of NW_027397075.1, from coordinate 33,957,833 downwards.
GAATAGTACATTTACTTACTAGGACATGTAAACCACACTAGTATAGGTAACAACCTAGTTCTCAGTTTCCCATTTTATTGTATTTATTTATTTATTTATTTATTTATTTTTAAGATTTTATTTATTTACTTGACAGAGAGAGACACAGCGAGAGAGGGAACCCAAGCAGGGGGAGTGGAAGAGGGAGAAGCAGGCTTCCTGCCGAGCAGGGAGCCCGATGTGGGGCTCGATCCCAGGACCCCAGGATCATGACCTGAGCCGAAGGCAGTTGCTTAACGACTGAGCCACCCAGGCACCCCTATTGTATTTATTTTAAATTCTCATAGATTTCCATTTGTGAGAGGTGAAATTTTCTACTGAATTTCTGAGCCACTTCTGTATTTCAAATTCCACTACTGAATATAATATCATTTTTAACTAAATAAACATATAGATTATGTAAAAGTATTAAAATAAGCTTTACATATGTAATCATTTTCATTGAACTCAAAAGCCTCATTAGGTTAAAAACTCTTGTCCTGTTCATCTTGGTCTTATCTTGGCCCTGCATGGGATCTGGAAAATAGGCACTCAGTAATTTTTAAATTAATAAGTAAATCTTTCCACTTCCCTCTCACCAACCCCTTGCCCAATAGCAGAAAAATGCAGACTTCTCCTTTCTCTGAATTCAACATTTGTAGACAGTTTCCAGTGTCTGTACTAGTGTTTTTTCAATGTATGGTCTTACTGATTATCTACTTTAGAATTATTAATTTCCTGGGATTTGTATTAAAAATGCAAGTTTCTAAACCTCAGACTTACTAAGTTATAGTATCAAAGAAGGTGAGACCCAGGAACCTCCGTGGTGTGGAAGGGGGAGGGGGAAAACAAGTGTTTCCAGCAGTGGCCACCACAGACCTGTTCTTCATTTCACAGGAGTAATTAGGTATTATTATCTCAAACCCTTCCAAGAGCCACATGAAGAGTCTTTCTAAGTCCCTGTGGAAGTTGGTCACTTTGGAATATGTTGTAAAGACCAACTCCAAGGGCAACATTGGATAATAGGCTGTGATTCTTTCTGATCTCCTCAGTAGCACAGATAAAAGCTAGAACGTTCTTGTAGTGCTTGTAGTTTGTAGTAAATCAGGATCTTAAAGCTGGAGTCAAAGATCCGTCTCCCAGAAGGTAGCATGTCCTGATGTTTAATCAGCCAAATTTGACGAAACCTTTACTAACTTATTATAAAGGAATACAACTCAGGGAAAGCCAGATGAGAAAGATGCACAGGGACAGGGGCCGCTGGTGGTGGTGGCGGCAGCAGCAGTGCATAGAGCTCTCGTGCCTGTTCTGGGCAAGCCATCCTCCTATCACCTGGATGACTTCACCAGCCTGGAAGCTCCAGGGTCTTCGTTTTTAACACACTGTTCATGGATTCATAAGTAATAAAGTACTATAAAGTATCAGTTGTTGAGCTTTTTTTTCCTTCTTATATTTGCTTTATAAGTATTTGCTGAATTAACAAATTTCATCTAACTAAATTTTCAAAGACTCTAAATGGCCACAAAAAGAAGTGAGGTCTGTTTAAAGATTTTATTATTTATTTATTTGAGAGAGAGAGAGAGTGCGTGTGAGTGAGGGGGTGGGGCAGGGAGGGAGAAGGAGAGAATCTCAGACTCCATGCTCAGCGCAGAGCCCTACAGGGGGCTCAATCTCACAATCCCGAGATCATGACCTGAGCCAAAATCAAGAGTCTGAAGCTTCACTCACTGAGCCACCCAGACGCCCTACTGTGAGGTCAGTTTAAATCATTCATTGAGCTCAGAAATTTATTCTGTACAACCGAAAGAAATTTATTATGAAATGCTGTTCCTTTGATTTTTCTATTCAACTTTTAACATACTAACATCCTTATTTCCTTTTGGCTGTACCTTCTAACAAGTCATTAAATTTAAAAATTTCTGTATTGCCTTTCCTCCCTTTCCCATTTACTTAAATCCTCTCATCCTTTCCCAGCTCAATCCCTACTTTTTTGTTCCCCTGTCCTTGGTTTCTGATTTTGAACAGTTACTGATGCACCTATAGAATGCATTTTACCAGCTGCCATTCAAGTATATTCTTCTTTAATTGTACTTCACTTAGTGTTGCCCCTGTTATATTCCTTGCTTCTACTTTGAGAGCAAAAAATGGCAGCACCATTAGCTGCCATAATAAAATCTATTTAGTTTTCTAGGACAGAGTTAAGAATAAATTTAAATCTACCTAACCTAGGGAGCCTACTTTATGTTTTTAATCAATTTTATAAGATCATGAATATGGTGACTGTGATATACTAGGACAGTCATACAGACAACTGCCTTTTTTTTTTTTTTTAAAGATTTTACTTGTTTATTTGAGAGAGAGAGCGAGTGAGAGCACGAGCTGGGGTTGGGGCAGAGGGAAAGGGAGAAGCGGGACTCTCCCTGCTGAGCAAGGAGCCCGACATGGGACTCGACCCCAGGACCTGAGCTGAAGGCAGACACTTACCAACTGTGCCACCCAGGTGCCCCCGAACTGCCTTTTAATTGTAAAGAAATTTAGGTTCGGGCACCTGGGTGGTACAGCAGGTTAAGCATCTGATTCTTGGTTTTGGCTCAGGTCATGATCTCAGGGTCATGAGATTGAGCCTGGCATCAGGCTCCAAGCTCAGTGTGGAGTCTGTTTATGTTTCTTTCTCCCTTTCCCTCTGCCCCTGCCCCTCCTCGCTGCTGTCTCTTTCTAAAATAAATAAACCAAAAAAAAGGAAATGTAGGATATAGTATTTTGTTAAGAATAATTGCCACTTATTTGTTTGGTGCCTATAATATGCCATTTCCTTTTTTGGCTAGATACTTTACTGTGTTTTCTTTGAGTCTTCATAAAAATTCTGTGAAGTACCTAAAATTATCTGCTTTATAGTTGAAGAAATTGAGTTTCCAAGAAGGTGAAGCCAGTACTATAACAGAACCAAAACGCAGTACGGGTCCCCATGTCTTAAATTTATTGCTATTTCTTCTGTATTACATGATATTCTTAAAGTAGTACAGAACTCTTCAAACAGTTTTGCCAGAGTATTCTGGAGGAAATGTGCAAATAGCGCCCTTAAAAATGCACAGTTCCACCCTCCGCAGTATTGATTGGCTGTATGGAGTAATTGTTTTCTGTCAGATAATCTGATTGCAAGCACATTGTTCTCAAGCTTTATTCAGGAGAGCATTCAGGGTCCAGAGGTATTGATATGTGAGGGAAGTTGTGGGTGTCTAGAGATAATATTGAGTTGTGTGGTGAGGAAAATTAACGTGATTAGGGCTGTGTAATGAGAAGGGAGAAGAGTTTGGAAAGCATTGGAAAGGAAAGAAAGGTGGATTATGTGATTTTTTTGTGTGTGTGTATCTTGGTCCTTCTTCCCTTGGTACTTGTTCTTGGCGACCTTAATTCCCAGAGTAAAGATCACTTTGACTTTATATGCTGCATGTTTTTTTTATTTTTTATTTTTTTTATTTATTTATTTTAAGATTTTATTTATTTATTTGACAGAGAAAGACACAGTGAGAGAGGGAACCCAAGCAGGGGGAGTAGGAGAGGGAGAAGCAGGCTTCCCGCCGAGCAGGGAGCCCGATGCGGGGCTTGATCCCAGGACCCTGGGATCATGACCTGAGCCGAAGGCAGACGCTTAACGACTGAGCCACCCAGGCGCCCCACTGCATGTTTTTTTAATGGTTCTTTTTCTGTTATCTGTCTGAATCCTGTTTTTTTCCTATAGTTTATTTGAATACAGTAAAGTGTATTTAAATGAGCATCTGATGCAGTTGGGAAGTTGGATAACTGAAGCCTTCTTAATAATGAAGCACACCAGAAATGGAACCTGCAGGAACCAACCATGTGGACAAATGGAAAAATGCCTTTTGTCTACAGATTGCAGTGATCCTACATAAACATGGAGGTCTCTGTCTGGCTTAGGACAGCTGGCTAAGTCTGATCGTTCCCCTCCTTACAGCCTTAAAACCAGCATTCCAAGTACTGCTTTCTGCCCTATTTTGTTTACTATTTTGGCCAGTAAGTGTACTGCATTTTTTTTTAAAGATTTTATTTATTTGACACAGAGAAAGAGAGCACAAGCAGGGGGAGCGGCAGGCAGAGGGAGAGGGAGAAGCAGGCTCCCGCTGAGCAAGGAGCCCGATGCAGGACTTGATCCCAGAACCCTGGGATCATGACCGGAGCCGAAAGCAGATGCTTAATCGACTGAACCCCCCAGGAGCCCCAGTGTACTAGATTTCTAATAGACAAACGAGGTTACTTCTGCATCCATCTTAATTGGGTTATAGATATTTTATGGCTTTAAAAATAGGTATTTGTTTGATTAAGGAACCTACAGCCAGGAAGTGGACTGAATATAGGAATAGTGTTTTTCTGAGAGGCCATTGGCTTAATTAATCAGGGCTATCAGTAGAGTTCAATCAATATTTTAGGTATGAAGAAGCTAATCAGAGGTGGCTTCCATGAAGTTCTTCTCATTAGGAATTGATTTGTCATTAAGAAAGTAATTTTTTCCAAATACAATTTATGTAAACTTTTAAGTCTGTAACAGATTTTAGGAATGACCATTACCAGGGAAAAGCTAGCTACTAAGTATTAACTTCTTAGCACTAAATTTGAAATCTCAGTTTTTTCAGTGTGTGTGTTCTGTCAGTGTGGGACGGCTAGGTAGCAGGGGAGGCAGCTGCAGTAGCATTGCTAATGCGTTGCACCAGGTGTGCTGGAAGCAACCACAGCTGGGCTTATTTATAACTTACTGCATGGGGATCGGTCCTTGTTTGTGGTTCTGAAATCCCCATATATTTCTAACTCTGAGCAATTACTGTAGCAAACAATTATTAAGTAGCCTTATTTTTCTAAGCTTTTTAGAAGTCAGTAGTCTACTCTTCATTTTGATGAACCATTTTAAGATTTTGTATTTAAAGATTTTATTTATTTAAGAGACAGAGCACAAGGAGGGGGAGGGGCAGAGAGAGAGGGACACGCAGACTCCCTGCTAAGCAGGGTATCCCTACATGGGGCTCCATCCCAAGACCCTGGGATGGATGAGCCAAAGGCAGACACTTAACCAACTGAGCGTCGGTTAACCCAGGCATCCCTCACTTGTATTATTTGTGCTCTGCTTCTTTACACAAGAAATTAAAATCTAGATTCAAGATCTTTCATTAAAATGACCTCTGACTAAAAATGATGAACATAAATATTATTGAGGTCTAATTCAAAGGGGAAAAGAATGTCTTATGACTGAATCTTTCTCAAGGTATGTTTACAAATATATTTGAGAGGTGTCCTCACCACTCTATTATATTCTAGGATCTTTCAGCCAAGGCCAGGAAATGTAGTACTTAATCTTGTGTTCTTAAATCCTTTGTAATGCATTCATCATTTTGAATCTGCTTGCTACCATGTTTTTCCATTTCATCTCCCTTGTAGCTATCCATGTGCCCTCACCCTTTTGCTGCCATATCATACATGCCCCTTAAACTCTCTCTTCCACAGTCTCCAGTAAATCCAGTAGGTGACCGCTGGTTTCTGTTCAAATCAGATCTATGAATATAGGAATCGAGTGATCCTCATATATAACAAATAAAAGCTGACATAGTAATTAGAGATGGATTTATTTGAATGTGAAGGCAACTTAAGTATTTTGTACATTGCACCAGTACCATCAGTTATACATCCTTCTTTGCTATTTGAGGTTTTGTGGAAGCTCAGAGTTTGATCCTCACAATATGAATTTTAAATCCCATTATAAGATGAAATATTTATGTCTTTCCTGTTAGACTTAAAGACTAGATGGAATTATAACCACTATTATAGCCAAGGATATGCCAAAATCAGGGACAATCAGATATTTAATGCTATAGCTAAATTAGTTTTTTTCTGATAGGTTGGTGCCTCTTCCTGTTGTTAGATAGTTTTAATATCCACTTCTGAGAACAGTTTTTGTTATGTATGCTCTAAATGTGAACACAAGTTCCTTTGGATACCAAATATAAACAGGTCTTGACAGAAAAAAATAAGTTTGAGACAGGGAGGAAGATGACAATCTGGTGATTCTGGTGGAGGTAGATTTTTGGTGGAGGTGGATCTCCTAGTTCCTTCCTCTATGTGTGTGTATGTTTCTGTCTACCCACATTACATTTCTAAATTGGCACTTAGACATGATTCTTGCACTACTTTGAAGTCTTAAGTTGTTGATGTATTGTTAGCCTTTCATGATGGCAAAACATCTTAGAAGTCCTACAAGGAAATTGTAGATCAATCTGTATACATGTATATGGTCATTTTCCCAAAGAGGGAGCAGTTTATAACCAAATCATTTTTAATGAATGTGAATTTTCATGTAAAGACAGATCCAGTGGTAAGATTTAGTGGGCTGGCATTTTGTGTTTATACTCATGATCACATTAGCCTCTTTTACCTTTTACCTTTAGATAAAATTTGAATTTCATATGCATTTATGTCTTCTGTCTGATTAGTACTATCCTTTCTTAAATCTAGTCATAGGTATAGGAAATATCCAGCACCTAGAGCATCATCACTTTGCCATTAAAAAAATCTGGTCCACTTTGTCTTAGAGTGATTATAAAAATATCTTCAATATGGGATGTTTCCACTATTCAGAAAAAGCTTGGCTTAAAAATTTTGAATATGAAATATGATAAGCCACCAAATCTAGAAGTCCTTTTGATTAGCAAAGTTAATTCATTTCCTCTTATTAGATAAGTTAGTTATAAGAACAGGCATTTGAACCAATAAAAAATGCATTATAAGTTATAAGAACAGGCATTTGAAAAAATTTTAAAAAATGGAAGTATGATGTAATGAAGATAATATAATTTATTAATAATTACCCATTTTATTAATTGTAGATTATGACTATCATTCTACTCATAATAATCATTATAGTTTATGCTCAGATAGGTGCCCATTGTTATCTTAAGCAAGGATACCAGTGGGGAGGAAAGAGAGGGTTTGGATTTAACTGGATGATCTTGAAAATATTTCCTTGTGATAAAGAAACTCCAGATCTCCCAGATCTTGAATCGGGATTGGCAGGGAAAAGTAGAGTACTGGCACAGCCTTATATCCTGACTATAGAACACTCTCTTCCATCTTAGTTCTGTGGCCAAGCCCTTTTCTCCAGTGATATCACTTAGAATCATACTTCTAGGGAGATCCATAAAAGACCAAATCCTATACATAGAAAGGACTCTAGGTATATGAAATTTGAAATGTAACATCCATATATAATATGTGAGAGCTGAGGCTCTCTCATAGATATCAAATGTTCACCTGAGACTCCTTTATCCTTGCGTTCTGCTTGTGTAAATTTGGGTTGGGGCCATGCGTGTAATAAGCTTATTAAATCAGTATGCTGCAAGCCAGCAATTGGTATATTGTATCAGTCTTCATATGTTGATTCATACTTTTGCTATTCCATATCTGTGTGTATGGCTTTGGACAAGTTATTAGTCTCTTTAAGACCATGTTTCTTTTTTGTAAATTGAGGATGAAAATAGTATTTTCCTCAGTAAGACTGCTAAGTGGAGACTAAGTGAAGTAATTCATATAAAGTCCTTAGCACAGTAACTGGCCTGTAGAGCTCAACGATTGGTTATGTGGTAATGATAGAAGGTTTTTTGTTTTTTGTTTTTTGTTTTACTATCTCTGTAAGATAGTAAAATGAGACAGTAGTAAAATGGGAATTTTTGATTCTAAGATCACAAACTTCATTTATTTTCTGTCTTACAAACTCAATTCAAACCAATAATTCAGCCTTAGATCCTCTGTAATAGAGAAGGCGGGGTGGGGGGGACTGTAACATTTCAGTTTAAAGAGCAGGACCTGTTATTGATAGATTGTAGTTTTGTGCTCATTTTTTCTTAGACATATTTACATATATTTTTATGAAGTCAATTCAGAAAAACCACATGCTAAAAGAAAGGTCAGGGACAAAAAGAAACTGTCAGGCTTACCTGGTGTTTACTTAAAAATCTTTGAAGATCATTTCAAAACGCATGTTTGAGTATCTTTGTGTGGGCTCCACATGCTACCCGTGTACAGCCTAGACTTCTGGCTGTGTTACAGTTAATGGACACACTCTGGTCAAGGTGAGGGGCTCTCCTGATGACTCATATCCAGACAAAACTGAAGGACTTGTAACTCTGAGATCTAAAAACAATATGAACTTGATAAAAGAGAAGATCTACTCTAAAGTCGTTTTAATTAAAAGAATGATTCTGCATGTCAGGAAAGCCACTACGGCACAATAAGATGAAGCAATAAAATGTTAGGACTTTGAGTCTGTTCTCTTTTTTGTATTTAAATTGAAGGGTACCATGGGGAAGTTTGTGAAGGTTTTGGGATGATTGCAAGAAAATAAAAAGAATGAAGAAACTGGATGACTGAATAGTATCACTTTTAACAGAGCATTGATAGAAGAAAAACTGTTATAGATCTCTGCATATTGTATTTGCATCTCAACTCAAGGGATAGGAAGAGGGTGTTCAAAAAGCAACTCTAGGTCATGCATGAACAGAAAAACTGAAAGGGCAAATTCAGTTTAAAGTGTTCTGTGGCTACAGGATCCTGAGTCAAAAGCAGATTTGACTGTATACAGAATCCATGAACCCATATATGAAAGGAGAAGCCATTCTAATTTTCCAGATTATTTTGAATATAAATATCACTACCCTTCCATCCCACCCCAAAGTGAAAAAAATGAGGCAGAAGTCCCTATTTTATGTTTATAATTTTGGTATGAAAAGAGCCTAAAGTATGTATGGTCTTTTATTTGAAGTGACGCTGCAGTCATCACTCCAAATTAGCACTCTTTTCTGGCAATGAGAAGAAAGATACCTGTTCATAAAAAAAGAGACAAAAAGCTCCATGGAGAGAATATTAAGGAATTAACAGATATAATGTAGATTGTGAGTTGTTCTTGCTTGAAACATAGTTAACCTCAAATTTTTATATACTTCTTTATGTTTATTTAAGGAAGGTATTAAATTCAGCCATTTTCCTCCATGTTCTGTGTCCTCTAGGGGTTGTATTTGCAGATATTGTTGTACATAGTCTTTTATCAGTTTCATCATATGAAGGATTTAAATGGATATACAGTTTTAACTTAGTGGACACCTTAAGAAAATTCAGTGATTGTAGATTGAAGACAGAACTCTTACACTAATTTTTACTAGCTATCTCAGCTGCATCTGTTGTGTTTAGAAGACAAATGTGAATAGTATTTCAGTATACTTTCCATTTGCCATGTCACTAATAGTGTTCTAGCACTTGAAGACTCAGTCTTAAAGGTCATATGCCTTAGCTTTGTTTTTCTCCCAATAAAATCTTCAAAGTACTTGCCTTCCTTAGTTTTATAACACTGACCATGAAGTTGCTTTGAGGGTGAAAATGTTTCAGAATTTTTTGAGATCCTTATTTGACAAGGTTGTGCTTTTAAACATGTAAGGGGCATGGGAGACATGTGTCATTTATAACTTCTGTCTTAGGGTAGTGTTATGATTAAGAGTACTAGAGTCAGGTTGTCAGATTTGTATTCCTCTTGCCACTCAATACTAGATCTGAGGCTTTGGGCAAGTTAATAACCTTTGTGTAAGCCTTTGTTTTCTCTTCTATGAAATCAGAATGATAGTATCTTCCACATAATATTCTGGAACAAAATTAGAAAATATGTGGAAAGTATCGAGATAGGTGAGTAACTCAAGGTTAATGACCAACAATAAATAATAAATGTTGCTGTCATCATCTTCAACACTTTCTACACTAATCCATATAACTGGACAACTTGCACTTGTTTTTAATTCATTAGATATTAATTTTGCATTATATAAAATACATCCCTTTTTTTAAAAGATTTTATTTGACAGAGAGCACAAGCAGGGGGAGGAGCAGAGGGAGAGGTAGAAGGAGAAGCAGACTCCCCACTGAGCAGGGAGCCCAATGTGGGACTTGATCCCAGGACTCTGAGATCATGACCTGAGCCAAAGGCAGATACTTAGCCAACTGAGCCACCCAGGTGCCCCATAAAATACATTCCTAAATATATAAGATATATTTAGATGGTTTACAACCCAATATAAATATTTGTAAACAACTATGGTATAAGCCTGAATGAAAGAAATCCTTATAAGAGAATTACCCCTGAAAGTATTGACCCTAGATGGGGAGAGATTACTTCTAATTGGGAGAATTATGGAAGACTTTATGAAGGTACTGGCTCTTGTACTGGGCTTCATAACGACATACAGGGTTTTAGAAGGCTTAAGACAGAGGTAGAGGACATGCCTGGACAGAAGACCATAAACCAGCATCTTTTTAATAGTAACCAGGCATTATATACTAAGTGCTGTCTTAATTCAAAGTCATCACCATAAATCTTTTAAGGTATATACTTTTGACCTCTGTTTACAGGTGAAATTAAGGCTCAGAGAAGTTAACTGATTTACTCAAGATAACACAACTAAATAAGGAGTAGTAGAGTTAGAATTTGAATCCAGCTCTACCTGGCTCGAAAACCCACACTCTTAGCTACACTGCCTTCAGGCTGGAGAACAGTGTGAACAAAGGTATAGATGAGAGAAAGTACAGGAGATGTTTAAGAAACTTCTAATAGAGTAGTCTAAATAAGAATGTGGGGTAGAAACTCTGTTGGGAAATGAGAGAGGTTCCAGATTACAGAGTCTTGAATGCCATACTGAAAAAAGATGTGTGTTTCTTTCTTATGTACGCATTAGTAAGTTCCTAAAGTCCACTGTCCAGGGAGATGAATTATCACATGAGAATATTTTCATAGCAGTGTGTAGAATCCATTAAACTGAGAAATTAGAAGTAGTCTCGTTAGGTAGATTATTAAATAACCAGTACTCTTTTTCTGTATTTAGTTTCCTTTTAAAAATGTTAAAAGTTAGCCTCACATATTACAAACATGTTTATTTAAAAGTGTTTCAGTAGGGGCACCTGGGTGGTTCAGTCGTTAAGGGTCTGCCTTCGGCTCAGGTCATGGTCCCAGGGTCCTGGGATCGAGCCCCACATCAGGCTCCCTGCTCAGCGGGAAGCCTGCTTCTCCCTCTCCCAGTCTCCCTGCTTGTGTTCCCTCTCTCTCTGAGTCTCTCTCTGTCAAATAAATAAAATCTTAAAAAAAAAAAAAAGTGTTTCAAGTATATTGGGGTGCCTGGGTGGTGCGGTCGGTTAAGCGTCTGATTCTTGGTTTAGGCCAGGTCATGATCCCAGGGTCATGAAATCCAGCCCCATGTTGGGCTCTGTGCTCATCAGGGAGTCTGCTTGAGATTCTCCATCTCCCTCTGCCCTCCACCCCACTACCGCTCACGCGCGCTCTCTCAAAAAAAAAAAAAAAAATCATCATCATCATTATCATAATAAAAGTGTTTCAGTATATTTGCTTAAGAAAAACAATTTTAGGGGTGCTTGCCTGGCTTATAGAGCATGCAGTTCTTGTTCTAGGGGTTGTGGGTTCAAGCCCCACACTGGGCTTGGAGCCTTCTTAAAAAAACCCAGCTTTTGGGACGCCTACGTGGCTCAGTCGGTTAAGCGGCTGCCTTCGGCCTGGGTCATGATCCCAGAGTCCTGGGATCGAGTCCCACATCAGGCTCCTTGCTCAGCAGGGAGCCTGCATCTCCCTCTCTCTCCCTCTGCTTGTGCTCTCTCTGTCAAATAAATAAATAAAATCTTAAATAAAAAAAAAAACCCAGCTTTTGAAGGATGTTTGAGGATACAGGTGTTGTCTCCTACCTGTCTCCTGGTATACAACCTTTTTTTTTTTTTTTGGCTTTTTGTAAGAATTTCACTTGCTTAACTTAATAGAGGTGGATTTAAGAGTTTTATTAAGTGATATGATTAAAGACAGTGACTCTAGGTGCCTTGGGGGTTGTGGGAGGGGAGTGAGACATCACTGAGGGATTAGAACACTATTAGAAAAAAAGTAATTCTGTCTTTTCCTTGCCATTGGCTCCTTGTTATCCATAAATAAAATCCTAACTCTGGTATGAGAGAATAGTTTACATGTTTACCCCAACCTGTTCCTCTCATCTAATCAACTAATATACAAACTGACTCATAATTTGTCATCACCCCAAAACACCATTTTTCCCCCAAACTCATGGCATTAGCATAACCATGTCCCTTTGTCTAAAATATCCTCTATCTTGGGGCACCTGGGTGGCTCAGTCGGTTAAGCATTTGCCTTAGGCTCGGGTCAGGATCTGGGAGTCCCGGGATTGAGCCCTGCGTCAAGCTCCCTGCTCAGCAGACAGTCTGCTTCTCCCTCTGCCCTTCACCCCGCTTGTGCTCTCTCGCTCTCGCTGTCTCACAAATAAATAAAATCTTAAAAAAAAAATCCTCTATCTTTTCTCTTGAGAAATTTCAACTGTTACTTTTTCATGTTTCATTTGTGGTCTTATGTATGAAGCCTTTCTTCTCTCTCCCAGATAGAGAATCACTTCCTTCTTGCTTCCTCAGTTGCCCCTATGAACTCTATATTTCTTATAATAATATAGTAGTTTTCATTTCAAAGTCCATTTTCCCTCCTACTCTATAATCTCAAGATCAGACATCATATCTTACTCATCTTCAGAACTCCAATACATAGCAGAATACCTGGGATATAATATGTACTCTAATGATAAAAGGAAGGATAATGATAGATGAATAAAATGGCATGGAATTAATAAACTTTATATAGAAGCCACTATCATGATATGAAAGTGCTATGATGATAGACATTTATTCTTTCTGTGGAGGCAATTTGGAGAGAGTTACCTTATCACCATGGAGATTAGGGAAAGCTTTTATCAGAAGCTTCTGTAAAAGCCAAGTTTTTTTTTTAATTAACATATAATGTATTATCAGGGGTATAGGTCTGTGATTCATCAGTCTTAATTCACAGCGCTCACCATAGCACATACCCTCCCCAATGTCCATCACCCAGCCACCCCATCCCCCTCCACCCCCCTCCATTCCAGCAACCCTCAGTTTGTTTCCTGAGATTAAGAGTCAGCTTCTAAACACTGAGTTAGCTCTGGGAACTTGTGCAAAGGCCCGTAATTACAATTGCACCCAAAACCATAAGATACCTAGGAATAAATCTAGCTGAAGAGGCAAAAAATCTATACTCAGAAAACTATAAAATACTCATGAAAGAAATTCAGGTGTCTTTTTGTTACCGTTTTCGACTTTGGTTCTGTTTGATCAGAGAACATACTTGCATAATTTCAGTCTTTTAAGTTTACTGAGATTTGTTTAGTAGTATGGCACATTGTATGTCCTGGTGAATAGTTCACATGCACTTGAAAAGAATGTGTACTTTTTGCCTTAATGTGAGGTTTATCTAAGTATTAATTTGCTCAATTTGTTTTTGGTAATATTATTCAAGTCTTCTATATCTTTGATTTTCTGTCTGCTTATTCTTTGAATTGTTGACAGAAGGGTGGCTCAGTCATTAAGCATCTGCCTTCGGCTCAGGTCGTGGTCCCAGGGTCCTGGGATCGGGCCCCGCATCGGGCTCTCTGCTCAGCAGGAGGCCTGATTCTCCCTCTCCCACTCCCTCTGGTTGTGTTCCCTCTCTCACTGTGTCTTTCTCTATCAAAGAAATAAATAAAATCTTAAAAAAAAAAAGTGTATCGAAGTGTCCAAACACAAATGTGGACTTATCTATTCCATTCAGCTCCATCGATTTTGCTTTGTGTATTTTGAAGCTCAGTTTGAGATATATATATGTTTAGGATTTTTAAAAATTAATTGACCTTTATTTAATTATAAAATATCCCTTTTTATTCCTACTCATATTCCTTGTCATGAGGTCTTTTTCTGATATTTAGAGTCATCTCAGCTTTCATTCTTTTTTTTTTTTAAGATTTATATATTTGAAGAGAGAGAGAATGTATGTGTGGGCATGAGCGGAGGAGGTAGGGAGGGACAGATGCAGAGGGAGAGAGAGTCTTTTTTAAGCAGACTCTGGACTGAGCCCAGCACAAAAACACTGAGATCACGACCTGAGAAGAAGCCAAGAGTTGGATGCTTAATTGACTACATCACCCAGATGCCCTGAGCCATTCCAGCTTTCTTATTAATATTTGCATGGTACATTTTCCTCTCCTTTTACTTTGTATCTTTGTTTTTTAAAATAAAAAGATTTAAAATGTGTTTTATAGACAGCATAGAGTTGGTCTTGCTGTTTTATCAAGTCTTACGATCTCTGCCTTTTCATTGTAGTATTTAGACCATTTACATTTTCTTATCAGTAAGGTTGGATATTTGTCTACCATCTTGCTATTTGTTTTCTGTTTATTCTATGTGTTCTATGTCCCCATGTTGCTCATTTCCTTTCTTTTTTTATTATTTTTATAATTCATCTTATCTCCTTTACTAGCTTATTAGCTATACTAATTCTTTACTTTTCTACTGGTTTTTCTAAGGTTTTTAATATTCATATTTAACTTACCATGGTCTGTCTTCAGATTGTACCTCTTTATGCATTATGGAAGAACCTTACAACAATATACTTCTGTTTCCCTATTTTATCCTGTGTACTTTTGCTGTCATATATGTTACTTCTGTTTATGATAACCATAATGCATTGTTAATTATTTTTGCTTCAAACAGACAATTATCTGTTAAGAAAATTAAAAAACAAGAGAGCAGATATCTTTTATATTTACCCACATATTGATCATTTACAGCACTCTTGATCTTTTTTTTCAGATCTGAGTTTTCATGTGGTATAAGAAAGTTCTTTAACAATTTCTTACAGTGCAGATCTGCTATCTCAGTTTTTTTGAAAATAATCTTTTACTTTTGAATAATATTTCTAGGTTGACAGTTTTCTTCTTTCATTACCTTAAAGATACTGTTTTATTGGCTTACATTGCTTCTGATGAGAAATTGGTGATGTTGTTCCTGTGTGTAATGTCTGTTTCTCCTCTGTCAGTTTTCAAGATTTTCTCTTTCTTACACATTTTTAGTAGCTTATGATGTGTGTTGATGTGGTGGTATATGTGGGGATTTTATGGTTTTCAGATTTGGAAAATTTTTAACTTTCTATCTTCATATATTTTTTCTGCCCTTTCTCCTGTATTTGAGATTCCAATTACACATTTACTAGATTGCATATTGTCCTATGGTCACACAAATGCTAATCTTTTTTATTATTAACCTTCCCAGTCTTTTTCTCTTCTGCTTCCATTTGGATTTTCTTTTTCCCATGTCAGATTTATTGATGCTTTAGTCTCTACTGTTTCATCCATTGTTAGGTCCATTCAGTGAATTTTTCATTTGAGATAACTGTACTTTTCAGGTGGAGAAATTCCATCTGGTCTTTGTAATTTTGTGTTCCATTTCTCTTACTAAGTTCATTGTTTCCTTTTAATACTTGAGTATAGTTCTGTCTGTTTTATAAATCCTCATTTTGCTGCTTCCATTATCTTTATCATTTCTGGATCTGTTTCTATTCATTGATTTTCTTTTTCCCCCTGGGTCATTCTTTTTGCCTCTTGAATGCTGTACATTGTAAATGCTTCATTGTTGAGTGTCTGGATTTTGTTGAATGTTTTTAAGAGTATTAGAGTTTGAGGGTGTCTGGCTGGCTCAGTCAGTAGAGCATGTGACTCTTGATCTCAGGGTCGTTAGTTCAAGCCCCACATTGGGTATAGAGATTACTTTAAAAAATTATTTTTAATCAGATATAAAAAGAAAAGAGTATTAATGTTTGGGATTTTTTTTTAAGATTTTTATTGATTAGAGAGAGAGCACACAAGTGGGGGGGAGGGGCAGAGGGAGGAGAAGCAGGCTCCTCACTGAGCAGGGAGCCCTAGGGGGGCTCAATCCCAGGACCCTGAGATCATGACCCTAGCCGAAGGCAGACGCTTAACTCACTGAGCCACCCAGGCACCCCAAAGTTTGTTTTTGGAGATAGAAAGTTGTTTTTGGAGATAAAGTTGATTTTATTGACACTTGTTTTTAAATTTTATTAGGGTGATTCTAGAGTAGCAGTCAGCGAACTTTTTCTTAACCACATTGCAAATATTTTAGGCTTTTCAGGCCATACGGTGTCTGTTGCAGTTCCTCCATTCTGCTACTCTAGTGCTGGAGCAGCCGTAAACAGTATATAATCAAATTATCACAGCTATGTTCAGTTAAGACTGAAATACAAAATATAGGCGTTAGGCTAGATTTGGCCTGTAAGCGATAGTTTGCTGATCCCTGGTCTAGAGAAACATGTACTTTAATGCTAATTTAGCCTTACCAACAAGATACTACTACCTGCTAAATGCGCTAAATGTTCAGTGAGGTTTCTTCACTGTGGCTGCTCAAAGCTCAAACATCTCCTAACTCTGTATGAAGTCTGGCATTTGATAATGTTATACATTGTCAGTAGTTGTACTTTCCCTGTTCATTGTTATTTTCCTGGTCTTGTGTAGTTTAATCCTATTCATGTGTAGTTTATTATAACAACATACAGTCAAGGAGAAAAGACCCCCATGCAGATTCCTGGAGCTCTACTTTATTTATTTATTATTTTTTTAGATTTCATTTATTTGACAGAGAGAGACACAGAGAGGGAACACAAGCAGGGGGAGTGGAGGAGAGAGAAGCGGGCTTCCCGCGGAGCAGGGAGCCTGATGGAGCTCGATCCCAGAACCCTGGGATCATGACCTGCGCCAAAGTCACACGCCTAATGACTGAGCCATCCAGGCACCGCCCTGGAGCTCTACTTTAATATAACTTTCTCCGTGGTACTTGGCCCTACAAACTTCAGCTGCCCTACAGATACTCTGAACTTGTATCTGTTTCCTCGACTTAGTGAGTCTGCTATGGTATGCTTATAGATTCCTCTGTTTGGATTCCCCTTCTTGCTTTGTGGTTCAGAAGTTGCCTCCAAGCAGAAAGCCAGGGCAATTATAGGATTCTCCTTCTTATAAGGATCATAGTCCTATATGGCCTGTTATCCAGTGTTGTCTTACATAGTTCAGTTTTCTAGTTGCTTATAGTAGGACAGTAAATCCATTCCATTTACTCTGTTCACAAGCAGAAATGGAAGTTATTTAACATACTCATTTCTATAGTAAAATTATTTCACATTCAAAATCATTTATGTCAATCTCTAAGAATAGATCCTCCAATTGCAAACTAAGTGAGCTTGCTCAGGATTGTAATTTATTGATTATAATGGCACTTTAATAGGCAAGCTAGCTAAGAGAAAACTGTTCCAGTAGATGCTAGTTTTGTTTCAGTGTAAGTTAATATGTTAGTATAGTATCACTGACTTTAAGCAAGTTGGTGTATGTTTGTGTATATGTCTTCTATTTTTATAAAAGACTTACTGCTATTTTTTCCATTATCTTTTTTAATCTCTCTGTATTAAGAAGAAAATAGTAGGTACATTATTAGCTTAACCCTGAAGAGAGTTTTGTAGCAAAACTGCCAATTTTTTTTTAAAGATTTTATTTATTTATTTGGCAGAGAGATACACAGTGAGAGAGGGAACACAAGCGGGGAGAAGCAGGCTACCTGCTGAGCAGGGTGCCCGACACTGGGCTCAATCCCAGGACCCTGGGATCACGACCCGAGCCAAAGGCAGACGCTTAACGACTGAGCCACCCAGGCGCCCCAAAACTGCCAATTTTTTTGTTTGTTTGTCTAAACCACCAGTTTTTAAGAAAGAAAAAAATAATGAGACACTGGCTGGCACTTTAATTTTATTTAGCAAGTAAACTTATGTACATTAGGGCTGTGGCAGACTTTGGCTACAGCTAAGGATTACCAGTTATTCAAAATGCAAACAAGAATCACTCAAAAACTATAGTAATCATCTTGTGCTTATCACTTCCACACCTCTATGCTGAAGTAAAATTTCTGGTTTTATTTTTCTGTTCCATGCAAAATTTAATTTATGTTATGCTAATATTTGGCTAAAAGTTTAATCCTAAATCACTTTAAAAATTCATGGTCTTGGGGCACTTGGGTGGCTCAATCAGTTAAGCAGCTGACTCTTTTGATTTCAGCTCAGGTCATGATCTCAGGGTCCTAGGATCAGGCCCTGTGTTGGACTCCTTGCTCAGCAGGGAGTCTGGTTGAGGATTCTCTCTCCCTCTCCCTCCACCCCTCTCCCCACCTCCCACCCCCAGCCCTGCTCTGGCATACACTCACTCTCTCTGTCTCTCTAAAATAAATCTTTATAAAAAATAAAAGTTCATGGTCTTTAGAGGGAGGGGCATACTGAGATGTAAAGCTATTATTTTTCTTTCATTGTTAATTTGAATAGTTTTGAGTATTTCTTAGCAGTCTTAGAATACCGTCACCTATATATTAGTCCCGCAAAGCAATTCCAGCTGGGCAGCTATGTTGGCTTATTTGTAAATGAGATGTTTATTTCCATAGGAAAAGATTAGAGTTAACCCTCTGGTAACATGTAATA
This sequence comes from Callorhinus ursinus, assembly GCF_003265705.2. Taxonomy (NCBI): domain Eukaryota; kingdom Metazoa; phylum Chordata; class Mammalia; order Carnivora; family Otariidae; genus Callorhinus; species Callorhinus ursinus. The sequence continues at coordinate 33,939,349 of NW_027397075.1, read as the reverse complement.
TGGTACCATCTATTAATGCCATGATAGTCCTGAGATTAGGAACAACATTATTCATTTCGGAGAGTTATCAGATATCTTCCTTCTTTGGTTTAGCTTAGTAATTGTATAGACTTCAAACGCCTCTTATTTAATAATCTAACTAGATTAAATTCTCTTATTAGTATTAAGCCCAACTTTTCATACTGTATGATAATATTCCATGCTTTTCTAAGCTTTCCTTCCACCAAGAATTATAGAAGTGTGAATTATAGAATTCTTAAGGTCTGTAACTTGTAGAGGTAGATCCCCCCAGAGTGAGTCCTTATCTCTCCACCAGCTTTCTCTGCCTTCTTCGTTCGTATTAAAGGTGACTAGAACCAAAATGGCAGAAAGAGAGAGTGCCTTAGGCTATACATTTCTCATCCTCCAGACATTGTTTGTTCCCATAGCAGAGGGAGTAATTCTTGGTGACTGCAGCATCAAATGATGGGTGGCAGTTGCTTTCTTTGAGACTGGAGTCTTTCCTCAAGCAGAACTTAGATTGATCATTGCTATTTGTAGCTTCATTTCTGGATGGTGTTCACGGAAGAATCATTTCTGGGTCCACTGGTTGCAGTTGTGATATCACATAGCTTATTTAAAATTCTTTCTAGAAAGAAATCCATATGATACCACACAGTGCTTCTTTCTTTTCTGAGGCAGGCATAGAAATTCTGCCTTTGACCAGCTCAGAGTGAGTTATTTTATTGCCTAATGATACCCCAAATTCATTGAAACCAGTTTCTTAATTCAGGTAGCTAAAAGAGTAAATAAATCCCAAATTAATCTTCCTGCCCCCTCACCCCACCCCCACCCCCATATGGAAATAATAATTCTATACTTGGTCCCAGAAGTAGCCTGTAACTCCCCAAAGTAAATACTGAAACTAATTCTATAGTGAGTACTATATTACTTGTGTTACTGTTTTCAAAAATAAATGTGCTGATTTAAGGGAAGACCTCAGCCAGGAACATATCAGTGTAGGGGAAGAGTTTTCCTTAACCTTCTTAGGGTCCCTGGCTGGATCTAAAAACTAGACAGGAAAGATTGACAGGAGAAAACCATACAAATTTATCTAATAGAAGTTTTACATGACCTGGGATCCTTCATAAGGAAATGAAGACCCAAAGAAACAGACCTTTGTATTTTATGCTAGGTGTGATGAAGAGTGGGTAGTGGTGTAGAAATGTGGATAGATTAAGGAGTATGAGGTAATTGTTGAAAGTTGGGGAAAACTTTGCAAGTCCGGTTTGTTCAGATTCTTCTTGGTGTCCCTTTGTTTTTGGAGATAAGGATGCTTCTTTACTCTTAGTATAGGGGAGGCACCTCTCACATGAGGGTTTTATGACCTGTTTCAGGGGGAAAGGGTAGAGTGAGTGGGAAATCAGAGTGACTTTCCTGCTTCTGCTGTTTTCTCAGACTCCTTCAGCTTAAAATATTCAAATATGTCAAGGTGCCATGTTTTGGGGCTGTGTTTCCTGAACCCCATCATCAGCGATTCCCACGCTCACCCCCAGAAAAAACATCTCTTTATTCTTCATACTGCTGTGACCATTGATGCTCTTACCACCGACTACATCCAAAGAATATTCTGATTCTCAAAATTTTAGGGATAGTGGAAGAAATTATTTTCTCTTACACCAGTAGCAACCCGATGAGCATTTTTCAAGAGTCACTTTACTAGGAATCAAAGGAAAAGCTAAAAAATAGAAATGTATAAGTTTGTAGAGCACAGATTTCTTATATCAAAGAAACGAAAGTTTAACTCATATTGGCTAAATTAACTTTCCCGGCATACAAATCAATTTCTTTCTTCTCTTTCTCGCTTTGTCATGAAGCCTGTAGGATATTCAGGCAGAACCTATCTTTCTTTGAGGTTTTATCACTTTATCTGTTTCTCATAGATATTATTTGGACTTGGTCTTTTCTATCAGCCATGTGGCCTCTATGTCAGTTTTGAATTTGTTTATCCCCTTTTAGCAGCCTACTCTGAAAAGCAGAAAGACTTCTTTCTATATACTTCCAAGCTCCAGAGCCCTACTAGACTCTCTGTTTCCAATAGGAAGCATGCCCCAACTCTTCTTACTTAATGAGATTCTCTCCGGTAAACTCAATCTTGTCTGTTCCTTTTCCCACCCTTCATACTCTTCAGAGAAATGGTTTTTCCTAAGGCTTAGAATATAATAGATATGTTCAATAGATAAATTCTATTGAAGTAATCACCAGAGTTATTAAAAATGCATATACTGAGTGATTGAATAATTAAAAGGAAACATATCCTTTCTTCTGCCAGATGAATAGTCACTTTTGGGGGGGGGGGTTTCCTGATACCAAATAGCTATCCATAGAGATTATGCCAGAGATGTTGATAGCATTTTACATCAGTTGTTTCAGGAGAGGAAAAGGACTGAAGGGAGAGTTTTCTGTGGAAAGGATTATGCACTTTGTTTTTCTCAAATTATTCTCATTTTTTGGTTTTATTTCAGTCTTTGTTTCTCTCGGTTTTCCTTCCAGTGGTAATCTATTTTTCTTTTATTTTTCTTTACATTTGAAATTTTCCTACTCAGTTTTGAATTTTATTTTTCTTATTCAAACTTAACCCTCAAAATAAGGGATTTGGTGTTTAAAATTCGTAGTTAAAACGTGTTAAAGTTGGTTCTCCACTTTAGATTCTATTGGTGTTTTAGGGCGAAGTGAAAAAAGAAGGGTGAAAGGAAATTATTCTCTTGGACTACCCTCCAGGAAGTCCTTCTCTATACTTTAAAAGTTCTTATTCTTTTCTAGGAGTCCAATGTGCTGATTGCTGCTAACAGTCAGGGTACAATTAAGGTAAGCTATGGTATACATCTTCATTTTAAATTCAGATCCATTTTTAGACTCTAACAGACTAAAACATGGAAATACAGAGTTGTACTAAGCCTTAGAGATCATTCCAAGTCGTGTCTCTGTCCGTATGAAATGGCTTTGAGGGGAGGTTATATGAATGTCGAATAGATTGATAGTTGGTCAGAATGAAAAATAGATGAAGACTATTAAGTATTCACTGTGGGCCAAGCACTGCTGCTTCTGTTATGCAGGTGTAGTCAGTGGACAAAGTCCAAGGTAGAGCAGAGGATGCTGGGACATTCGCCAGATTTAAAAATATCTGGTCTTATTTTACTCTTCTCTTCCTCATGTTTGTCTTCCTTTTCTTCCCCTGCTAAGTAGGGTTTTCCTCAGTTGCCAAGGCAAGAAAGGGTATTTTAGGGTTTCACTGAACATTGATCCTGTGATCATTCCATTAGTTTAATTTGGAAATTTAAATGTCTCTTGGCACACAGTCTTAGTCACAAATTTTTTATGCATAGGTTTCCACATACTTTTCTTTGTAGTTAGGAGCTCAAGGAAGTAATAATGTTATCTGATTATACTATCGGATATTTAGCACTTGAGCATGACACACTAGATAAGTAAATCCCGAGCTAAGCAGTGAACTTTTTAAATAAAACACCATTTGGGAAGAGGGTTTTAGTACATGAGTTTGATTAGCACTAGTTCTGTGGGTGCCAGTTCTTTCTACATATTCTCTGCTGATACAGAAATATCAGGAAGTGATCTTTTAAAAATAATATGTATCTGTGTCTTCTGCCACTTAGCATTAATTTTGCTGTGGCTTCCTTCCATTCATCCTGAGTGGAGAATGACCCAGCAACCAAGGGAGCAAATCCAAGCCTAACACCTTGTCCTATGGTGATGAACTGAGCAAACTCAAAGCAGAACTGCACTGTTAGCTGGTCAAACTAATTTACATGTGTACTCCTTTTTATACAGCTAGTTTCTCTATTTGGAAAGCCTCACTAGAGAGCCATGGGCAACTTAAATGAAAGCCAGGCTTTTGAACTGATTGTGTTATGTTCTGGAATCTCAAGCAAGGTGGTAGAAGGTCTTGGAGTCTCTGTTTTATGTAGCTCTCTGTAGTCTCTCAGTTTTTCTCTATTCTCATGGCAAGGCATGTATTGAAAAAGCTGCACCTTATTTTTCAACAAGTTTGGCCTTTGAGGCAATTGAGATTGCTGACGTATCTGCAGAAAGCTCAAAACTACACAGGTACTTATAGAATCTCAGTGACAGCTCTTAAGATTTTGTTCAACAGCATTGACCTCTTTTGTTGAATCGGCTACTTGCCAAATATAAAGACAAAAAGCATCATGGAAGCACAGGCACAAGTTAAGCCTTAGCACAGCAGGAGGGGAAAGTTGCTCCTTTAGTTCTTTCCACCTAGAACTGCAGTCTCCTTCGAACATAATCCTTTTGACAGTATCTTATAATTGTCCTCAGCTTCTGTGTCCTTTCTTAGACATTTCTTCAGCTGTTTTTATAACTGATCATTGCTGCTGCTGCTTATTTTTACTTTTAGCAGTATGACAACTTTCTCGTATGACAAGATAGGACTTGAACTCTAATAACTAACACAATACCTTGACATCAGATGATTGACTTGAAAATGAATGAAGCGCTAGGAAAAGGCAAGATTTTAGGTTCCTGTATACTTTGATTGCTATAAACTCTTTATCAGTGGAAGAAAGAAATAGATTAAAATCCTGAGCAGCAATACTTAAAATTTTCTTAAGAATATGGAAAGATACCAACATAAATTTCAAAACCATTCTATCACCCAGTTCATTTATCTGTATGTTTTATGTAGTTTAAAGGCTCCCTAGTTAACTGTGGAGCTAACTAATCTGGAAGAGTTCCTGCAACTGTTGAATTGAAAGGAAGGAAGAATCAATGTCTAATCCCTTCAAATTCTTTAGCATTTTAGCAGTTAGGAAAAGTTTTCTTGATTTAGTTCTCCATTTACAATACAGTAAAGATTCATTAAACTGTTTCCATATTTTAAAATGATTTTATTAAACTGATTCTTTTTTCCCTTTTTCCCCCCAATTAGGTGCTGGAGTTGGTATGAAGGGTTTACTCAAGTTAAACTGTATTTGATCCTGCTGAAATATATCTGCAGCTGACAATGAGAGAAGACAAACTGTCATGTGATGTCTCTCCCCAAAGTCATCATGGGTTTTGGATTTGTTTTGAGTATTTTTTCTTTTCCTTTTCTTTTCTCCTTCATGACCTTTGGGACATTGGGACTACCCAGTGAACTCTCCACCATCAATGTAACTCTATGGACTTTGCTGCTGTTGGTGGTGTGGTTACCTAATTTTTGTGATAGGGAAACAAATTCTTTTGAATAAAAATAAATAACAAAAAATAATAAAAGTTTATTGAGCCACAGTTGAGCTGGGAAAGTCTTTGTCAAAGATGGCAAGAGATAATCTTTTCAAGAAGTAACACACATGAACTATGAATAATTTGTAAGGTCCGTATTTCCCAACCTCTTTGTAATTCTGCATATCAACATAAATGTAAAGGTATATGGATTCCCTTCCAGGGAATTGTATGTTTATAGTAGATGGGAAAATTAAGTTAACTTTACCTTATGAATTCATTGACCAGATTTATATCATCAGCAAATACCATACTTCAGTCCCTCTGGATCTGGCCAAGAATCTAACATTTTGACCAGTTGAGACCACATTCAAACAGAAAAGGAATGGGGCACCTGGCTGGCTTAGTCAGTAGAGCGTGTGACCAGGGTTGTGAGTTCAAGCCCCAGCTGGGTGTAGAGATTATGTTAATTAATTAATTAATTAATTAAAACAGAAAGGGAATGTCAGTCTGTGGCAGCTATTGTCTTTGCCTTTGAAATGTTGCCTATACCTACTGTGAGCCCTAAATGCAGACAAACCACCTTCAGTTTGTAAAATCATAGCTATCAGATAGTCACAGATATTAGTACCATCCTCAGCTGAGCAGTGACTTTGAGCAGGGCTTAACAGACTTTCTGGAAAGGAGACCAGATAGGAGATATTTTAGGCTTTGAAGATCGTGTGGTCTCTGCCATAATTATGTAATTGTAGCAGGAAAGCATCCATAGACTTAGTAGGAAAAGAATTTGAAGCCCCATTTCCCAAATTACCAAGGCATATAATATCTTAAACTGTCTAGTTAATTTTATATTATTTTCAATTTGTAAAAAGGAAGAAGTTAGTAGTTTGAGTAGCAGGTCAAGCAAAAATAATGTGAAGTTTTCTGTTTGAGCTACTTTAAAAGTGTGAGCACTTTTTAGAAAAAGATATAAACAGAATTATACCCCACACATATTTTATAAAAACAGACACTTGGAGAAGCTTGGTATGAATAAATATATGAATGGTAAGGGTAATTGGAATATCCCACTGTATCCCTCTACACTCAAAATTATTGGGTCCACATTTCATTATCTGAAACCTTTGGGTCAAATGCATTTTGGAATTTAAAACCTTTTGAATTTTAGAAAAGTAATGCTATATATTACATAACACCATCCAGCAGAGTCTGGAGCAATACTCTGTTATCAAACACATTAATGTTTGTAGCAAAATGTATGAATGTTCACATTATATGAGATTAATAAAGGTTAAAAATAGTCTTGTATCACTTCAGACAGTTTTTACCAGTGAATGAGTTTGCCTCAAACTTAGGTGACATTTTCAGTTTGCCAAGCTTCAAGACAATTATATCTTACTAATTTGGGGGAGTGAAGCACCTGATAAACTTGTGGACTCAATTTTGAGAGGAAAGGTCACTATCATTCAAAAGTTAGACCTGTCAACCAGAACAATGTTAGGCAGCCTTCATTCTAAGATTAATGATGACCTTTTGCAAAGATGCAGAAAGAATATTTAAATGTAGATTCTTTACTTAAAGAACTTAAGCAGATATGTCCAGAAAATCATCAAATTGGGAAGCAGAGAATTAATGCCTCTTTGAATGAATTTAAATAAAAGATTATTATGGTTTTTAATTTGGTCTGACTTTTTGTTTTATTTCAAGCTGTCAACATTGTAAGGGTCATGTTAGTTTCCATGTGTGTAGAAGGATACAATAAGGAACCTTTATTAGTTATCAGGGGGACTCAATTGTTAAATAAATTATTTTTAAAAGGCAGTGCTTTACTTAAATTTGTGTTTTTACTTGTAAATAGGGAGAAAGCATTTTTTTTTTTAAGATTTTCTTTATTTATTTGACAGAGACACAGCAAGAGAGGGAACACAAGCAGGGGGAGTGGGAGACAGAGAAGCAGGCCTCCCGCTGAGCAGGGAGCCCGATGCAGGGCTCGATCCCAGGACCCCGGGATCATGACCTGAGCCGAAGGCAGACGCCTAACGACTGAGCCACCGGTGACCCGGGAGAAAGCATTTTTAAGTTTGAGTTAGTCTTTGAAAGATGGCAACATCAAACTATATCACTGTTCCTTGGAAAAATAACATAATAGTTAAAACTTAATGATAATGTACGTTTTTACCCCAAAAGAACTTCTAACTCAAGAAGAATATGGGTCCTCATGTTTTAATCTAATCTTTGTTTCAGTGGAATTACAGGGGTTTCTTAGACATAGTTGAATTTATTCTCAGGCACACAGCTTCTACTTAAGAAACATTAAAAATTGAAGAACTTTGTAAAATTCTCATAAGAAAATTTGGCTACTAGACATCAAAAAATTTGGGGTACAGAGCCACAGCTTCAGGAAGATGAGCGTGGCTGGGCCATTAAGCAAGGAAGAGATGAGCACAGGATGAGTTTGAAGGACTAGAGGAAGTCAGTAGATATACAGAGCCTTCTAGGGCATGGTTAAGAATTTGAATTTTGTTATAGAAGCAGTTAATAGGAAGAGTTAAGTGGAATGACATGATTTTTATCGTGAATGGATAGACAGGAACAAGCGTGTGATTAAGAAGGTGATAAGTCAAGAGTTAATGGTGGCTCCAACTAAAGTGGTAGCATGATCCAACCTAAAAACCTACTTCAGCTTGAAGGAGTTTACCACAGTTTTAATTCCCTGTATCTTGGAAGATTCTTTTTTTAAAGATTTTTTTTTTAATTTATTTATTCATGAGAGACAGAGAGAGAGAGAGAGGCAGAGGGAGAAGCAGGCTTCCCGCTGAGCAGGGAGCCCGATGCGGGACTCGATCCCAGGACCCTGGGATCATGACCTGAGCCGAAAGCAGACGCTTAACCATCTGAGCCACCCAGGCGCCCCCTGGAAGATTCTTGATTAAAGTCATTTTCTCATAATAATTTGTGACAACAAAGAATACAACTCAGCAAATTTATTTCTTCAGTGGTTATACAATCCTCAACCACAGATGTGGCTCCTGAGAACCTCATGGCTAAAATTTCTGTGTGCTGTTTTGGAAACCTCACTTCTCCAGTCTCAGAACTAGAAGCTACTTAGCCTTGGTTCTGAATATAAAGGTAATTAATTGGCTATTGACCTGAATGTAATTACTCAAATGTAACAGGGATTTGTTAGAAAAGTCTGCTTACTTAGAAATGAGACTTGAGGAAGTGTTAACTTAGATCCTGAGCCTGTTGTGTTACATGACATTAAATACAACAGTAACACCTTATAGTTCTTCCCAGAGAGGTTAGTTACCAACCCCTCTGTGGCTTCTGGTTTATGTGGGGCACTCTTGGATTTTTGGACTGAAGAGAAAAACCACAGTGATTGTTCTAGAAGTATTTGTTGAGATCCTGCTTTGTGTGAGTGAGGCACTATATACTACATACTAGGCATATAAAATAAAATATCCCTACTCTCAAAAAGCTTGTTGTCCAGTGGGAGAGACAGATAAGTAGACAGTGTATAAGTACCGTAGTAGGCATGAATTTTAGATATATAGAATAACAACATAACCTGAGTGGTGGGAGACTAAGGGCTGGGAGTAGGGGTGTTTATCAGGAATTATTTTCCTGGAGGAAGTAACAGTTGAATCCTGAAGAGCAAGTAAGTGTTCAGCTATAAGAGGCAAAGGAATATTCAAGACCAAGGGAAGCAAAGAAATTGATCCAACTAGTGGCCAAAGCTGGGACAATTTGAGCAACAAAATAAACTAGTATTGGAGTATAGATTATAACCCAAAATATAAAATAAATATTCATGAGTACTTACTGATGTAAATGATTGAATAAACAAAGGGAGAGATATGAGAAGTTTCCCATGCAGAATTCCCAATTGTGTAAGGGGTTGGAATATAATGCCTTACTCCTTAAAAAAAAAAAAAAAAAGACCTACTGTACTCTGAAAGCAAGTCAGTATGAACAGCTTAGATCTAAAGTTTTTATTTAAATTCTGGGTAGCTATCATACAGTGTAATAGTTTCGGGTGTACAATATAGTGATTCAACAATTCTATACCCAGCGCTCATCATAAGTGTAACTCTTGATCCCCTTCACCTATTTCACCCATCCCCCCACCCACCAGCCCTCTGGTAACCATCAGTTTGTTCTTTAGAGTTAAGAGTACAGTGGGGCACATGGGTGGCTCAGTGCGTTAATCAACCAACTCTTGGTTTCAGCTCAGGTCATGATCTCAGGGTTGTGAATTCAAAACCCCGAGTCGGCAGGCCCCCGCACTCAGTGGGGAATCTGCTCGAGGATTCTCACTCTCCCTCTGCCCCTCCGCCCACTCTCCCTTTCCCTCTCTAAAATAAATGAATAAATCTTTAAAAAAAAAAAAAAAGTACAGTACGGAAAGAAGTAATTTGACAATGGAGAAACCTGACAAACATTACCTTACCCAGGTGATCAGGGTCAACATCATATGTTACGTCATGTTGGTAGTAGGTACTCCTGATATGTTGTAATGAAAATGGCACTTTATTTTTTTAAAGATTATATTTATTTGTTTGACAGAAAGAGGGAGCGAGCACAAGCAGTGGGACCAGCAGAAGCAGAGGGAGAAGCAGGCTCTCCCTTGAGCAGAGAGCCCGATCTGGGGCTCGATCCCAGGACCCTGGGATCATGACCTGAGCCGAAGGCAGACGCTTAACGACTGAGCCACCTGGGCACCCCGAAAATGGCACTTTAATTCTGTGGTTTTCCTCCCAAAAATTCATAACCCCTGCCAAAAAGAAAAATATTAGGTAAAATGCCTGTTGAGGGACATCCTACTAAATAACCACTACTCAAAACAAGGGAGGTGAGAAACAGTCACAGCCGTGAGGAGTTGAGAAGACATGACTAAATGTGATATAACATCCTAAATGGGATCACGAAACAGAAAAGGGCATTACATAAAATCCAAGCAAATCTGAATAAAGTATGGGCTTGATTTAATTTGTATCGATTCATTAATTGTAACAAATGTACCATAATAATGTAAGATGTTAATAATAGGGGAAAATGGGTGTAGGATATATGAGAACTCTTGCTTCCTTTGCAGTTTTCCTGTAAATCTAAAACCACTAAAATAAAAAGTTTACCAAAAGTAAATAAAAGGTATGAGGATAGATTCAGTATATACAAAACAAAGTACAAGACCGGAGTGCCAGTTGAAGCTGAAGAAGTACACAGAATAACACAATGATCTGTTTCAGCTGTCACTTAAAAAAAAAGGTAAACATGGAGTTTAGAGGAGGTTTAAGTTGACTAAGAAATTGTATAGTTATGCAAAACATAGTAAGACTTTGTAGTCCGTATTTATCTGTCAATTCTACGTACTGAGGGGATGCCCGGCTGGCTCAGTTGGTAGAACATGCGACTCTTAATCTTGGGGTGGTGAGTTGGAGCCCCACATTAGGCTTAGAATTTACATTAAGAAAACAATAGTAATAAATTCTACTTACTGAGGATCAGGCTCTTATCTCTGTTAATAGATTTTACTACACACGTCCTTAGTCACTCAGATATCCAACTGCCATGATTGGCACTACAATGATTCCTTTCTTTTACCTGCGATCTTTACAGTTTCTTAATGTGAGAAGAAATCTTTCCATTTGTATATGGTTTTAATTTGTTCTCCGTTTTCTGTGAGTAATGTGTGCTTGATCAGTTTGAGAAGCAAACTCCCTTGTACCCAAGCTCCAAGCGAGATCTTGGGTTGGAACTGGGTAGAGATTCTCATGAATTCTAAGTTAAAGTTTCTGAAAGTGGGGACAGTCTAGGTTAACCAATTATTTTTTTAAGATTATATTTGTTTATTTTAAGTAATCTCTATACCCTACCTGGAGCTCAAACTCACAACCCCAAGATCAAGTGTCACACGCCCAATGCCTGGAGCCAGCCACGTGCCCCCCGGGTTAACCAATTATTGTGCAAAATATTTGCCATGTCCCTGAAGATGATTTTAAGGATCTTTCTATATGCACTGCTTTTGTCCTATGGTGAGTACTAATCTGATCAGAGGTTTAGGAGCTTTTAGAAGAACCACAAAAAAAAAAATAGTCTTCAGCAATTTCAAGAGAAAGAACCAAGGCAAATACAAGTAATACCCTAAAGATTTGCCTTTAGTTTTTTTTTTTAAGATTTTATTTATTTATTTGACACAGAGAGCGAGAGATAGCGAGAGAGGGAACACAAGCAGGGGGAGTGGGAGAGGGAGAAGCAGGCCTCCCGCGGAGCAGGGAGCCCGATGCAGGACTTGATCCCAGGACCCTGGGATCCTGACCTCAGCCGAAGGCAGACGCTTTAACGACTGAGCTACCCAGGCGCCCCTGCCTTTAGTTTTATAGACCCAAAAGAATGTTTTATCTTAGAAACTCTTCTGCATGAGCTTCAGTGGAATAGCGCATTGGTAATGTTCACTCCAGTGGTAGTATCCTCAGTTAGTGGTCTGTGACGGATATGGGCTTTTGCTCAGAAGGGATGAGTAAGGTCGGAGAGCCGCTTGCATATGGTGGCTCTATTCATCCAACAAAGATTTGAGTGCCTATTTTTTTTTTTTTTGATAGCACTGGGTACTTTTATTATATAGAACTTAATAATTAACAAAACGATTTCCATTCTCCTGGCACTTTGATACGAGGACTTAATAAAAGAACAATATTGAGAAGCTCCCGCTGTGGAGAATGAGGTAAGGACTGCAGCCTCAAGGCTTGGCTGCAACTGCTACCTTCTCTCCTCATCAACACGTTCCAGAACAAGAAGCTGATATTACGCACTCACAAAGTCTTTCCTTCAAAGATTTCAGAACCTTTTACGAAGCTCCATCTGCAGTATCCAGCAATATTAATCACATTTAGATGTTCTCCTCCTCATGTAACTGTGTCCATCACTATCAACAGCTTCGTATAGGTCCTCTGTATTCTCTTGTGTTGCATGTAGATAACCAATATACGCCACGCAAAGTGAAAGGGTTATCAATCCGAAAGCCATTACAGGGTGATTAGGTTTAATGAAGAGCTCTGGATTCACAGCTCGAAATAAAGTTGTGCGGACCCCTCTGAGCCTGGGTTTCGAAAGTCTTTCTCTTTGGGTGGTTCCTTTTTAAAGCCAGGAGATTCCGGTGCTGAAGACATCTTCTTGATTAATGATTTATTTACTGCCGCGAGGTCACCTCCCCTGCGCGTCCTCTCCTTGAGTGCCTATTTTGAAGTAGTATCTTCTAGGCTAAGGGGCAGCAGACTTTTCCTGTGAAGGGCCAGATAGCGAAGATTTTAGGCTTATGAACCATATAATCTGTCACAACTGATGTGGGGAACAAAGGCAGAAGAAAAATAAATTTCCTTACTACCTACAGCCCATTGACAAATCCTTGAAACAGGCAGAGTGACATTCCTCTAGGGACTCAACTGCCTTGATGTTAGTACTTTGCTAAGGGCAAAAGACAATCCTAGCCCGACCACACACACACACACACACACACACACCACCCCGAGGATCCTGTAAGTCTATTTTAACATATAAAAATTCCTGGGCGCCTGGGTGGCTCAGTCGTTAAGTGTCTGCCTTCGGCTCAGGTCATGATCCCAGGGTCCTGGGATCGAGCCCTGCATCGGGCTCCCTGCTCCGTGGGAAGCCTGCTTCTCCCTCTCCCACTCCCCCTGCTTGTGTTCCCTCTCTCGCTGTGTCTCTCTCTGTCAAATAAATAAAATCTTCTAAAAAATATATAAAAATTCCTTTGGAAACTTCCTTTATCTATAAACCCCCCAAGATACGTGTTGGCAATCACCCCCCCCAAGCATATGGCCCACTGATATACATCTGAAGGGTTTCATGACTAAGGTTTTATTAGATGGTAATAAATGACATTTTCCCAACAATAGCTAGCCTCCTCAAGGTCCTGGAAACCTTGCTTCCAAAATTCCTTAGAGACTTACCCTATCCCTAACTCCCTCCCAACTTGAAAATATATAATGGGCTGCTCCTCATGACCCCGGTGCAGCTCGTTCTGCCCACGGGTCCTGTTCCTGTGCTTTAATAAAACCACCTGTTGGCACCAAAGATGTCTCAAGAATTCTTTCTTGGCCATCTAACATTCTTTCTTACATCAACAACTACTTAATTCTGTCACTGTAGCGTGGAAAAGCTGCCCTAGGCATGTTCACAAAATGAGAACGGAAGTGGGGAACGGGAGAAAGACACATCCCTCTTCTGTCATAGAGATCTGTTACAATGCACCTAGGCAACCAGAGGATGGGGGCAGACGCTGGAAAACGAGAAAACTTTCTGGGGCATGGAACTGGAAAAAATGTTTTGGCCCCCACTTGTGGCTCTGTGGACGTGACTGTCTTCCCTGATAAGCAATCTCTTCCTCTGGTGTGTGGTCCGCATTTCCTGTCCCTCGTCCCTTTGCTACCTGTGCAGAGGAAGAGAGCCTGCAAAGACCCCAAGAGCAGTGATGCAGCTTTTCAAACCTGGCTCTCACCTCTAGGGAGAGAATGCACAGAGCACGTGGTAGGGAAAGAGACATTTCAGAACTGTCACTTTGGGTATTTTAAGGCAGCGGTGAGGGTGGCCTTTGACAGGTCAGCTCTCAGGCAGATGCCCTGTGCAGAAAGCACAAGGAATAATGCTGTTTTATGGACCCACCAGCCTTGCAAACAGCTAATGTAAACTTTCAACCTTTCATCCTTTTGTTGCTTGCAATTTTTTATACTTAATACTTCATTATTCTTCATAATGGCAAAAAAATTGAAGAAGAGAGACTAAAATTTTAAGATGCATATGCTAATGCTACCCTGTATTCATGGAGTGCTTTTTAATTTCCAAGGGTGCCAGAGGCCTTTCCAGAAAAGGCCTTTTCTATTACAGAAACTGTAGGGCAAAGCTTTGCAAGTCAGTAGAACCAGGAACACCAAACCCCAGGTCTGAATAGGAGGCTTCCCTTTCCCAAGGGGACCACAGGGCCCATGAGACGTCTCTCCCGGGATCAGCCAAACAGAATTTGGCAAGTGGGAGTGAGGACTCTCATGGTATAAACAGTGACCAGAGTCTGGTCTTTAAACATGAAGAAGAGTGAAAAAATATAAAGTGCTTATTAACTGGGCTGGCTTTTAACAGTGGTTAATTTGGTTCATTTAGGTCATGCAACTGCTACATCTTTCGAAATTGACACCCCCAAAATTAGCCAGAGTTCAAGCATTAGCCATAAAATATGTATGAATACTTATAAGAGACTCAGTCATACCAAAAGAAAAAAAAATCAGTTGAGTTCCAAATCTTCACATAAGAGTTATGAACTTGAGAAGCCTTCTTTTATATTCAGAAAGGAAATTTCAATAGCTCAGGATGAAAGAACCAGAAAGGAAAGAAAGAGGGGGAAAAAGCCAGTCTTGCAAAATATCCTCTGCTTTCCCACACTCACTCAACAGGCCATCATAAGCATAGACCTGTCAGAGGATTCAGTGAAAATAATCTCAACCCCAAACCTCTCAGGCCTCTCTGTTCAAGTGTACGGCATCGTGGAGATCTTCATATCCCATTCAGACAAGAATGGGAATGTCTAAAATATCTCACTGTTTACCAAGCTTTAGCAGAAAAGAGAGTCCCCTGGTTCTCTGAAAACGCACAAACACATCACCACTGCTTGTGTGCACTCCTGTGGAAATTGCTGCACAATCCATCAAAAAAGCTTTTAGTCATGGGTGGGCCCTCCAAAATGGCCTTCCAGGTTGCTGTGCTAGACACACCATCGTGGGAAGAGAACATCACTGCTTGAGAGAGACTTTTAGCCACTAGAATGTAAGCTTGGGAGAGACTGCATTTTCCATGGTTTTTTCCTTTTTTCCTGCCATGGCTGTATGGTGGAAACCTATTCTCAGAATATGGAGAAACTGGAACACATAGTTAAATAAACAGTTGGCTCATCCTCCCATAGCAGGAAATGAGGAACGGGAGAAAGACACATCCCTCTTCTGTCATAAAGATCTGTTACAATGCACTTAGGCAACCAGAGGGTGGGGCAGACGCTGGAAAATGAGAACACTTCCTGGGGAACGAAACTGGAAAAAATGTGTGGCTAGTTTCCAATGAAAGTGCATGAATGGACGCTGAAATTTGAATTTCATTTAATTGTCATGTATCACAATATTGCTTAAAAATTGTTCTTTCAAGCATTTGAAAGTGTAAAAACTATTCGTTGCTTAGGAGCCATACAAAAATGTCCACCTGCTGGACGGGCCTTACAGCCTATAGCGTTTGCTGACCCTTTTCTAGGTTTCCACCATACAGCCATGGCAGAGGGGAGGAGGTTTCTGTGAAAGAGCAAGTAACTTCAGTTCCTGAATTCTTGAGTTTTCAGACTTTGAAGCTAGCTCTCTCAAAGGCCAGAAGTATATGAGTGGAGACTAGCAGACGGCCTCGGGGTGATGCTGTATGAGGAGGTCCGACACTGAGCAGGACATTTCATTTGCTGGTTGCGGTGCAGAGAGCCAGAGACTCTGGGGACCAGTCTTTTGACTCGGAGAGGGAACCTGGACGTTAGTCTCACCTCTCCTGGGGGCTGAGGCAGTAGGGCCAGGAGTTTGGACGAATCTCTGGGCCTCATGACCTCAGTCTCAGTACATTACTTCTGTTTCCCTCTCCCAAGCAGTGATGTTCTCTTCCCGCGATGGTGTGTCTAGCACAGCAACCTGGAAGGCCATTTTGGAGGGCCCACCCATGACTAAAAGCTTTTTTGATGGACTGTGTAGCAATTTCCACAGGAGTGCACACAAGCAGTGGTGATGTGTTTGTGCGTTTTCAGAGAACCAGGGGACTCTCTTTTCTGCTCCTCCCTTTCTCCGCCGCCCTCTTGTCTCTGCTCCTCCTGCCTCTGTTTGTCCCTCGCTGCGTCCCACAGACTCCTGAGCGGGGCTGGATGGGATCCTGTGGACCACAGTTCTCTTCCTCAGTGGGCTTCCCCGAGAGGGACACGGCTTTTCCCGCTGGGTTTTCTAGCTCTGCGTTACCTGCCCTGTCTGACGATGCAAAACTCCTGTGACCCCTGGCCGAGCGCTGAGTCCACTTCGTGTCCTAGACCACATCCCGCCTCCAAGAATCCCTTTCCAGGCACAGGCAGCAGAGCTGGGAAGGCAGAAACGGTCAAGACCAATGATGGAGATCACGGGTTGGAGAACCTCATATGCAGGCAGCAGGGTGGACAGTACGGAGATGTACTAGTGACTGGGCAACAGGCAAACACAAGGGGACTTAGGCTGATAAGCACAAATATGGGAAAGGAAACTAAGGCGCCGTATCATCCCCTCTTTCTCCCATCGCAACGTGAGGAGAACCAGCCCTTCCTATTTGGATCTCTAGCAAAGCTGATGGCGCTGAGAAGCTACCCAGGCCCCTTGGGCACAGAGGGAACATTTAGAATGCCATGCCCTTCTCCTCTCCTGATATCATTCATCTAAAGGGTGTGTGTTTTTTTGTTTTGTTTTTTGTTCTTTTCCTGGAACCCTGGCAAGAGCCACAAAAGTTGGCAGAAATCCTCTGCAGCTTGTTTTCAGTTTACGCCCCGCCCCCCAGTGGGGATGTGAGCGGCTGCGGCAGGGAATTTGCAGCCAGCCCATGTCCCTCTGATGGGGCCAGCTTGTCGTGGCCTGGGAGATGGGCACGGAGAGAAGGTGAACGTCCACTACGCCCTAACCACAGCAGAACTAAGTGTGTTAGAGACCCCTCGAGAGGGGTTGCTAATGGCAGGACTCTATCTCTTTCTGATAAAGGTGAGCTGGGAGCAGGTGCAGTAGTGAGTCCTCCATTGATTTCCATCCATTGTTTGCCGAAGCTTCCTTGTGTTTTACTGGCGCAGACCTGGGGCAGATCAAGATGGAGCTCTATTCTGAACAACCTTTGTCTCGGCTCTCTTGGCAACTCTCCAAACCCCAATTTTTTTTTTAAGATTTTATTTATTTATTTGACAGAGACAGAGATAGCGAGAGCAGAAACACAAGCAGCGGGAGTGGGAGAGGGAGAGCAAGCTTCCCTCAGAGGAGGGAGCCCGATGTGGGACTCGACCCCAGGACCCTGGGATCATGACCTGAGCTGAAGGCAGATGCTTAACGACTGAGCCACCCAGGCACCTTCTCCAAACCCAAATTAAAGACTAGGTGGTAGGATGGCAAGGACAGACTATTGCTCAGCCCCTAGCCTCCAGCAGCTACTCAGTTTGGGGATAATCTAGAGAAAGACAAAGGAGGAAAGAAGAGATTGAGTAGCTGTGTTGGCTGTCTAGTTTTAAGCGAACAGCCCTTCGCCTGGCCAACCCATGAAGATAACAAAGGAAGAGCACACACCTGCAGGTCACTATTGCCAAGTGCCAGAGCACTGGAAGGACCGGAGAAGGGACTCTGGAGCCCGTGGAGATTGCAGAGACAGGGTCATCAGCAAAGCCTGCCCGGACAAAACCCATAGCTAGGAAGCACTTGGCACGGGGCTCACATGGACAGATTGAGGGAATCTCAGAAGGGGGAGCTGGTGAGCCCTGCATCAGTAGCTTTTGTTCAGGTTCATCTATCCTGGCCTTTTCTGGTAGATCTCAGTGCTCCTCATTCCTCAGCTCCCTTAGAAATGTCCCCCTTTCCATCTGACAACAGAGAGTACAAGTCACTGGTGTTTTGGGTTAGCCCTCTTGTTCCTTTTCCTCTGTGATGCCCGTACAGATAGGTGCTCTTACTGAGGAACAGGAGGGCCTCCTTTCTTCCTCTTTTTTTTTTTTTTTTAAAGTAAGCTCTACGGCCAACGTGGGGCTTGAATTCACTACCTTGAGATCAAGGGTCACATGCTCTACTGACTGAGCCAGGCAGGTGCCCCTCCTTTTTTTTTTTTTTTTAAAGATTTTATTTATTTATTTGACAGAGAGAGAGACAGAGAGAGCAGGAACACAAGCAGGGGGGAGTGGGAGAGGGAGAAGCGGGCTTCCCGCAGAGCAGGGAGCCCGATGTGGGACTCGATCCCAGGACCCTGGGATCATGACCTGAGCCGAAGGCAGACCCTTAACGACTGAGCCACCCAGGCGCCCCCCCCCCTTTTTTTTTAAGTAAGGAGGGCTTCCTTTCTCCTAATTGTCCTGTAAACCTATTGGGGAGAGATCTCCTGTGCCAACTAAAGACCCCTATATTCTGTGCTCTGGGTGGAGTGCTCACAGAGCTCCCTGAACAAGAAGGCACTTGGATTGGTCACAATCTCTGCCACCTCCTGGGAGAGAAGAGGGATGACAGAGTGGCAGACTCACACCCAAACCGAAACAGAGAGGTGCATTGCTTTGCCCCCGAGGGATTAATGGATTGGATTCATTCAAGATCTAGAACCAGTGAAAATAATATACAAGAAAGCTAAGTATGGCCATGTGTACACAATATCCTTTATCTAGAGCTCAACTAGAAGGAATAAACCAGTTATAAAAGAATCAGAAAATGGGGGGGATAATTAAAAAGGAACATTCACCCTCTAATAGTCTTATAGTTACAATAAAGAAGGAAGGGAAATTTGGTAAAGACAGTCAACCACTATAAAGATTTGTACAAGATCTTAGAAATAAATGCATTTTGTATACAATGTTGCATTAACCCCTGTGGTGTCTAACCCCACACTATCCTCACTTTGATACTATCATCTGCAAAGTACTTCTGTGATCCACCTATGTTCTGCTTTTTTTTTTTTTTTCTGTCATCTAGTGGACCAGTCTTACTTTTTGTTTGCTTTTTACTTATGGAGGAGCCCAATATTTATGGCAAGGAATTCCTGAAGGATTTCAAGGCTCCCCCTACTATTTTCTCTAGTCCTTTACAGAAAGACTTGGAAAAAGTTTCCCACCAGAGGGATCCATGAACATACTCTATGTAGACTTGCTGCTAGCCTCAGAAACTATGGAGCAATGCAAGACTGATATTTTGGCTTTATTGCCGTTCTTGCTTCATAGGGTCATAATGCCTCCTTAGACAAATTGCAATATTGCCAAGCTGAAGTAACTATTGAGGGCATCTATCATCAGCTGAAGGCCGTTAAATATTGGAATCTAGAAGTCAGCAAATTTTGCATATAAAATAGCCTACTCCAGAAAAGGGACTTGGGCCATTTGGGGGACTAGTAGGGTATTGTAGACAACAGATCCCCGCTTTTGTCAGGCGTGCACAACCTCTGACAGAACAATGGTGCGGTAAGTCTTCAGACGCTCTGGCCGGGTCCTTAGAATCTGAAGATGCTTTTGAACGATTGAAATTAGCTATAGCCCCTCCCCAGCTTGGGGATTCCAGACTTTGAGAAACCTGTCCATTTGTTTGGGCCTGAAAATAAAGGTGCTGCTTGTGCCTTATTAACTCAAAAATTGGACTAGACCATAGACCAATAGCTTATTTCTACATTCTTCCAGATGCTGTAGTACTGGGGATACCTGGCCGCCTCTGAATGGTGGGAGCAATGGCAGCCCCCGGTCTTACAGAAAGGCCCAAGGTCTCACCTTGGGTCATTTATGCCATGATAGTGATCTTACAAGCGCATTTGTCACTAAGTGTGCCATCAGATTAACTGCGAGTGGGCATTATTGCCCGGTCCCGATATTGTGGTCTGAAAGCATACTCTCCCAAGACCAGCTACTCTCTGCAAGATTCTGATCAAATTGATGAACGTGATTGCACAATAGTAAGAGAAGATACTAGGTCTGCTCTGACTTATCAGCTAACCTAATTCAAAATGCAGATTTGATCATGTTTGCTGACGGGTCATATAACCGGAAGAACGGCCAACTTAAGGCTTCCTACACTTTAGTGACTTCTCATGAAATTTTCGAGGCTTATGTTCTATCTGTAATCAAATGGGCCCATGAAGCTGAGTCAATAGCAGGTACTAGAGCTGTTGTGCTTGGTTTTGGGCTTAAAGTGAACAAAGACAGTGACAGCAAATACGTGTCTGCTTTCTGTCAATGCAACAGATCAACATTTTAAAAAATAGAGGGCTTTCGACATCAATGAGAATGACAACAAAAATCTAATGTCAAATTGCTAGCTGATATGTTAGGGGCTTTACGGCTGCCTGCTGACTTATCTGTAGTTGACTTTGCTGCCAGAGTTGCGAAGTCGCTGTTAAAACCTGGCGGGATCCCAACTTAAAAGCTCCACTATTAATATAACAAGAAATGTTTGTTCATTTTCAAAATCATGCTTTGCAAAAGAAAATGGACAAAAGGATTATAAAAGGGGCTAAAAGAAATTTGTGTGGACTTTGGGAATTCCCTAACCTAATTCCCTAATTCCTATACCACAGTCCCTATTTGCATGGCTAGTGTTGTGTCGTTGATAAAATCACCCGAATAAAAGAGGAATTTTAATGGCACTGAACTCTTACTACACCTGCCTACCCCAAGGTTAAAATTGTCCAAAACATACTAAAAAGAGATGTGCTATTTGCCAACAGAATTCTTCACAGGCCCCTCCCAAAGTAAGCACAGAAAGTTCTCCCTGACCAGCTTTCCCCAGAACCTGGAGGCAGTTGGATTTCATAGATTTGGTGTCTGTGAAAGGTAAGAGATTTTACCTTCTTATGGTTTGTATGATATCTGGATGACCTGGTCTTTCCCTCTTCATTAGCTGGTACTCAGACAGTGGTAAAGGCTCTTTTAAAAACTCTGTGGGATCAGAGGAAGTCGCCTTATTTCTACTGTTTTCCAGGAATTATGCAAAGGTTTGCAGATTCCTGTAAGTCTCAGTCCTCTGGACAAGAGGAACAAGTGAAAGTACACCCTAAGACTGAATAAGATTCAGCAACCCACCAGGTTAAAATTGCCCCAGAGCTTCACCACTAGCCTTATTAAGAATTAGAGGGACCCCAAAGGGAGGCAAGATGACCGAAGAATAGGGGACCTCGTTTCATCCAGTCCCTTGAATTCAGCTAGGTATCTATCAAATCATTCTGGATACTTGTGAATTCAACCTGAGATGTAAGAAAAGAATTGTTGAAACTCTACAAATAGAAAAGTGACCACTTTTTGCAAGGTAGGAGGTGCGGAGGAGTGACTCTGAGGGGATATATCAGAAGATAATCGGGGTGGGAGGGAGCCTCCAAAAGCCGGCTGCCAGAAAGTGTTACAAAATCGGAACTTGTAGAAGTCTGCTCCAGTGAGAGACGTCCCTGCCTGAAAGGTGCTTGAGTGGTGAAGTGGGGCAGAATCCTGGCTGGGACAGTGTGGTCTCAGGATTCCCAGGGTCACAGGAAGACGGGGAGTGCCTGAGTGCGGCAGAGCTCCCAGGCATCGGAGCAGAGAACCTGGCTTCGGTCAGCAAGCCGGGAGTGGCCCCTAGCTTGGTTTGCCATAAACCTCAAACCGTGGCATGATCGGGTGACCACTCTCCATGTGGGGACCCTCCTCCTTCCCCAGGGAGGAGCAGCACCAGTGCGTACTGCAGGAGTCTGCAGAGTTTGGTGCACACAAAAATGAAGACTGCTTTTCCCTGAGGGTTTACTGAAAAGTGGGGGCTGTGATCTTTTAGCTCCAGGACTGATTGGGGTGCCACCATTTTTATTATTTTCAGCCTCTAAAGCAGCACGGAAAGACTCTAGGGAACAAAAGTCACCTAGAGCACTCCAAGCAGCTTACACTGAGCCTGCCCTCCCTCCCACCACAAGGGGTGGTGCAACTCCACTCAGGCAAAGACACCTGAGAATCAGTGCAACAGGCCCCTCTCCAGAAGACCAGCAGGACCAGCAGGGGACACCAAGTTTACCCATCACTCAGAACTGAAAAACTCCTGCACTAGGGGAAAACAGTCTATAGAATTCGAGGTTTTTTTCTCATGATTCTTTTATCTTTCAATTTAAAGTTTTCCTTTTTTTTCCTTTTTTCCTTTTCAACTAGTTTATTTTATCAACTCTTTGTTTTTAAGCCTTTTTTTAATTTTCATTTTTACATTCACATTTTATAGATATATTCTTCATTTTTGGCTTCTTTTCACTGTATTCAGCTTTATTTTTGTATATATATAAGTTTTTCTTTCTTTACAATTGTGGGATCAAGTGTTTTCTAACAAACAGACCAAAATACACCCAGGACCAAATTGATCACCTTGTTCTGTCTACCTGTTTGATTATATTTCCCCCCCAACCCCTTTTCTTTCTTTTTTGGCTTCTGATCTCTTCTGATTTGTCTAGTGTATATTTCACTGGGGTCATGGTTGATATTTTTATTTTTATTTTATTTTATTTTTCTTAAAGATTTTATTTGCTTATTTGACAGAGAGAGACACAGTGAGAGAGGGAACACAAGCAGGGGGAGTGGGAGAGGGAGAAGCAGGCTTCCCGCTGAGCAGGGAGCCCAACGTGGGGCTCGATCCCAGGACCCTGGGATCATGACCTGACCTGAAGGCAGACGCTTAATGACTGAGCCACTCAGGTGCCCCTTTACTTTTATTTTTTATTTCTTTTTTGTTCCCTCGTTGATCTATTCTTCTCTGGACAAAATGACTATTAGGAGGAATTCACCACAAAAGAAAGAACCAAAGATAATACTCTCTGCCATAGATTTAATCAATATGGATATAAGTAAAATGTCGGACCTGGAATCCAGAATAACGATTATACTAGCTGGGCTTGAAAGAAAGCATAAAAGACACCAGAGAATCCCTTAGTGCAGAAATAAAAGAACTAAAATCTAATCAGGCTGAAATAAAAAATGCTTTAACTGAGAGGCAGTCTAAAATGGACACTCTAAAGGCTAGGGTAAATGAGGCAGAAGAGAGTGACACAAAAGACAAAATGTTGGAAAGTAAGGAAGCTAAGGAAAAGAGAGAAAAACAACTAAGGGATCATGAGAAGAGGCTTTGAGAAATCAGTGATACCATAAAGTGAAACAATATTAGATTGATTGGGGTCCCAGAGGAGGAGGAGAGAGAGAGGGACAGCATGTATATTTGAGAAAATTATAGCCGAGACCTTCCCTAATCTCTGGAAGGAAAAAGGCATTAAAGTCCAGGAAACACAGAGAACCCCCCTCAAAATAAAAAAAATAGATCAATACCCCAACATATAATAGTGGAGCTTGCAAATTTCAGAGATGAAAAGAAAATCCTGACAGTAGCTCGAGACAAGAAGTCCTTAACCTCCAAGGGTAGAAACATTAGACTAGCAGCAGACCTGTCCACGGAGACCTGGCAGACCAGAAAGGACTGGCATGATATATCCAGGGTGCTAAATGAGAAAAACATGCAGCCAAGAATAGTTTATCCAGGAAGGCTGTCATTCAGAATGGAAGGAGAGGTTAAGATCTTCCAGGACAGAAACTTAAGGAATTTGTGATCACTAAACCAGCCCTGTAAGAAATATTAAAGGGAGTCCTGTAAGCAAAGAGAGACTCCAAAAGTAACATAGACCTGAAAGGAACAGAGATGATATACAGAAACAGTGACTTTATAGGTAATACAATGGCACTAAATTTATATCTTTCAATAGTTACTCTGAATGTAAATAGGATAAATGCTCCAATCAAATGACACAGGGTATCAGATTGGATAAAAAAGCAACACCCATCGATATGCTTGTCTATAAGGGACTCATTTTAGACCCAAATATACCTCCAGATTGAAAGTGAGGGGTTGGAGAACCATGTATCATGCTAATGGACATCAAAAGAAAGCTGGAGTAGCAATCCTTATATCATACAAACTAGATTTTAAACCAAAGACAGCAGTAAGAGATGAAGAGGAACACTATATCATACTTAAAGGGTCTATCCAACAAGAAGATCTAACATTTATAAATATTTGTGTTCCTAACTTGGGAGCAGCCAACTATATACACCAATTAATAACAAAATTAAAGAAACACATTGATCATAATACAATAATTGTAGGGAACTTTAACACCCCACTCACAACAATGGACAGATCATCTAAGCAGAAGATCAACAAGGATACAAGGGCTTTATATGACACATTGGACCAGATGGACTTCACAGGTATATACAGAGCATTCCATCCTAAAGCAACAGAATATACATTCTTCTCGAGTGCCCATGGAACATTCTCCAGAATAGATCACATACTGGGTCACAAATCAGGTCTCAACTGGTACCAAAAGATTGCGATTATTCCCTGAATATTTTCAGACCACAATGCTTTGAAACTAGAACTCAATCACAAGAGAAAATTTGGAAAGAACTCAAATACTTGGTGGCTAAAGAGCATCCTACTAAAGAATGAATGGGTTAACCAGTAAATTAAAGAAGACTTAAAAAAAATTCATGGAAACAGATGAAAATGAAATTGCAACTGTTCAAAACCTTTGGGATGCAGCAAAGGCAGTCCTAAGAGGGAAGTACATAGCCATACAAGGCTTTCTCAAGAAACTAGAAAAGTCCCAAATACACAACTAACCTTACACCCAAAAGAACTGGAGAAAGAAAAGCAAATAGAGCCTAAACCAAGCAGAAAGCAAGAAATAATAAAGATTAGAGCAGAAATCAATGAAATAGAAGCCAAAAGAACAGTAGAACAGGTTAATGAAACTACAAGCTGGTTCTTTGAAAGAATTAATAAGATCAATAAACCCCTAGCCAGACTTATCAAAAAGAAAAGATAAAGGACTCAGATTAATAAAATCATGAATGAGAGGAGAGATCATGACCAACACCAAGGAAATACAGTGTTAAGAACATATTATGAGCAACTATATGCCAACAAATTAAGCAATCTGGGAGAAATGGATGCACTCTAGAAACTTATCAACTACCAAAACTGAAACAGGAAGAAATAGAAAACCTGAACAGACCCATAACCATCAAGTAAATTGAACCAGTAATCAAAAATCTCCCAACAAACAAGAGTCCAGGGCCGGATGGCTTCCCAGGGGAATTCTACCAAACATTTAAGGAAGAACTAATATCTATTCTTCTGAAACTGTTTTGAAAAATAGAAATAGAAGGAAAACTTCCAAACTCTTTCTGTGAGGGCAGCATTACCTTAATCCCAAAACCAGACAAAGGCCCCACCAAAAAGAAGAATTACAGACCAATATCTCTGATGAACATGGATGCCAAAATTCTCACTAAGATACTAGCCAATAGGATCCAACAGTGCACTAAAAGAATTATTCATCACGACCAGGTGGGATTTATTCCTGGGCTGCAAGTGTGGTTCAACATCTGCAAATCAAGCAATGTGATACATCACATTAACACAAGAAAGGACAAGAACCATATGATCCTCTCAATTGATGCAGAAAAAGCATTTGACAAAATACAACATCCTTTCTTGACTAAGACTCTCTGGGAAGCCTGGGTGGCTCAGTCAGTTGGGCATCTGCCTTTGGCTTGGGTCATGATCCCAGGGTCCTGTTTTGAGCCCCACATTGGGCTCCCTGCTCAGTGGGAGCCTGCTTCTCCCTCTGCTGCTCTACCTGCTTGTTCTCTCTCTGTCAAATAAATAAAATCTTAAAAAAAGAAAAACCTCTCCACAGTGTAGGGATAGAGGGAGCATACTTCAATATCATAAAATCCATCTATGAAAAGCCCACAGTGAATATCATTCTCAATAGGGAAAAACTGAGAGCTTTTCCCCTAAGGTCAGGAACACGACAGGGATGTCAACTTTCACCACTGTTGTTCAACATAGTACTAGAAATCCTAGCCTCAGCAATCAGACAACAAAAAGAAATAAAAGGCGTTCAAATTGGCAAAGAAGAAATCAAATGCTCACTCTTTGCAGATGACATGATACTTTATGTGGAAAACCCAAAAGACCACCCCAGAATTGCTAGAACTCATACAGGAAGTGAGCAATGTGGCAGGATATAAAATAAATGCACAGAAATCGGTTGCATTTCTGTACACTAACAATGAGACAGAAGAAAGAGAAATTAAGGAATCGATCTCATTTACAATTGCACCAAAACCCAGAAGATACTTAGGAATAAACCTAACCAAAGAGGTAAAGCATCTGTACTCTAAAAACTATAGAACATGGGGAGCCTGGGTGGCTCAGTCATTAAGCATCTGCCTTCAGCTCAGGTCATGATCCCAGGGTCCTGGGACCGAGCCCC
Source organism: Callorhinus ursinus (assembly GCF_003265705.2). Taxonomy (NCBI): domain Eukaryota; kingdom Metazoa; phylum Chordata; class Mammalia; order Carnivora; family Otariidae; genus Callorhinus; species Callorhinus ursinus. The sequence goes on along the minus strand of NW_027397075.1, from coordinate 33,913,027 downwards.
GCTTCTGGCTGCCTGCTCCATGGGAAACCTGCTTCTCCCTCTCCCACTCCCCCTGCTTGTATTCCCCCTCTCACTATGTCTCTCTCTGTCAAATAAATAAAAGAAAAATCTAAAAATAATAAATAAAAACTATAGAACACTTACAAAAGAAATTGAGGAAGACACAAAGAAATGAAAAACATTCCATGCTCATGGACTGGAAGAATAAATATTGTTAAAATGTCTATGCTACCCAGAGCAACCTACACATTCAATGCAATCCTTATCAAAAGGACATTTGTCACAGAGCTGGAACAAACAATCCTAAAATATTTATGGAACCAGGAAAGACCCCAAATAGACAGAGGAATGTTGAAAAAGAAAAGCAAAACTGGTGGCATCACAATACTGGGCTTCAAGCTCTATTACAAAGCTGTAATCATCAAGACAGGATGGTACTGGCACAAAAACAGACACATAGATCAATGGAACAGAATAGAGAATCAAGAAATGGACCCTCAGCTCTATGGCCAACTGATCTTCGAGAAAGCAGGAAAGAGGATTCAGTGGAAAAAAAGACAATCTCTTCAACAGATGGTGTTGGGAAAATTGGACAGCCACATGCAGAAGAATGAAACTCAACTGATAAGGAAAATCTGTGTCTTGGGATGGCCAACCGAGCCAGCAAGAGTCCTAATCCTTGACCTGGGGCTCGTCTGGGTTCTTCTCCCTGCTCTGCTTCCCGCATGGACCAATACGGGTTCTTTTCCCTGCCCCGCTTTGTGCACGCACCAAAAGTACCAAGTATGCAGAAGTGTGTAAATTGCCCCCCTTTGTTCTTGGGGCTCAGACCTTTGGAGATCACTCTCCTCTGAGCCTGCTGGCATTGAATAAACCTCCTGTCTTCTAAAATCTCTGAGTGCTGCTTGGTTGTTCCATCGGGCGATCCATTCCAGGTTCTGTAACATTTGGTTCTGACTGGGAAACCCAACCGTGTTGGCCCATTGTTGCCACAAATTTGGGGGCAATGGCAGGGCGGGGACGGAACAAGGGATTGTAACAGAGAAGGTGTGTCCTGCTTAATTTTCGGCAGTCTTCCATCCTCATACCCTTAGGCCAGCCCTGCTCCGCTGTTCCCACCGGACTCGAGGAGAATTGGCAGGTGAGGACCTTGTCCCAGTGTCAGATTCCAGTAAGGCCAGGGGCCCCAGGATCCAGACAGGTCCACCCCCATTGGGGTGGAAGGGGAGCCTGATCACCTCCCAGAGACCTCTTAGAGGGATTCCCAGGGAGGAAATGTAATAACTTCTGGAGTGTGAATGTGTGAGTGATTGTGCAGTCCAACCTGGCTTGCTCAAGTGGACTGATTCTGTGACTCCACAGGCGGGCACCTTTAAGGTCCCCAGAAGACTATGGAGTCTGAGTGGGCCCATCTGTGATTCCGTGGTGAACGGCATACAGTCTATGGTGGCATCAGAATAATCGTAAGTCACAACGCTGAGACCACTACAGCTAAGCCTCACCTAAGCTCCTGTGGGACACCGTCAGATGGGCATCTGATTGGTCTCCTCATCTCAGGAGGCATCCCCCCTTTTGTTTGTTTCTGTGCCATCACATACGGGGACATCACCATGGGATCAGGGCAGAGTAAACCTATGGCTCTAGAGATCATGATCAAAAATTTCAAGAAGGGGTTTTCGGGAGACTATAGAGTCAGGATGAACCCCGGCAAGTTGAGAACCCTATGTGAATTGGAATGGCCCACCTTTGATGTCAGGTGGCCTTCAGAAGGGACACTGGATGTCCCAACGATTCATCAAGTATGGCAAGTCATAACAGGAGAACCAGGACACCATGACCAGTTTCCATACATTGACTCCTGGCTAGGAATTGCTCAGACCCATCCCCCCTGGGTGCAATTCGTTTGCAATAGGCAGGGACAGGCCAGGGTCTTAATTGCCTCGTCCAAGCGACCTAAAGAAAATTAGCAAAAGCCCCAGTCTCCACAAATCCTAGCCAGAGATCCTGAGGATGAACCGACCCTGCCCCCACCGTACATACCCCCAAGACCGTCTACACCTGTCCCTCCAGCTCCAGACATTCCACTGCCATCATTTTCACCAGCGTCCCCAGGCCGAGAGGATCCACAGGCCCAAAAGATCCTCTTTCTCCAGGACCAGCAGCCAGGCTGCGCCCAAGGCTGGGCCAAGCACCCTCCAAATGCTGGTACAAGAGACGTGGTAACCCGAGAGGCACAATGAAGATGGGACGGTCCAACCTGGCCATTCCATGTTGTATTATCAGCCCTTCTCCACCACCGACCGCTTCAACTGGAAATGTAACACCCCATTCTACTCTGAGAAACCACAGGCTATGGTAGACCTCACAGAATCCCTCTTCCAGACTCATCGGCCAACGTGGGAAGACTGCCAACAGTTACTCCACACCCTGTTTAACACAGAGTGATGAACAGGTGTGCACAGGTGTGCGGCAGTACCTGGAAGAGCACGCACCAGCGGGAGTCATCCACCCTGCTGCCTGGGCTAATATGGCCGCACTTGAAGAGCGCCCAGCATGGGACTTCACCACAACCGAGGGACAGGCCCACATCCACTGGTACCAGGAGGCCCTCTTCTGGGGAGTCCGGGCAGGAGCTAAGAAACCCATGAACATGACTAAGGTATCCTCAGTCACTCAACAACCAGGAGAGTCCCCCGGGGACTAGTACAAAAGACTATGTGAAGCCTCCATTTGACCCCGAAGCACAGGAAAGCCAACAGATGGTAAACACCTCCTTCATGGCTCAGGCCACCCCAGACATCAGAAAAAAACTTCAGAAACTAGAGGGTTTTGCCAGGATGAACATCACCCAATTAATAGAGATTGCTAGTAAGGTCTACATGAACAGGGAGGTCTCAGCCGAACGAGAAGCCAACAAAAAGATGAAAAAGAAAGTCAGCCTCCTCGCCACTGCCCTGAAAGAAAAGGACAAACCAAAGATGGGGAAACCCCGACCATCGAATGGGGGGAAGACCAGAACCCCCTTGGCAAGGGATCAATGTGCCTACTATAAAGAGAAAGGGCATTGGAAAAATGAATGTCCCAACCAGGGAAAGGCTCAAAAGCCCAGCCTCCTCCAAGAGGAGGACCTCATAGGCCTTTTGGGAATGGACTCAGACTGAAGGGGACTGGGCTCTTTCCTCCTTGGCCTCCATGAGCCCCCTGTCAATATGAAGGTGAGGGGCCAACCAGTGACTTTTATGGTTGATACTGGGGCCGAGCACTCTGTTGTCACCTTTCCAGGGGCCCCTTTCAGCAAAAGGACTGTGACCATCCTCGGGGCCACAGGGACGCGGGTGATACAACAGCTCTTTTGTCAGGCTCACCAGTGCGAACTCAGGGGCCACAAGGTCCAACATGAATTCCTTTATCTGCCTGACTGCCCCATCCCTCTCCTGGGCCGAGACATACTATCCAAGCTTAGGGCTCAGATAACCTTTGAGCCCACAGGACACACTAGCCTCAGATTGAACCCAAGGCATTAGGAGACAGGGTCTCTAATACTAGCAATTACCACATCAAGGGAAGAAGAATGAAGGCTATTTTGTGCCCAGGCCCAACCGAGCAGCCCGCCGGAGTTCAGACTCGCCTTCCCCTCAGTATGGGCCGAAAACAACCCACCTGGACTAGCCTGGAACTGGGCCCCTATCATTGTTGAACTGATCCCAGGAGCCCAACCTCAGAGACAAAAGGCAATATCCCCTTCCACAAAAAACTAAGATCGGCATCCAAAAACATCTGGCCAAACTTGAGGAAGCAGGTATTTTAGTCGAGTGCCAGTCGGCCTGGAATACCCCACTCCTGCTAGTCAAGAAGCCAGGAGGGGGATGCCGACCAGTTCAAGACCTGCGGGCCATCAACAAGGTGACCATCTCTCTGCACCCAGTGGTCCCGAATCCATACACCCGCCTCAGCCAAATCCCAGGGTCGGCCAGATGGTTCACTTGCCTAGATTTGAAGGATGCCTTCTGCCTCTGCTTAGCTCCACAGAGCCCGCCACTGTTTGCCTTTGAATGGACTGAATCTGATACAGGGCTCCAGATGCAACTGACTTGGACGTGCCTCCCGCAGGGGTTTGAAAACTCACCAACCCTCTTTGGGGAAGCGCAGGCCGTGGACCTTGCCAGCTTCCCAAGAGAGGCCACACGATTCACCCTCCTCCAGTATGTGAATGACCTCCTCCTCACCAGTGACACACAAGAAGATGGCGCAAAAGGCACCAAGGACCTCCTACAGCTCCTGTCAGACTTGGGATACCAAGCCTCATGGAAGAAGGCACAAATCTGCCAACAACCGGTCTGATACCCTGGCTTCCTCCTCACCCCAGGGAAAAAAGAACTAGGGCCGGAGGGGAAAAGGGTCATCATCTCCCTGCCACAGCCCCAGACAAAAAGGGGCCTACAAGAATTCCTGGGGCTGCAGGATTCTGCCACATCTGGATCCCTGGGTTCTCAGCAATAGCAAGACCCCTTTATGATCTCTTAGGGGGACAAGATCAAGAACCCCCTGCCTGGACTGAGGAAGCAGAAGCCACCTTCTCAGAGATAAAGACTGCCCTGGGGCGGGCTCCAGCCCTGGGCCTACCAGATATAGAGAAACCCTTCAATCTCTTTGTGCATGAAAAGGAAAAAATAGCGCTCGGGTACTCACCCAGACTATCGGACCCTGGCAATGGCCAGTTGCTTACCTGTCAAAGAAGCTGGACCCTGTGGCAGCAGGATGGCCACCGTGCCTCAGGGCGCTGGCAGCCACAGTCCTACTCATCAAGGAGGCAGACAAACTTACCCTGGGGCAAGAACTCAAGGTCAAGGTCCCTCATGCAGTTGTGTCCCTCATGAATGCACAGGGACACTGCTTCCTTTCCAACTCTCAGCTAGCACAATACCAAGGGCTCCTCTGTGAAAACCTGCGGGTCACCCTTGAAACAGTAAGGCCATTAAATCCAGCAACCTTTCTCCCCACGGAAGAGGGGGAACCAGACCATGACTGCTCCAAGGTGATTGATGAAGTGTACACGAGCCGTCCAGATCTGCGGGATCAAGCCATAAAGAATCCAGAGCTCACGCTATTCAGCAATGGCAGCAGTTACCCATGAGAGGGTGCCCAGAAAGCGGGTTATACAGTAACCACAACCACTGAAGTCCTAGAAGCTAAGGCATTACCAGCTGATGGTCAGCTCAACGGGCTGAGTTATATGCCTTAGTCCGAGCCCTCACCCTTGGTGAAGGCAAGCGAGTCAACGTCTATACTGACTCTCAGTACGCCTTCGCTACTGTACATATACATGGAGCCATCTCCAAGGAAAGAGGCCTCCTAACCGCAGCAGGAAAAGCTATCAAGAACAAGGAGATACTGAGACTCCTCAAGCCGTCTGGCTTCCAAAGGAAGTAGCAATCCAGCACTGTAAGGGACACCAGAAAGGAGACGACCCCATAGCTTGGGGAAATCGTCTGGTAGATGAGGCAGTCAAGACTGCAGCCAGTGAAGACATGTGGACAGAGCCCCTTCCCTCACCATAGCCCTAACACCCCTGGAAGAAGTCTCTCCACCCAGTTACACTGAAAAGGAAAAGGAGTGGGTCATGGCTGAGGGAGTTACCCTGACTGAAAAGTGATGGTGGATGATGCCAGACAGGCACATCTTTGTTCCAACACCGACTCACTCATCTGGGAAAAACTGCATTAGAGGACCTTCTCAAGAAGCACTACTACATCAGTCAGCTGCCAGCACTATGCCGAGCAATGAGTGAACGGTGCATAACATGTGCTAAAAATAATGCTCAGTCTGTACCACGCCGCCCCCCGCCCCGGGTGTCCAGAGGATGGGAGCAACTCCTTTCAAAGATCTAGAGGTAGACTTCACAGATGTGCAGTTGAGCAGGGGGCTCAGATATCTCCTAGTAATAGTATGCACATACTCTGGGTGGGTCGAAGCCTTCCCAACAAAGATGGAGCAAAGCCAGGAAGTAACTAAAGTCCTCTTTTGGGAGATCGTGCCCCGGTTCAGCCTGCCATTAACAATCCATAGTGACAGTGGACCCGCATTTGTGGCAGACATTGTACAGGTCTTGACCAAATCTCTCAACATCACCTGGAGACTCCACATAGCTTACCGGCCCCAAAGTTCAGGGAAAGTAGAGTGAATGAATTGTACCCTCAAGGGAACTTTAACAAAATTTTGTCAGGAGGCTAACCTCCCATGGTCGGATCTGCTACCCCTAGCTCTCTTGCATGCTCGCTGCATGCCCGGGACATCAGGTTTCTCCCCATTTGAATTAATATATGGATGGCCTCCCCTGTGCTTGGGAAGCCTTCCAGGAAACTTGCATCAGGTTGGAGATAAAGGAAAAAAGGAGCAGCTTCAGGCCCTGGGGGCCACCCTAAATAAATTATAAAAGTACACCATTGAGAGGGCCCCAATCTCCTTAGGGTCTCAGGTACACTCCTTCCAGACAGGGGACTCAGTTTGGGTGAAAGATTGGAAGAAAGACCCCCTCAAACTACAGTGGACAGGGCCCCACACTGTTGTTCTAACCACCCCTACTGCCCTCAAGGTCTCAAGTGTCACCCCGTGGGTCCACCGCTCCAGAGTAAAGAAAGCTCATCATTCAGATGAGGAGCCACACCAGTGGAGATTACAGCCAGACTTCATGAACCCACTCTGGCTTCACCTTCGACAAGACCCCACCGACTGATGGACCGTGGTCCCTGGCTCTCATCGGCATGATTTCCCTCATCTTGGGAGTCAGACTCTACACTGTTGCCCCTCCTGACTGGACTTTCCCCCAGAGGCTTACTATTGCCATTTTTATTGGGTCACCCTAGGGTGTATTACTGCATTTACTTGCCCATAGATTTCATCTGCTGATGGGTTAGCCACAATGGCTCCCTCTACCTGAGGTCATATATCCCACATTTACTGGCCCTCTGCTCTCTACTCCTGAGTGCATTTCACCATGGTTTTCCTGGCCCCAGTCAGTCCCGGTCTTCTGCTACCTGGTGTGCTGTTCTTCCACACTGCCTCTAGCTTGCCCGGCCAGGCAAGGGGGGCAAACTCTTGTATCACAGTTACTGGCAAATGGACTTTCCAGCTTATCCCCCTAAATCCCACACCAGCACCCCCACTGACTTCTTCCACCTGGGATGGGCACACACCAAAGGTTAACCTCCATTTTGATGGATGCCAGCTTCTTGATACCTCCTGGGAACCTCATAGACGGTGTTCCTACCATGGCCCTCACTCAGGTTACTGGCTGGTAGATATCTACATCTGCGGGGGCCCTACGCCTCAACAGCCAAACACCTGCCCTCAGTTCTGCTCGTAAGCCTGGGGATGTGAGTCATAGTGGCGACTTGGCTGGGAATGGAACAATGGTCCAACAGGTGGCCCCTCAAACAGTGCAGTGACATCTGGATTTCCTTGTCACTCAACGCCACCCCATCCTCTCGCCCTAACAATCACTGTATAGCGCTCACCCTCTCAGTCTTAGAACCCAATGCCACATCATGGGCTACAGGAATCATTCTCCTGTTGGGCCAATATCACCCTATGGGGACCGACCCCATGGCCAAATTTATAATTAAGTCCATGTTCACTCCAAGCCTTACAGTCAACCCCCAGAGTCAGACAGAAAATAACTCGCCCTGGCGCATCCCTGGGTCCCCCATCCACACGCAGCAAGCATCTATAGCCAACTGTTTGGTATGATTAACACCTCTCACCAAGCACTTAACCACTCAAATCCACCCCTAGCATCTGACTGCTGGATCTGTATGATGCCTGGTCCCGTCAAATACCTAGGTGTCATCCTCAACCAATCTAGCGTGTCACCTCCCACCTCAGCACTGGGGACCTCAGATTATTCTTTTCTGGCTCCGGTACCACTGTATGGCAACTCTTCCTCTCCCATCACGGGCCACAGTCAGGTCTGTGTGCCTAACAACACTTTTCTGGCTTGTGATCAAGGTGATACATATGCATCACCCCACACAATCAATCATGCACGCTTGTCAGTCTCTTACCCGATCTTTCAGTCCTCCCCAGGAGTGACGCTCCACTCATATGGAGACCTCCTAGCCGCTGTCGACGCTCCCCCACAGTCATCCCTCTTATCGTGAGCCTGCTGGCTGTATCAGGTGTTGCCCTTGGCGCCACTGGCGTCAGGATGTCTCAGGTTCAGTACCAGGGGTTAACTCAACAACTCATGGTGGATTTTTCCACCCTCACTCAGTTGGCCCTGGCTCTGCAGCACCAACTCAATTCACTGGCTTCAGTGGTCCCCCAAAACAGGCATGAGCTCGACTTGCTCACGGCCACGCAAGGGGGGCTCTGCCTCTTCTTACAGGAGGAATGTTGTTTCTATGTTAATGAGTCAGGGGTGGTCCAAGAAACTCTGACCCAATTACAGGAATGAGTATATCACTGGTGGGCAACACTCCAGCGGACAACTTGGTGGGATACCCTCTCACAATGGTTCCCTTGGTTCACCCTCCTCGTTGGCCCCTTCCTATTGCTTCTCCTCATAGTAGCATTTGGTCCTTGTATTCTTAATGCCCTTACTAGGTTTATCACTACTCAAATTGCTAAAATCAGGTACTCCTTACTCACTATTGCCCCTTAGAAGATGAAAATGATACTCTCTAAACTAGGTGTTTAAAGGGGCATCAAAGGGGAAAATGATAAGGAAAATCTGTGTCCTAAGATGGCTGACTGAGGCAATGAGAGAGTCCCAGTCTTTGCCCCAAGGCTCTTCCGGGTTCTTCTCCCTGCTCTGCTTCCTGTGCTCACCAATCTGGTTTCTTCTCCCTGCCCTGCTTCGTGCATGCACCAAAGGTACCAAGTACGCAGAAGTAGAAGTGTATAAATTGCCCCCTTTGTTTGTGCTTGGGGCTCAGACTTTTGGAGATCACTCTCCTCTGAGCCCGCTGGCATTAAATAAACCTCCTATACTCCAAGATCTCTGGGTGCCGTTTGGTTCTTCCATTGGGCGATCCAGTTCTGGTTCCATAACACAACCATTTCCTAACACCATACACAAAGATAAACTCAAAATGGACAAAGACCTAAATGTGAGACAGGAATCCATTAAAATCCTAGAGGAGAACACAGGCAACAATCTCTGTAACCTCAGCTGCAGCAAATTCTTGGTAGACACGTCTCCAAAGGCAAGGGAAACAAAGGCAAAAATGAACTATTGGGACTTCATCAAGATAAAAAGCTTCTGCACAGCAAAGGTAACAGTCAACAAAACTAAAAGACAACTTATGGAATGGGAGAAGATATGTGCAAAGGACGTAACAGATAAAGGGCTGGTATCCAAGATCTATAAAGAACTTATCAAGCTTAACACCCCAAAAAACAAGTTATCCAGTCAAGAAATGGGCAGAAGACATGAACAGACAGTTCTCCAAAGAAGACATTCAAATGGCCAACAGACACATGAAAAAGTGCTCAATATTTCTTGGCATCAGGGAAATCCAAATCAAAACCTCAATGAGATACCACCTCACACCAGTCAGAATGGCTAAAATTAACAAGTCAGGAAACAACAGATGTTGGCGAGGATGTGGAGAAAGGGGAACCCTCCTACACTATTGGTGTGAATGCAAGCTGGTGCAGCCATTCTGGAAAACAGTATGGAGGTTCCTCAAGAAGTTAAAAATAGAGCTACCTTATGACCCAACAATTGAACTACTAGGTATTTACCCCAAAGATACAGATGTAGTGATATGGAGGGGCACAAGCACCCCAATGTTTATAACAGCAATGTCCACAATAGCCAAACTGTGGGAAGAGCCCAGATGTCCATTGGCAGATGAATGGATAAAGAAGATGTGGTTCATACATACAATGGAATATTACTCAGCCATCAGAAAGGATGAATACTTACCATTCACATTGACGTGAATGGAACTAGAGGGTATTATGCTGAGCGAAATAAGTCAATCAGAGAAAGACAATTATCATATGATTTCACTCATATGTGGAATATAAGAAACAAAACAGAGGATCCTAGGGGAAGGGAGGGAAAACTGGGAAGAAATCAGAGAGGGAAACAAACAATGACAGACTCTTAACTATAGGAAACAAACTGAGCATTGTTGGAGGGGAGAGGGTGGTGGGACGGGGTAACTGGGTGATGGGTATTAAGGAAGGCATGTGTTGCTATGAGCACTGGGTGTTATACGCAAGTGATGAATTACTGAAGTCTACATCTGAAACTAATAACGTACTATATGCCGGCTAATTGAATTTAAAGAAAAAAAAAGAAAAAGAATTAGAAGGACCCCTGCAAGCAAGCATGGAAAGGAATGTCTCCTTTTGAACTTAAGTTTGTCAGGCTAGGAGCTTAGGTCTGAGGCTGTATCCTGTGTTTAACAGGACCCTCTTATAATCATGTTCAATACTGAAAAGGATTTTTCTCTTGCTCAGAAACCGTGAGACTTAAAGTCATAAAGATCTGAAAGGACTTGCTGGGGAAAGTCGGCCACCCCGGTCAACTGGGGGACTTTGTCTCTGTGGTCATTCCAGAGGATAGACAGACTGCCACCAAGTTGGTGGGGACCCACCAACTGGGCTGCTGATCACCCAGAAGGCTACCATAGTGAAAGACAACTGAGCTGGATTCCCCCTTCCCTTGTGAAGCCAGCACCACAGGACTGGACTGGGTTTCCCTCAAAGGACCTAAAAACCTTTCCTGGGTAACAGACTGGTATTGACCTCAATGGAAAAGAAATATTCTAGCAAATGTATTACTGTTCTCATAGGCTGCCTGGCTACACACAGCTGTGATTATTCTGGCTACTTTGAAAATCACATTTACTAGGATACAATGTTGCATGTTAACCAGTCTTGCTCTCTGTCCTGGCAGGCGTGGCTCCCACACCACACAGGTCAGCTGACTCTGTGCTCTCAGTATTGACACCAGCTGCACGAAGACCAGCAGTCTGATGATTAGCAGAGTGTAAGTGGGACACCTTCACTGGTGGTTTTTTTTTTTATAATAACAAAGTAAAAGTACTCAGTATGCACCAGGTGCCTAAGATCTAGTTACACACACACACACACACACACACACACACATTAACTGGTTTGATTGGAAGGATGATGTAGAAAAGAAAAAAAACCCATCTAATTAATAGAGAAACCATTAGAAACTGCAAAAGACTGGCCTCATGTCACTAAGCTAACGCTGGGATATATGGCCTCTCCAGTCCCACTATGGATGAATAGAGGGGAATGACTGCTATATTTAAAGGCAATTTCCCTGGGGCACCTGCCTGGCTCCATAGGTAGAGCACGTGACTGTTGATCTTGGGGTTGTGAGTTTGAGCCCCACGTCGGGTGTACAGATTACTTTTGGAAATTTAAAAAAAAAAAGTTATTTCCCCCAAGGCAAACACTATACTGAATTTTAAAATCAATCCTTACATTAAATTGTAATTCTAGTAATTGCTTTGTTTGCATTTTACTATGGGCTTGCTGGGTATTTAGGCAACTGCAAGGGGACCAGAGAGAAGAATGTTATTATTTTATGGTAGCACAGGGAAGAAATTGTAAGGACAAATGCAAATTAAAAATAAGAGGCTTAACTCTCCATGTTGAAAATAAGGGAAAAGAAAGCTCCCTTTTGTTTCCATATTTCTTTTTCAGTCCTTTCCAGGTTTATAGACATCTTTTTAATGGCTAAATAAGCTTCTTGTCAGTCTGTTAACTCAGGAGGGTTCCCAGCAGGACCTGGGAGCCACTTTTTTGAAATGCAAACATTCAGGGAGGGTCTCCCCTTCCTGCTGGGAGGGTAACTTCTGTGAGTGCCTTCCTCCAATTTGCAAAACTACCTTCTGTCCTAAAGAATGAGAAGTTCGGTTCTTTTCTAGATGAAGCCAACACACGTGGTCTCCCCAGTTACGAAGAGGAAGTGAGGATGAAGTAAGTGTGATACAGGTCTCAAGTCCTCTTCCTTGAGGACTAGTGATTGATTATCTCAGGAACACATGTGTAATGGGCTGTGTCTGCTGGGCTAGATAAGGGGGAGATTACTTTTTGTCTTGGCAATCCCTTAGCAGACTGCCTGTCATGCACATCACATTCTGGTTGAATGCTTATTCAATGAGAAAAGTGTTTTCTTTCTCTACTACCTTTGTGAAGAGGATTTTTGGCTAGGAAGAAGATCTTACTTTTAATTATATTAAATGATTTATGTTAATTATAATATTTCCCCAACACTCTCCAAAAGCATCAGCAAATATGTCTCTTGTGGTGTCACGATATTCTTAAATATTTTTTGTGGAAAAGCTGTGAATTCTACTCCAAAGAGCAGCCCTACGATGTGGCCACAGGTAATAGATCCAGCCATTATGCCTTGTAGTCCCCACTCTTGGCAGCTCCCAGCCAACAGATGACTTTATTTATTTATTTTTTAAATTTTATTTTATTATGTTATGTTAGTCACCATACAATACATCATTAGTTTTTGATGTGGTGTTCCATGATTCATTGTTTTCGTATAACCCCCAGTGCTCCATGCAGTACGTGCCCTCCTTAATACCCATCACGGGGCTAACCCATCCCCCCATCTCCCTGCCCTCTAGAACCCTCAGTTTGTTTCTCAGAGTCCATAGTCTCTCATGGTTCATCTCTCTCTCCGATTCCCCCCCTTCATTTTTCCCTTCCTTCTCCTAATGTCCTCCATGATATTCCTTATGTTCCACAAATAAGTGAAACCATATGATAATTGACTTTCTCTGCTTGACTTATTTCACTTAGCATAATCTCCTGCAGTCACATCCATGTTAATATAAAAGTTGGGTATTCATCCTTTCTGATGGCTGAGTAATATTCCATTGCATGTATGGACCACATCTTCTTTATCCATTCATCTGTTGAAGGGCATCTCGGCTCTTCCCACAGTTTGGCTATTGTGGACATTGCTGCTATGAATATTGGGGTGCATATGGCCCTTCTTTTCACTACATCTGTGTCTTTGGGGTAGATATCCAGGAGTGCAATTGCTGGGTCATAGGGTGGCTCTATTTTTAATTTTTTGAGGCACCTCCACACTGTTTTCCAAAGTGGCTGTACCAACTTGCATTCCCACCAACACTGTAAGAGGGGTCCCCTTTCTCCACAACCTCTCCAACATTTGTTGTTTCTTGCCTTGTCAATTTTTGCCATTCTAACTGGTGTAAGGTGGTATCTCATTGTGGTTTTGATTTGAATTTCCCTGATGGCTAATGATGATGAACATTTTTTCATTTGTCTGTTAGCCATTTGTATGTCTTCTTCAGAGAAGTGTCTGTTCATGTCTTCTGCCCATTTTTTGACTTGATTATTTGTTTTTTGGGTGTTGAGTTTGAGAAGTCCAACAGGTGACTTTAAAGCATGGTCCTTGTCCAGCTTGGACAAGAGAGCTGGGTTGGTGTTGTCTTCTTTATCTCTTTTTTTTTTTTGTATATTCGGATTCTGCTGGGATTCACCAGAACAGACTTGTCCAGCTCATTCGGCCAACCTTAGGTATGAAGCATGTTATCTTTCCGGTAGCAAAACCAGGTTCCCCAAAGTTCCTGGAGTCCAAAGGCTTGACAGATGGCTGTCTTCCTGTCTCTCCTCTGGGAGCTACTGTAGCCCATTTCCTTTGCCTTTTGCAGAGTTGGGTTTCTGCTAAACTGTAATGGCTCCTCCTGAAATAAAACTGTGTGTGTGTGTGTGTGTGTGCGTGCATTTGCATCCTCTTCTTTCCCTCAATTAGCAACTATTCTTCAAAGGGTCAGGCTAAGTAGGGAGGAAAGGGACATGGCCTCTAAGTCATGTCCCCCTTGGTACATTTTTGTTCTATCTCCCAGTTTGTTCAAAGATACTTGCTTTCCATATCTGACAAAACATATAAAGAACTGATACAACTTAACACCCCCAAAATAAATAATTCTGATTAAAAAATAGGGAGAAGACACAAACAGACATTTCTCCAGAGAAGACATAGAGATGACCAACAGACACATGAAAAGATGCTTAACATCACTCATCATCAGGGAAATTCAAGTCAAAACCACAGTGAGATATCACCTCCCACCTCTCAGTGCAGCCATGGCAGAAAAACAATATGGAAGTTCCTCAGAAAGTTAAAAATAGAACTACCCTATGATCCAGCAATCGCACTACTAGATGTTTACCCTCAAAATACAAAAACTCTTAATTCAAAGGGATACATGCACCTTTACGTTTATAGCAGCATTATTTACAATAGCCAAGCTATGGAAGCAGCCCAGGTGTTCACTGATAGATGAATGGATAAAGAAGAGGTGGTATATATATATATATACACAATGGAATATTATTCACCTATAAATAAGAATGAGATCTTGCCATTTGCAACAACATGGATGGATCTAGAGGGTATAATGCTAAGTGCAATAAGTTAGTCAGAGAGAGACAAATACCATATGATTTCACTCATATGTGGAATTTAAGAAACAAAATAAACAAGCAAAGAAAAAAGGGAGAGAGACAAACCAAGAAACAGACTTTTAACTCTAGAGAACTGACGGTTACCAGGGGGAAGGTGGGAGGATGGGTGAAATACGTGATGGGGATTAAGAATTAAGGAGCGCACTTGTGGTGCTGAGCACCAGCCGATGTATGGGAGTGTTGAGTCACTATATTGTACACCTGAAACTAATATAACACTGTATGTTAACTATAGTGGAATTAAAAAAAAAAACAAAAAAAGACACTTGCTTTCTCAGTTTGATTTTCAAAGTCTTCATGAAATGGGCAAATTCTGCCTTTTTGCCTGATTCTACCACTGCCCCTCGCTGTGGCCTCTGAGTTTCTGGCACCCAGATATTTGCTGGGTACATAAACAGAGTCCCGCCTGTGTATTGACCACCCTGAAGCATCCCAGAACCCGCGATCGCTCAGCCTGCTCCCCAGTGGAGCACTCCGCGAGCAACGCCCCTTCGCTGTGGAAACCTTCCGTGATTTCACGGCACGCCAGGCCTTTCCCCTTTACTTCCGCCGTCACCACCTCCACCATGAAAATCGGCCTCTGCCAGGCTCTCCGCATAACACTCGGTGCCAGGCGCCACAGCCAAGGTGCCACTAGTCTGCCCACGTCGGTGAGGCGCACATCTGCGCCGTGTCGCCTGCACACTGGGAGCATCACAAGGGCTCCACGTGTAGCCCGTTCATCCGTAATGCCCTGTACGCCAGCGCTTAGCGGGCGCTAGGTGAGCGTTTGAATTGGAAGTTACTGTGACCTGCGCAACCCTGCGAGCCTCTCCGTCTCCTTCCGCACACCTCCCTCTCCTCTGATCCGGCAGCAGCCTGTGCAGGAGCTGCCCTTGCGGGGGCGGCGGAGGACAGATGGACAGTGTTACAGCACCGGGGCACATAAATATTTACAGCCTGGGTTTTTATAGAGAGCAGAGGAGCGTGACAGTCCCCCCCCCCCGCCCTCCACAGTGCTGACCCTTTGGGGCCCTGAATCTTGGCCCCCCGATGCTGGTGGCCCGGATCCCCGGAGGCTGCCAGCTGTCTCGGGAGCCTGAGGCTCACCTGGGGCGGAGGCAGGGTGTGCGCTACCCACCCGGCCAGTCACCAAGTCCTAGCCTTGACCCCATTTTAAATCCGCTCCGTCCGTGACAATGGACTGTTCTGCCCCCAAGCTCCTTAGAAGAGGCAGGGCTTTGCAGCTTAAAGAACAGACAGCTGCTTTGCAGAGGCCCTGAAAAAAGCATTTAGTCTGCTTCAGGGAAGTCGACATTACCCAGTCCCTTCTTTTCCTCCTTTTCAGGCATTCTGAAACCCAGAGGGGTCGACAGGCCGTGGGCAGGAAGGGACAGGCCCTCCCTCACTGCCTTCAGGCCTCCGTTCAAACTCTGGCTTCTGAGACAGGCCTTCCCCGGCCAACCCTCTGTAAGAGCCCCTCACACATCCTCGCTCTCCTTCATCTTGCTTCATCTTCCTCCTTAGCCAGTGTCCCTATCCAGTACATGTGTGTGCAGAGCACGCCTACACGCCTACACACACACACACACACACACTTTCCTTGTCAGTGTTGTCTGCCTGCCAGCACTGGAGTGGAAGCTTCCTGAGGCCAGACACCGTGTCCTTTGCTCACCACTGTACCCTCCGCCTCCAGAACAGGACCAAGTCTCTAGGAGGAGTTCCAGAAAACGTGTTAAATAAATAGCTGCTTCCACGGGAGGTTGTTCCTGTCAGGAACAACCTGCAAGTCACGTTCTCACAGGTCTGCGTGCTTCTACTGAGTGCTCGCCTGTCCCCAGCTGCTTGTCATTGTTACCCTCTTCCTGTCACACCCTCCTCGGCCCCCTCAGAGATGCTGCCAGTTTCTATAAAGAGAAAGACGAGGATCAGTGTCTGACTGCACCCACAGCCCGGGAGGGACCCGAGCTGAGCAACCCCGGTCCTCCAGCCTCGTGTCCCCCCAGACTCCCCCCACCGGCAGGCTGCTGTCGCCGCCCGCTGACCACTCTACTCGGCACAGAGCTGGTCCTCAAAACCATTTTGTGGATGAGAACATAGTTCCCTCCTATCACACACCTGGGCTGTTCCAGCCAGACCTCTGGGGCACCGCGGCCGCACCAACCCGGCTCATCCACACCTCTGGCGGCTCCCCTCCTGCAGTGCGGACCGACACCTTCGGGAAGTTTCCCTCACCCCCCCCCACCCCCACTGGAATTCCTTGGCCCCCAACGCGCGCGCGCGCGCGCGCACACACACACACACACACACACACACACACTCAATCACTCACGCACGCTCCCCCCTCCCAGCGTTCCTTTCAGAGCACCTTCCGTCAACTGAAATTAGCAAATAAGGTCTTCAAGCTCGGCGGTGCCAGTTTACAGATGGAACCGCGGGAGCTTAATGTGCGCTTGTCTTCAGGGGACAGCTAGTCACCAGCAGAGGGGGAACAAGAAGAAAAACCTACCTGTCAGGAGGTCTCCTTCCTCCACACCCTGAGACCCCCCTTATCAGCCCCTCGTGGCTTCCTGGAAGGAGAGATGTGAGGCTGGTCTCCCCCGCGGGGAAGGGCACTTCCTGGCTGGAGCCGGGAGGGGTCTCGGGACCCCTGGGACCCAGGAGAAAGCAGGTCAGGTCAGCAGGCCCAGAACCAATTCTGGCTCTTGCTCTCTCCTGGGGTCTCTCTGGCTGAGTCCAACCGACCCGGCTCAAGAAGCCACTCTCTCTGTCCACCTCAGGGCCACTACGCGAACTGTGACTTGGTTACCCTCGGGCCATCCGCCTGGCCTGGTTCGGTCATCTGTCGTGGGGGGTGAGGGTGAGGGCAGAGTTGGGAGGATTTCCAGCTCAGGTGTGCCTGTCCCTTCGGCTGCTGGGCCCATGGACTCCAGGCCACCCCCCCACCACCACCTCCTCCCTCCTTTCCCTCCTAGATGTAAGGAGAAGGGGATCTGAGCACTTGTCCACAGTCTCCCAGGGCAGGGCCTGTTTTAGGAACTCCACAACAGAAAGAGCCATTTAAAAGTAAGCCAGAACACAAAGCACTCTTGGCTCTGATGATTAATATTCATGGAGGTCTGTCTCCATTTGTAACTCCCAGGGCGTCCAGGAGCAGGCACAGTTTACAAGCATCAGATTCAAACCCATCATTAGGGCCATTACAGCCAGGAACGCACGAATGCCTTATAGAGGCGCGGTGCTGAGCCCAGAAGCCAAGCTGGGGAGGGAGAGCCCTACCTCTCTCTGCACTCCCTCAAGAAGCCCCGTGGTTCGCTGCCAGCAGCCCTGCGCTCTCGCCAGAGCCCCAGGTGGGCTCACGAGAGGCCACTTGGAGCACCCCCTCCTCATCCCAGCACCTCCTTGGTGATCCCCACCCTCACCCCATATTATCCACGGCCTCCCATTGACAGGCACCCAGCCTTCTCCCTGGATAAGCTGACATACAGCTGCTCCATGCACCCCCTGGAGCTGCCTACTCCTTCTCCGCCGCTGAGGAGAGTCGCCAGAGTGGTGACAGTGACCTGGTTGCACAGACTAGTCTGAATGGACTCCAACTTCTTTTAAAGCAAATGGGAGTATGTCTGAAATATTTCATAATTTTAAAAACATCATTGCTTACTTGGGTTCTTTTTTTTAAGATTTTATTTATTTGAGAGAGAGAGAACATGAGCGGTGGGGCAGGGGCTAGGAGCGGTGGCAGAGGGAGAAGCAGACTCCCCGCTGAGCAAGGAAACTGATGCCAGGCTTGATCCCAGGACCCTGGGATCATGACCTGAGCTGAAGGCAGATGCTTAACCGACTAAGCCACCCAGGTGCCCCCTGACTTGGGTTCTTAAACGTTTTTGTAGCTGCTCATTTGGGACACAACTCACAAAGTTGAAGCCTCACAGTTAGGTTGAGAAAGATGCTAGGGAGGATTTCTGTGCCCCAAGGACAGACAAGAGACAGCCAGGCTGCATTCATGCTTGTGAGCCTCATACTCACTAGATGCTAGTGATAAAAAAAGAACGAAGACAGTGCCTGCCCTTGGTGGGGGGGGGGCACCCTACTGAAGTGTGAAGTTTGGTGGGAGGTGTCTCCTCATCCCGCAACCATACGTAATTCAAGTTAAGCAATGTTGTGCCATAAAATAACAAATAACAAAATGCAAGTCTCGGCTACAAATCAGATAGCTACTTGGATGGGAGCTCTGGCCTTGCTAGATGCACCTCTTTTTTCAGTAATCCACTGCTGGTCTAGACTGTGGGATTGCTGAGGGCAAGCCTGGGGGTTTCAAGGCCCTGTGAATCATAGCAGGTCACCTCACCCAGCGCCTGGCGTGTGCCATGTATTCCTTATTTCTTTGGGAAATAGAGTTGAACTGATTGTTCCTGAGTGGTTGGAGTTGATGTTGGGAGGGGAGATGGGCTGAGAAACCCCCTCCCATCAGAAGTCCATTTTTTTCTCATCTCTGGTGGTGCCGAGGGGCTGTGAGGAAGTGGGCAGTTACAGAGGGGCTCCTGTCTTTAAACACCCCCTGGCACATATGAGGGGCACTTCTTATCAAGGGATGATCAAGGTGGCTGGGTTCACCATTGACCACTGACTGCCACAGCTCAGTCTGAAGCAGGACCAGATTCAACCTCTTTACCCACCCACCTGCTTTCCTACTTTTTGTGGCTTCATATCTTTGAGTCTTGAAGGCTTTTGAACAACTCAAGCCTCCTCCTAAGGAGGCAGTGCCTTAAGCTCTTATTTATTTATTTATTTATTTATTTATTTATTTATTTATTTATTATTTTTTTGCCTTAAGCTCTTACTAACTTACACGTTAGGTACAATAACTTCAGCCGGAGTTAGAAGAAATAGAAGTGGGCACAAGATAGCACGACAAATAGTGTAGGTTGGCTGACCCAAACTCCATTTCCAAAGCTGCCCTTTCCCATGGGGGGTGGGTAGACCATGAAACAGTTCTACTTAAGGAGACAAAGAAGGAACTCTGCTGTGAGGTTCTTGATCCTTTCTCCATTCTTCTTGTTGTGAATAAGAATTTGATGGCTGGTACTTCAGCAGCCATTTTGTAGTTATGAGGGAATGGTCAGGAGAACCTCGGAGGCTTGAGCCCTGACTTCTGAAGCCCTGACTGCATGGTGCCACTGAATCTAGACCTACTGAGAGAAATTAACCCCTAATTAAGCCTCTATTATGTGTTTCCATTATTTTCAACTGAAACATTACTGACACATAAACATAGATATTGTTTGTAGGAGAAGCACTCCCACAGCCATGCTTGCCTATAGGATCCCCAAATAGCTATTTCCAAAATAGTTTCTGAATTCAGACCTGCTGGATAAAGGGCAGGGTCCCAAGTGACTCAGATCCCTACCTTCAGACTGGTTTCCAGAGCAGCTTGGTATCCTGGGTGCCAGGGACATAGTTGGTGCCCAAAGATGTATGGCTATGAAGCAACACTAGGACTGTTATGGTTTGGCTTCTGAGCAGTGCCCTGTTTAATAGCTATTGTATCACTTACTTTCTCATCTTGCAGTTGTTGAAGGGAGATACGGAGACCACGGCAAGAATTCTTAAAAATCTTCTTCTCTTCTTACAACGATTTCCTTCACACTCTGGGGTTCATTTTCTCTTGCCCCGATCTCTTGGGGTTGGGGGGAGGGACAGTCTACATTTACCCCTGAGTGTGACTGTGGCCCCTGTCCCTGTAGGTCCTTCTTCCCTATGCCCCCCGTAGGCAGGCAGGCCAGCCTTTCCCAGTGGGCGGGGGGAAGACTGTGCCACAGGACAGAGCCAGAATTCTCTCCGTGGTGGCAGGAGGCGGCCAACAGGAGCTCGCCTCCACTAACTGTGCAGGAGGCAGGAAAGGAGGGGCAGAGAAGGGGAGGAAGGAGGGGGTTCTGTTCTTCCAGTGATGCATCGTGTGCCCTGCAGCAGGCCACCTCCGCACCCTGGCCTTCTGCGTCCTTTCCCTTAAAACCAGGCGTCAGGGGGCGCCTGGGTGGCTCAGTCATTAAGCGACTGCCTTTGGCTCAGGTCATGATCCCAGGGCCCTGGGATCGCGCCCCGCATTGGGGTCCCTGCTCCGCGGGAATCCTGCTTCTCCCTCTCACACTCCCCCTGCTTGTGTTCCTGCTCTCTCTCTCTGTAAAATAAATAAATAAAATCTTAAAAAACAAAAACAAAAACAAAACACCAGGCATCAGGCTGGCTCATAGCTAAGGGCCCATTCCGATTTTTCAGTGCCTGGCTTTATCTCATGGGAGTCCCCTCCGACTTGATCTCCTTTGTCTTTTCAGCTTCTCCATAGATTTCCAAAGTCACGCGAGGACTGTATCTTTGAGAAGGGTGAGGGGGTGACTGCTAGCAACTGGGTACGTTGAAAGGAAGGAAGGGCTGGGATTTGAGCCTGGGGCATCTGGTGCCAAGCCCAAGGCTGGCTCCGCCGTGCCCTGCTCGTGGCTACCAGGGTCCTCTCCCACCTCCTGGGCACTTCCTTGTCCACAGGCACATGGCACCTGCAGGCACTCTTTCATCCTATCCACAGCTCTCGGGACAGGTCGAGAAAAGTGACAGAGACAGCATGGTGCCGGCTTTGGTGTTGGACTGAGTGGAGCCAAGTCCTGGCCCCTCCATTTACTGTGTGACTTAGGGCAAGTTCCTTGACTTCTCTGTGCCTCCTCCTTATCTGTAAAACGGGGCATGCCTACCTCGTGGCACTCTTGAGGACCATGACATGGAAAGGCATGCAGAGCAGCACCGTAAGCCTCTGTGGGTTCGAGCTACAAGTTGATGGATGATGCGCAGCCTTGAGCTCTCGTCGTCGTTTCTCCTGAGGTCTGGGCTTCGCTTTCCCAGCAAGCTTCTCTGGGGAGAGAGGGAGGGATGCTGGTCTTTGCCACAGGCACCCCGGGACTGCAGGGGTAGGAAGTGCGATATTCCACAGGAACACGGAGGCTGAGCCTCTGACAGGCCAGAGATGGGCAATCTCTTTTACAAAGCAAAACAGCCACCTTTTGAAGGCTTATCACACAAGCTCTCATCCCCAGAAGGGAAAATGCTCTGCAAAAATGCATTTTAGAAAAGCCGTAAGGTGGCCTGTGGGGCCTTGTTTAAGTAACCGATTTATCTTGGTTATCCTATCTAATCCAACTTGTCAAAATTTCCATGAGACAATTTAGGAGGAAAATGATAGACAGGAGGAGGGCCAGAGTGGGGCCTGGGAGGCATTTCCTGCTCCTTCTGTGACAACTGGAGTGAGGACATCCCAGGCCGGGCCCCCTGAGGTCAGCAAGGTGGGGTCTGTCAACTGCGCATTCACGCCATAGTCGCTGGGTGCCCGCTGGGTGCCAGCCAGGGGACAAGGCTATTGACCCTCACAGAGCTCACAGTCCCATGAGAGGAAACAGAAAGGAAGGAACAGGTGCCAAGACCCCCGTTAATAAATGCTCTAGGGGAAGGCTGAGGAGCTCAAGCCACTCAAAAATGGCCTGGGGGAAGGGGGTGGCTTTCTGAAGAGGTGTCCCCTGAGGAACCAAGACCTGGAAAAGAAGAGGGAGTGACCTCAGGGAAATCTGGGGGAAGAGTTTTCCAGACCCAGTGAGTGGCAAGTGCTAAGACGCAGAGGCAGAAATAAGCCTGTGGGGCTGAGGCAGCGACTGCAGGTGGGTAGATGAGCACGTTCCCCCACCCCCCGCCCAAGATTGGGGCAGGGCAGCTTCCAGAGGACAGTGTCCCTTCAGAGACAGGCTCTGTGCTGTGACCACCCCCTCCTTCTTCAGCCTCCCCCTCTGTACAGGGTCCTTCCCTCTGTCTCTAATTATCCTCCAATGTCCCACCCCCAGAGAAGCAAAAACAATAACCAAATCACTTCACTTTTGCCTCTGCTCTATTTCCCTTCCCCTTATGGCCACACTTCCTGAAAATGCTGCCCGCCCCCTGGATCTCTGTTCCTCGTCCCTTCCCCTCCAGCCCCCCACCCCACCCTCAGGCCAGGAAGCAAGCAGTGGACAGCAGGGTGGCATCGGGCAGGTGCCTTGCAGGCTTGCTTCCTCAGCCCCTCACCTTCTGGAATGTTCCTCCTAACCATGGCTCAGCTGCCTCCACCTGCCTCTGCCCGGTATCCAGCACTCTTACCAGAATGCATCGCGGTGTATGGTACATGCCCTATCTCTGCCACCCAGCCCCGCCACCGCTGGCTTGTCAGTTCTGTGACAGGGACGCACATCCGAGTCTCTAGCATTGTTTCTGGCACACAGTAAGTGCTCAAAAAATGTTCACTGAATGAACAGCCTCTCTGCTTTAGGAGCTTGCCTCATATTGGAAGAGACAAGCTGCAAACACATTGTTACAAATGCAAGGGGCCAAGTATCAGAAGTGGTCGGATCCTACTGGGGCGCCTGCCTGCCGGGTGCGAGAAGGAACTGCAGCCCGTGAGTTTGGCATGAGCTGGGCCTGCTCCGGGAGTGAAACCCCGGCTTCTAGGTGAAGCTGCCTGTTGGTGGCATGCCTCAAACGTTCCTGAGGGCACACAGCATGGGCAGCTGGTTAATGCTCTGTCAGTCCTTCGAATGTAAATGTATCTGTTTGTATGAATAAATATACAATTCAGCAGTTCCGTATGACACAGACAGAAAATGACCTGATGGCACAGCCCATCTGGAACTGCAGCACTGTCTTTTCAGTGTAGGTCCAGGACTTGCTTTTATGATAAATAAAGTCCATGTCACAGGCTGGGGGCTTGCTTTCCTGCCCCGGATCTGCCTGGTTTTGCTGCTCCCAGCCGTGTGATCACTTCTCTGTGTTCGGGTCCCTCATCTGTACCGCGGGGCTAGTAATCGCATTTCCCCATGTGGTAGCTGTGAGCATTCGATGAACTAACATGGGCAATAAAGGTCTGCACTTAGAATAGCGCCCAGCCCAGAGAAAGACCTAGAAGGGCACCAAGAGTAGCTATGATTATGTTTTTACTGTCTCTGCGACTGGGGGGTTTGTTATTCTTCCTGAGCAGCACCCGTCTCCGTACCTATGCAAACATTCACTAGCATTTGGAAAAATGCAGGCTGGTGGCTTCCTGGGGGCCATGGATCAGGAATGGTGCTCCTGGAAGGTAAGATAGCAAATAAAAACTACAGGGAATGCAGCATTCAGTTAAAAAATTTTTTAAAGATTTTATTTATTTGACACACAGAGAGAGAGAGAGTGCACGAGTGGGGGGGAGGGGCAGAGAGACGGGGACAAGCAGATTCCCCGCTGAGCAGTGAGTCCGATGGGAGACTCAATCCCATGACCTTGAAAAAATGACCTGAGTGGAAGGCAGATGCTTAACCTACTGAACCACCCAGACACCACAGTTAAATTTTTTTTAAAGATTTTATTTATTTATTCGACAGAAAGGGAGACACAGCAAGAGAGGGAACACAAGCAGGGGGAGTGGGAGAGGGAGAAGCAGGCTTCCCGCAGAGCAGGGAGCCCGAAGTGGGACTCGATCCCAGGACCCTGGGACCATGACCTGAGCCGAAGGCAGACGCTTAATGACTGAGCCACTCAGGCGCCCTGTCCCCAGTTAAATTTTAATTTCAGATAAATAGCAACTAATTTTTTAGAATATACACACACAACCCATGCAATATTTGAGACATATTTACACTAAAAAAGCCGCATCACTGGCAAGGTTTTCTTGGGACATTGTTCTCTGTTGTCTGTAGTCAGCCCAAGTGGAGGAACAGATAGGAGCCAGGATACAAACCTAATGCTTACCAGAGTCTCTTAAGTGTCGCTTCTTGGCCTCTGGCCTTGGCCAGGACACTTCTCTGTGTCTGCCACTGCCCAGAACTACTGGAAGAAACCGTGGTGACTCTGACTGACTGAGTGAGGTTGCGGTCGGCCTGAGGCCTGTGGGGTATGAATAGAGGGGCCTGGGCACCAATCCTCAGCATTTCCTGCTCATGTTTCCCTGAGTGTCTGCAGACTTTACCCAAGGGAACCAGTCCTCCAAGCTCTCCAGCCCCGGAGCCTCCTTCAGAGGGGAGTGACCCTGCAGAGTGGTCTTCTGTGTGTGCATGAAGCCACCACCAGCCATCCCACAATGGCAGACCAGGGGAGCCTCAAGGGGTGTGGTTAGGGGGGGGCCCTGAGGACTCCGGGTCAGAGATTCTAATCCAGGCCTTTGTGCTCCCGCCTGTAAATCCCAGCTCCACTCACTGAAATGGCGTTTACTCTCCTCATATTTTCTCATTTCTCATTTCAGCCAGGCAGCCTCAGAAGTTGCTCAAAGCACCAGCTCTGCATGCTGTGGTGCACTACTAAGCACGTGATGGGCCTGTGCCGTGGAGGTGCCAAGAGAAACGGTTCCCCCGCTGGAGTGGACTGGGCCAGAGCTGGGAGCTGGGAGCTATCAGTGAATGCAAATTGGGAAGATAGCCAGAGCTTAGAGGAGCTTTCTGGCTTCTTCCTGAAGGTTCCTGGGCCCTAAGAGTGACGTGGGCCTGGAGGGATCAAGGGCAGGGAAATGGTGTCTCAGTAGTAAATAGTACAGACAGATCAACAACAATACTGGCAACATTGGTTGCGGGCTCCATGCCTGGCACCGTTCTCCACACCTTAGTTATCACTGCATCCTCACGGCAGCCACTCCTGTCTCCCTACAGGAAGGTGGAGGGACCGCCCCTGAGAACATCTTCTCTGAAGCCTTGCCTTCTGTCAGACCCTAGATGAGAGGACAGGCTGTTCTGGTGACAGGGGGTAAACTGATTCAAGCCAGAGGAGATGGGGACTTGAACTTGAATGGGAGTCACTTTAAGAAAGAAACCACGATATTTTGAAATTCCAACTCCCCATACACATTCGCTAGGGACACGGGGACACGCATTCTTTGGCCTTGGCTTTGCCCTGCCTCAGAGGCAGGGAGACCCTCTGGCAGCACAACCGCTTCTCACACCTCCCAGGGGAGTGGCTGGGAGGGGCTCTGCCTGACAGCCCTTAGCATCCTCCCGGCCAGCCCGGGGCTGGGGACAGGGTGACCCCTGCTTTCTGTGCGAGCACCGGGTGTAGCCGGGTGCCCAAAGCTGCGCCTCACCGGAAGGGCTCCGGCACAGCATCTGTAAGACCACTAGGGGCAATGTCAGTCTGTGGTTTCCAGGGCCAGCCTCCACTCACTGCCTGAGAATCTCCCGCTCTCCAAAACCTGCCCACTCCAATAGAAATGATTTCTCACCCAGTGGGTCTGGGGCGGAGCTCCAGGAACCTGTATTTTGGAAAGCAGCTCCAGTTGGTTCTGATGAGCGGTGGGTTTGGGAGAGACTGATCAAGCCCACCTTCTACCTGGTCAGGCTTCCTCCCAGCCCCTCCCCAGCCCCAGTGTCCTGACCCTGGGTCATCCAGCCTCAGCTTGAACACTTCCCACGTCAGGGAGCTCATTGCTTCTTGGGCTCTCTGTCAGACGTTCTGAATGCTCAAAAGTTCTTTCTTATGCTGAGTCAGAGGCTAGCCTCCCACTGCATCTCTGACCCATATGCCCCCAGTGCCTCTCCCCCTGCCAGGATCCTGGCGGGTCACCGCCTTGTGCACAAGACTCCCAGACTGCCCCCAGGTGCCTGTTCACTTGACATGTCTGTTGACCTTCCCGTAAAATACACACTCAGCCAAATCCGAACCTTACCTCCAAAAGGTCTGGCCAGGGGAGGAAGCAGACACCCTGCCCTCCCCCTGCACAGACACCGCCCTTTTAGTGAGGCGTATTTAAGCCAAAAAGCTCATACAGTGAAAGAAGAAGTTAAACACAGAATAGTCCCAACCTCACTCCCATACCAGTCTCGTTCCCCAGTTTCTTTGGCTTATTTTTATTTTTATTTATTTTTTAAAAAGATTTTTAAAAATTTATTTATTAGAGAGTGAGAGGGAGTGAGAGAGAACGAGAGAGAGAGAGAGAGAGAGAGAGCATGAGCAGTGGAGAGGGGCAGAGGGAGAGGGAGAAACAGGCTTCCTGCTGAGCAGGGAGCCTGATGCAGGGCTCGATCCCAGGACCCTGGGATCATGACCTGAGCCGAAGGCAGTCGCTTAACCAACTGAGCCACCCAGGCGCCCCTACATTCTCATTTATTTATCTATTTATTTATTTACACAGCATGGCATCCTGTGGCCTGTGTTCCAAGCCCCAACTCCTGCCAGGCACCGCTCCTCACCAACTGCTGATCACGTTCCGACGTGCTGGGTCCTTTGTCTATTCTCTTATCTTCCAGCCCCTGCGCTCCTAACCACGCTGCATCCCTGCCCCTTGGGGCAGTGATAGGCTGTCGCTCACCTCATGATACTGTACATGGGGGACCACAGAACAGTTATTTTAGATGTTACCTGTTAGATCATCCTTTGCCAATAACCACAGTTTATGGAGCTAGGCTACCATGAACCGGCCCTGGGCTGGCATCTGGCATACATTATGCCAGGCAATTCTCAAGGCAACCCATGAGAAAGCCATACAAAGCTCCACATTACAGATGAGGAAATGAGGCTCAGAGAGGTTCAGCAAGTTCTCCCAGATTGCACAGCCATGACAAAATAGAGCAGGGGTTGGGACTCAGATCTGTATGACTTCTAAGCCTATGCTTAAGCCACTATTCTCCATTTCAGGAAACGTGGTCTGGCTCACTGTATATTTGAGTCCTTGTGAAAATGAGCTTCAATATAATAGAGTTGCAGTAAACCTTGCTGTGTTTGTCCTTCCCCATGCCAGGCTCAGAGACATGCTTTTTCTCTCCTATGATGTGTGAAAGACATGCCTTTTCAACCCACTGTGCAACCTGAGCAACTGAGGCACAGACATAGGCCACAGGCCAGGGAGGGATGGGGGACCACAACCCACACCTCACGGTGGCAGGGAGCAGGTGGGAGGCCATGGAGAATGAGGTCCTCGGAGGAAGAATGCCCACAGCGGGCAGGTCCATTTGCAGTTCAGCTCCCATGAGCCTCTGGCCCCAGAGCCAGCCCACCTCTGTGCCTTGTTTGGGAATACTTTTTGCCCTGGTGCGCCGTGGGCCGGGCTCACGCAGCCCTCCTCCCCGGCCTCTCCTGACCATGCCCACCCGAGGCAATCACGTGCTCCTCCCAACTCCTCTGCAATTATAATTTCAATAATTTATTTGGCAATTAATCATATCCTGCCTTGTGACATCTCTCCTATTCCATGTTGAGCTGTTATTTAGAAGTGCAATTGTTTAACTTCCCAGGAGCAGCATATGCAGCCTTGCTAATCTAGTTGGGGTTTTTGTTGTTTATTTCCTGGCAGTCAATCAAACCAGGAGGAGAAGTTTGAGGCCCATGCTGGGGGGTGGGCAGGGAGGCTCGCTGAAGGGGCAACAGGAGCTGAGGGTGGGGGGCCCTATGGACCACAGCTTCCTGGAGAGTCAGCCCATCACAGTCCTCAGCCTCCTTCCCTCCGGGCTCCCCGCTTATGAAACAGCTCCGCATACAGCCAGTCCCAGGAATTTTCCATGCATTTGTACCATCTCCTTGACTGCGGTACATTTCCTGTGGGCAGGGACCATTCATTCTATTTTCACTGAGACTGCTTAACATGATGTGGCAAACTCTGAAATTAGAGAGAACGGTCCCAGATTGGCCTCTTGGCTCTGCTGCCTCCTAGCTGTCAGCCTGGAGAAGCCATGTTGCTTCTTGGCCTCCAACCCCTCGTCACTAAAATGGGGTTCAAATGCCTCTCTCATGAGACTTGACATGGGAATCACGAAGCAAACACATGGACACTCTTGGTGTATTCTGGGTGCCTCACAGACATCAACCCCTTTATCTTCACAAAAACTCTTTGAAGTAGATTCTTTCATTATTTCCATTTTACGCAGAGATGCAGGGGTGAGAAGCAGAAGCCTGGAGGGGGTACTCTGGGGATCACAGGGGAGGCCCCCCAGGAATAACCACGAAGGCATGAGTTCATACCTGCAGGTGTCTGCGGTGGATGAGGGAGCGCGGTGGTTGGAAAGAGCAGTGGATGGGAGCAGGGACCGGCGGGTGGTCTCTGAATGTTCCCCAGCAGTTTCCAGGCTTCAGGTCTGACACGGACAATGAAGGGGGGTAGTGTTCCAGGCTTAAGTGAACTCCAAGATCCATGAATTTGCGTGAGATGAACTTGACCAGGGAAGAGAGGAGCAAAGGTCTGGGAAGAGTGAAAACAAAGGAATTGTGGCTGGAGATGGTTTTTTGGAGCACATTGCTTTTTGAACCCCACATCCTCCCAAAGCCAAGGACTGAAAGGGACCACTGTGATATAAGGCAGGCCTGGAAAGGAGCCATCACTCTGAGGTAATGGGGTGTGGGAGCTGCATGAGCAAGAAGAAGGTCATCTTTTTTTTTTTTTTTTTGAGAGGGAGAGAAAGAACAGGGGGAGGGGCAGAGAGAGAGAGGGAGAGAGAATCTCAAGGAAGCTTCATGCCCAGTGCGGAGTCTGACACTGGGCTCAGTCTCACACCCTTGAGATCATGACCTGAGCTGAAAATCCAGAGTTGGAGGCTTAACCGACTGAGCCACCCAAGTGCCCCAAGAAGGTCGTCTTTTGCCTGCAAAAGACCCCATTGCTTTTAGATGCTCTCCTAGGACAGAGACCAGCTTGGGAGCTGTGCCCCCATCTCTGCTCTACCCTCAAGATTGGAAATGCTGCATTTTCCTCTCCCCAGATGCAGCAACCTAACCAGACAAGCACCACCTGCCAGGTACTAGACAGGAGCAGATGGGCTCTCAGAGGAGGAAGAGAAGGGGTTAAAAGGAGGAAAGCACCTGAAGGAGAGGAAGAGGGGAGAGAAGAGGGTCTAAGGGGAGGGGTTGGGGAGAGGATGGGGGGAGGCAAGGTGGGAGAAGGTGGGGGAAGGGGAGGGAAAGGGTGTAGGGAGAAGTGTGGGGGGTAAGGGGGGTGAGAGGACCTGGGGGAGGCTGGAAGGAGAAGGAAGGGAGCTATGGAGTTAAAGAGAGGAAGAAAACACAAACCCCTTGTCTTCTGGGGGCTTACAGTCAGGTGGGGGTGGGTGAAGCTCAAGCATCTTCAGCCAGCCTCTGGAAGAAAACAACACACAGCCTGGGTGGTGTTGGGTTGAGAAGCATTTTAACAGGTAGGCAAGGATCCGGAGAGGCCAGGAGGCTGGAATCAGGAGGGAAGCGAGGGGGACTGCATGTGTTTAGAGCCTCTTGCCTCATGTGATCTTCCAAGAGAGTGCTGGCTCCTGTCCCACATGGTCCAGCCTCGGGGAGGGGCACTGAGCACCAGCACCCCCACCAGCAGCTGCGCTCCCCCACCTCCCCCCAGGTCAAGAGTCACTGCCTCCCTGAAGACGCACTGTTCTCGGGGCTCTTCTCCTGACTGGCGTGTGACCCCGGAAACTTGCAGATCTTTCCTGTGCCTGTCTCCACCTAACTGGAAGGCTATGGTGGAGACTGCATGAGGTGGTGAGTGGGGAATGCTTTATAAACAGAAACCCTGATGCCCCCACTTGCGGCTCTTAGCAGACGTTCCGCATCTGCCCTGTGTCCCCCTCCCCCATGAGCATCTCTAGCCTGAACCTACTCGCCATCTCCACTTGGATGTCCGGCACTCATCTTTCCTTTTTCTCTTTCTTGAGTACAGTGGACATAAGATGTTACATTCGTTTCAGCTGTATGAACAACCTGGTGATGTGACAAGTGTATACATCGCTCTAGGTTCGCCACATGTGTAGCTCCCATCTGTCCCCGGATGGCGCTATCTCAACACCATTGTACTCCTGATGCTGTGCCTTTCCTTTGCGTGACTTATTCATTCCAGAACAGGAAGCTGGTACCTCCTGCTCCCCTCACCCTTCACTCATTTTGCCCATCCCCCACCCCCTCCTTTCTGGCAACTACCAGTTAGTTCTCCATATTTATAGGTTAGCTCTGCTTCCAACAGGCATCATTAGGGACTTCAAAATTAACCCCCTAATACTGTCTTCTAAACCAGCCCTACCTTCTCATTGCCAAAGCCAAATCCATGGAAATGTCACTGACTCTTTTTTTTTTTTTTGCACCTACCCCCCAATCTGAGCCACCAGCAAATCCTATTGGCTCCTGCCTTCGAAATACATCCAGAATCCAGCCACTGCCCCTATGGCCTGGGCTGCCTCTGGCTCTGCCCCAGGCCCTGCTTTAGCTGTCCCCCCCCCCCCCCCCCCCCCCCCCCCCGGCCCCCCCCCCCCCGCCCCCGCCTCCGCCCCGCTTGCCTCCTCGCATGTATTCTGTGCAAACACACACCAGGGCATGAGCAGAACAGTACACTGGCCCCTCTGCACTCGGGGCGCCAGCCAGTCACTCCAGCAGAGCACGGGCCTGCAGTCTCGGGCCCTTCGTCTCGCCGCCCCTCACCTCCTCCTCCTCAGGGGCAGGCACGCGGGCCTCCCTGCTCTGCCTCAGGTCCGGCATGCACCGCCATCTCGGGTCTTTGCATGCACCCGTCACTCTTTCTGGAAGGCTCTGCCCCAGACACCTGCATGGCTCAGAGTTTTCACCTCCAGATGACATTTGTCCCCACGTCAGGAGGCTGCACCCTCTCTGCTTTAGTTTTCTTCAGAATGCTTAGCACTTGCAATGGATTATATAGCTTCTTTATTGTCCCCTCTCCACCTCCTTCATCCCATAAATGCTTAAAAGTTTTGTCTGCTTCTCTCCCCTCCCCACTCCGCCCTCCACCATATCCCTGGTTTTTATTTTTTTTTAATTAATTTATTTATTTAAAGATTTTATTTATTTATTTGACAGAGAGAGACACAGAGAGAGCAGGAACACAAGCAGCGGGAGTGGAAGAGGGAGAAGCAGGCTTCCGCTGAGCAGGGAGCCCGATGGGGACTCCATCCCAGGACCCTGGGATCATGACCTGAGCCGAAGCCAGACGCTTAACAACTGAGCCACCCAGGTGCCCCTATCCCTGGGTTTTAGAACAGTATCTGGAACGTAGGAGGCATTTGGGACATGCTTGAATGAATGAATGAATGAATGATGAGTGGTTGACTGCGCTCCCCCACCCACGCCAGCCATGCTGGGGGGGGAAGTGAAGACACTGCAGTCCTCGGGGTGGAGGGCAGGTTGGCTACATTAAAAGCCCCGCTTGCTGCTCCTACAACCCTGAGGTCTTTCTGTCTCGTTCTTTATTAAAAAGACACATCTCTCCCCTTCCAGCACAATCAGTTCAAAATCAGTAAAATAGAGCGTCTCTCTTCCTGTCGGTAAGAACCTCATTCCTTGGGCAGATAGATGCTGGCCAGGCTGGCCGTCCGTCGAGGTGGGAGGGGTCTGCACCCTTCGTTGAGGCTGGAGGTTTAGGAGACTGGGGATGTTGTCCTGTTCCGGTGGGAGCACAGAGCAGAGATGTCTGCCCCTCTGGCAGCGCCGACCTCAGCTGCTGGGACTGAATGCAGGGGTGCTGAGAGGGGGGGCTCCAGGGAGTAAGTGGAGGCCAGCTGCAGAACGGGCCTCGTGGGATGGCTCAGAGCAGGGGGCGCAGGTGCGAGGAGGTGAGAAGGGGCACGGAGATGTCTCCCCCACACAGGTAAAGCAGTGATAGATCGGGGCCGTCTGTGCTGTTGTTGGACATTCTAAGTTGAGAGCCAGACTCCCAGAACAAAGGAAACAGCTCTTCAAAGAGACAGGGAGGGAGGGAGAGAGAAAAACACAAACACAGCAGCCAGCATCGCGCTCACACACACACGCCCCTCATCTAATCATAAAAACATATTCCAAACAGGTTCCAGAGCTGTCCTTGGGAGGGATGTTTGAAACATATAGATAGATGGATAGATAGAGATCCCTGAAATTCTAACTGTCAGATCTCTCAAGAAATGGCTCTGCTTGAACAGACGTTCCTGGACCTTCATTTCATGAATGTTAAAAACAGAATTTTTATAAGACGAAGCCAAACAGAGCTGGTGACAGTTGTGCTTGGAGGCCCTTCCCTGTTTTCTCTTCCTCCATACCCCCACCCACTCTCTCATGCCCCTGCCAGTTGCGTTTCCCTCATTCCGCAGAGACCCCCGTGGCGTCCGGAAGCTCCGAGTGCCTTCCTTTCATTATGCGGGGTCAGGAGCATGAGGAGTGCAAGAGACTGTGGGAACAGGCCCAACCTCAGGAGCAGGGGCCGAGGGGCTGCAATCGGGCAGCCCTGGTTCCTGCAGGGCTGCTGAGCTTGGCCTCTAGCCCTGTGGGGCCTCAGTCTTCTCAGTCCTATAATGGAAACGACGTGCCCACTGCACAGAGCTAGGGTGAGGATTTGAGGAGACAATGGATGTAAATGGGTGAGGGGGTCCTCGGGTCCTTGAGGAAGGCTCTGAAGACTCTTTCCTTCCTGAGCTTGGAGGCAACCCCAGAAGGCTTCCTGGCCAGCCTTTTGTATCTGGGCCACAATCCCCTGGGATCACTGCTATTCCCTCTTAAAATTTCTGTTTCTCTCAATTTCTTGACAAATAAGAGGTGGGATTGGAGGCAGGTAAAAAAAAAAAAAGCGTAGGGGGATGAGATGAAGGAGTTTGGGGCTGTTGACAGGGACGGAACAGACGGAAACAAACATGTGTTAAGAGGTTCCTCTATGTCACACACTGAATGTGACATTTTACGAAATCTCAACCATCCCTCCGAAACTCCCTGCCAGGAAGTGGACACTCTTACCCTGTATTCCAGAAAGGAAAGCCAAGGATCTGATGGGAAATAATTTTCCCAGAATGACAGAGCTAGGGTTCAGTTCAGATCTGTCTCTTCTTGGTCCTGCTCCCACTGAGCTGGAAGGTCATCGACACACTAGTCTTCCACTGACTGCTGTGTGACCTTAGACTTATGGCCTTATGTCTCTGGGCTTTCTCCCCCCACACCTGTAAAGCAAGAGGGGTGGACCAGAGGAACCCGGTGTAAGTTCATTATGGGGCAGATTGTGTATTGTCAAGATATTCCCAGTCCATCCCTGAGAGCAGGTTATGACTTCTGCTCCATCACGGCAGGCTTGCCCTCGTGACTTGCTTTCTCAGTGAAAGCCAGTGGAAGTGATGTACTCTGGGTCCAAGCAGAAGCCCGAAGAGCCACTGCAGGCTCCCACCATTGCCTCTTTGTTGGCCAGGTGGGGCTGCTCTCTGTCAGCCTGGGTCCCGGAGTGGAGCGGCTATGGAATGGAGCTCCACAGACCCGCCATGAACGTCAGTGTGAGCAAGACAGGACTCCTGGCTGTTTGTTGTAAACCACTAAGATTTGGGGTCATTTGTTACTGCTGCTGGACTTAGCTTGAACTGACAGATACAACAAGGAAAGGAGCAGGCGGGGAGGGGACTGATTCCGCCCCTCCCTGAGAAACCAGAGCACAGGAAGGGCCTGGGAGTTCCCCTGAGGTGTAAATGGCTCACTGACTTAACTGAACTCCTACCCATCTTCCAGAACAGGTGTGTAAAGAATCTGGGGCTGGCGAGGGATGCTAATGTCCCAGGAGCAATGGAGCTGCCTGGTGAGAGTGTTGACATCCACCCCTCCAGTAAGAAAAGAGGAGAGAAGTAGACAAGAGATCCATACCACAGAGGATGCTGCCAGATGGTTCTTCTGTTTCTAACAGGAAACAATGCTTTCAGGGCAGCAGAGACTCATGCAGCTGATTTGGGGCAGCCCTCTTACTTCACAGGTGAAGAACTGGAGAGTCTGGGAGGTTCAAGGACTTGTATGGGGGTCGCGCTGCCAGCGAGGGTCAGAGCTGAGACTTGGGCCCAGGCCCGAGGAGTGCTAGCCTGGGTTGGACCTTCTGGTTTCTTTTTAGATATTAGCAGTAACAATTCTCCCAAAGGAAAGGGCAAGTCACTTGGCTTGAAGGCTAGCAAGGAAGGTGGGAGCTGGGGATGGGGTTCCCTCAGCCCCCTGGGAAAGTGAAGTCACAGGCAGGCAGATTAGGAGGACAGGCCACCACTTACTCCAGCAGGTGAGCGCGAGGATTTGTCCTTGGAGGACAGGACCCAGTGGGCCTAGTATGCACAGGCTTCGGATTGCCCGCTTACAATATTTCATCTCCTGCAGATCCTGTGACACAACAGGGAGATTCCTGTTTATTATACGAGTCACTCGAGGCTTAGGGAAGTTAAACAATTTGCCAAGATCTCACTGCGTGTAAGTGGCAGAGCTGGGAGTGGTACCACATCAGCAGGACCTTGCTGAGGGAGGCGGTGGAGAGAGGATGGGGGCGGTGGGGGCGGGGGCACGGTTGTCGGACTCTCAGCCAGCAGCTTCCGGCCGGGGGCCTCCTGGAGCTCACCTGCAAGGGCTCAAGCCTGTGGCCAGACGAGCCTGGGGTCCCTTTGTCATGTTAGCCTGCGTGGCAGGGTGGTGCCCCACCTCCCTTGCAGCAGCTAAGGGATGAGCCAGGTTGCTGGTGTGGTCTTGACTGTGTGGAAAGAGCCATAGGACCCCTGGAGCCCCCAGGGGCCACCTGCTTGGGACAGACCCCAGCTTACAGATCTGTCAGTACAGGGTTCTGGCAGGGAGGGGCTGGGCCAGGGGAGAGCTTGACGGAGCCCGGCTGTGGCCCAATGCACGTTTGTGGCTGGACATTTCCTCCCAACTAATAAACAAACAATCATTATTTTTCTCTGGCCAAATGGAAGCTAGTCTCAGAGCACTCAGGAAGAGAGCAATAATAGTGGGTTATTGACAGACAGGGAGAGCTTAATAGGCCACAGACCGATGCAGATCTGAGATTGATGAGGGCTGTGCTATCGATTATCGGAACCCCCTCCAGCCTTCCTGAGGGGCTCCCCACTCTGTTTTTTGTCCTGGGCAGGGCTCTGGAGGCTCCCCCAGCCATTAGCTGGGTGGTGGGGCGGGCTGGGCCCTGTCTGCCCTAATTCCGAGGGCAGAGAACATATTTGTAACATGAGGAATGTGGTGACTCTCAAAAGTTCATGGCTTCAGCCACAAATCCTGGACACACAAGCCACGGTTCTATTTTCTTCGATAGCAGGGCAAAGATAGCACATTTCATTAAGATAGGAAACACTGACCCCAGATGTAGAACCCCCCACCCATTCTTATCTTGTAGTAACCGGAGCCCAGGGACCTTGCAGTACCCTCTTACTAGGAGGTGGGGCAGAAGGAAGGAGGGGACAGCTGCCCACCCCAGGCTGGCCCTGACAGAGCATGGAATGACAAAGCGACTGGGAACCAGGGAGGCCAGCCAGCAGGATCTACGTCTGTGGCACCCTGGAATTTCGGTCAACCCCTACAATTGTGGATAAAATGTTGTACATGTGGTCCATAGCATTTATGAGATTTTCAAAGGGGTCAATGCAAGCTAAGTACCGGGACTCTGGCTACCCCTCTGCTTTGCTGATGTGAGTGGCAACTCCTGTTGGTGCTTATCTGCATAGCCAAGAGAGGGGACTCCTGAGTCACACCTGCTGCCGCCCTCTTCTCCCACGGCCCAGTGAGCAGCTGCTCACCTTGTTTTCTGAACATGGGGCACCTCATGCTCGGCAAGGCAGCCCGTAGGGCCCCCGTGCACTGGCCCGCCAGGCCAT
This sequence comes from Callorhinus ursinus, assembly GCF_003265705.2. NCBI lineage: Eukaryota > Metazoa > Chordata > Mammalia > Carnivora > Otariidae > Callorhinus > Callorhinus ursinus. The sequence continues at coordinate 33,876,974 of NW_027397075.1, read as the reverse complement.
GACCTCCTAGCCCTCCTGGGGGAGAGCCCTGCCCCCCCATTCCCAGTCCCCAGCACACACATGAAGGATAATGGGCCCTGCAAGACAGCTCCTGAGTACCCACGTGGCCCTTAGTTGAAGGGCCATCAGGGCCCCCCACCCTCCATGAGTGTCCAGCCTCCCTCATGCTGCGGACAGGCAGGGCCTCAGCAAGGTGGGCCATGTGGCCTGCAGGCAGGGAAACGCCAGGGGCTCTGAGGTTGCAGAGGAGGACTCAGCCTCCACTCAGGCCTCCTTGGAGGAATCACCAGAATCTGCAGAAGGGAGGCACCAGGGTGTTTCGAGGGTCTGCACATGGTCCTGTGGGGAGAAGGAGGAGACAGAATTAGCCTGAGAGCTTGCAGCGCCATATTGAAAGGAAGAGTCCCCGCTGATGGCCTGGCGCAGCCGCCTCACGAGGAGCTGGTCTGCAGTGGAGGGGGGATGCCGGCAAAGGCCCAGGGGCTCTCACGATTCCGCAGTGCGAGTGGAAGGGAGGAGACCAGATGGTGTCCTCCCAAACCCCATCCCTCCGGCTCTGCCCTCCCTGAGGGCCATGGACAAGAGTCTGCAGCTGGTGCAGAAGCTGCTGTTTTCCCCAGAACCCCTGAGAGCAGGGGCAAAAGCATCCGTAAAGACAAAGGACATCTCTCCGACGGCAGGGTCCTGTGGGGCAGGGGCGTCCAGTGGCCTTTGTCCCCCCCTGGGGGAGAGCAGGAGAATGTGAGCAGGTGGCGTGAGCTCCAGGAGGTGTCTCGGGGGGCCTCCGACATGGACCCGGGCACGGCTGTGTCAGAGGAAGGCTCCGGAGACGCTGTGATCACAGGCGGAGGCCTGGCCAGCAGACCCCACACGAGTGCAGGGGATGCAGGCTTGGGAGGCCTGACTGCCAGGACACACGGCCCAGGAGGGGCCTCTCTCAATTTCACACCTGAAAACCAAAGGACATCGAATGGTTCTCCCAGGGACGGAGAAAAATAACGAAGTGCTTTCAAGCCTCACACCAGACAAGTCTATTAACTGGTCACTTGTCTTTCGTCTGTGCTTCAGGACCAGCCATTAATGGTCATTAATAAATGATAAGGGTGGTTGAACTTCACAATTCTGACAGTTTGCACCAGGTCTAACTTCACAGTTTGGACAGTTGGACAACACGTCATTTGTAGACTCTTGTGAGTTAGACCCACAGGTCCTCCTGTCCTTACCTTGTCTTTGTGTGTGTGTGTGTGTGTGTGTGTGTGTGTGTGTGTGTGTTTTAAAGATTTATTTATTTTAAAGAGATTGAGAGAGAGAGAGAGAATGAATCTCTAGCAGACTCCCCGCTGAGTGCAGAGACTGAGGCAGGATGCAGGGCTTGATCTCACAACCCTGAGATCACGACCCTGAGATCATGACCTGAGCTGAAATCTAGAGTCAGTTGCTTTTTTTTTTTTTTAACTTTTTACGGTTGCTTAACTGACTGAGCCACAGAGGCGCCCCACCATGTGGTTCTTTGCCTGAAACTGTCATCGTTAGAATCCTTGCCCCCTCTCTTAGTCTTGTCCAAATTGTACAGAGTTTGCTCTACTCCAGAGTAGGACTTCTTCCTACCTACCTCGTTCCCAAACCCGAGGTCGGGCGTATGGTTTGAAAAACTCTCCAAGAGGTCCAGAGCCTGGTCAAGGCTTTACAGTCCTTCTTTATGTCCAGTTCTTGCACTGAGCTCTTGCGCTGATTCCTAGATACCACTGGATGCTCAGCAGATGACCCGGTCTGTGATGCACCGGCTGTCCTGGCAGGGAAGCTGTGGCCAGCGTCGGTGCCTTGGGGTTCAGCCACAGCTGCCACCAAGACAAATGCAAACTGAACATTGAGGCTTTGGGGACCAAGGTACAAATAAAAAAATAATTAGCACACTTCCAATTGCTCTTTCCTGCTGGGATCAAGAGGCACAGACATGAAGCACCCTCATTGCGGACAGGCCACACTCTGCACTAGATGCAGGAACCACGAGTGAGCAGAGCACCCGGACATTTGTAAGTCAAGTCAGGGCAGCCAGAGAGAGCTGGGACCAAATCTCACCCACTTAACGTTTCCAGGCATGTCTCTCTTTCTGCGGTTATTGTCTTATCAAAGATTTATATCTGTCTCATAAGCATTGTTCAATCCTTGGTCTCTCGTGAGGTCTAAAGCCAAGAATTGACATTTCTTCAATGTAAATAGGAAATATTACAGAATGAATTGAGAACAGTTTTTTTTTTTTTTTTAAATTGCTTTCTTGACTTTTAACCCTGCAGTCTTGCCGACTGTTTAATTCTACTTGCAGTGGCTCAGGATCAAGTCTGTGATTTCTGTCATGCGACACCGGGGTTTCAAGGCAGACCATCCACCTCTCCAAAGAGTAGCTCAGGTCTGCTGGTCCAAGTCACTACATGAATCCCAATGTTCCAAGAGGGCGGGAGGATGGGCCTGGAGGGAGGCACATGGCCATGGGCACGTGCGTGGTCCAGCCTGGGAAAGAGTCTCATTCATGACCTGAAGAATCGAGCCGGGCACTTGGAAGGCCTTCCTTGGAGAAACCAGGTTAGTGACAGGAGTCGGTCTGTGGGTGGGTTCCCAGGCGCATATCAAACCCGTGATGTCTTCAAGACAGTGCTGTGCAACTGCTTTTCACCTTTTATCAAACAGCTGCTCTGTGCCTTTAGAAACATCGTCCCTTCTGATGTTCACAGCTGTGTGGGGCTGTTCCGAGGAGTCCCCCGTCGCAAGGCAAATGCGAGACATCTGGAGGCCAAGGGTCGTGCTGAGGCCACACAGCCCCACGGTCACCTTGACAGTGGTCCTAGGAGTTGGTCCTGGGAAACTAAGGTCCATCTGTGCCCACCGAGAGCCTGGCCACGGGAGGCAGGGATTGAGGGTAGAGTGTATGCGTGTGTATGTGTGTGTGTGTATGCACGTACGCGCGTGTGCACAAGCATGCGGGCTCTGGGGAGGAGCAAGCTGAGAGGAGAGGGGCTGTAGGGTGCCATGGGGAAGACATGAGGGCCGCTCCCCTGCCCCTTCTCCTGCCTCTCCTTGTCTCCATGGCCCCTGGCCTCCTTCCCCTCCCCTCACTGCTTCCCCGTCCCTTAGCTGCCACCCCTGCCCTGGGCCAGCCCCCAGGGGCTGGGGAGGGGGTGGGCGAGGGCCTCCCTGGCCCTGCCTGTCAGCTGCTGGAAACAGCCCCAAGACACATCATCCTTTCCAGCTCCCAGACGGTGGAGACTGCCAGAATGTGCTCAGGGTAGGGGCTCCCTTCTTCGCTGAGGCCCAAGCCTGGTGTGCCTGACTTCTAGAAACTCACAGATGAAGCAGGTAAACTGTGGTGTGTGTGCACGTGTGTAAGCATGTACGTGCACGCGTGTGTGTGTGCAGTGAGCACAATCAGCTTCCTAACAGACAAGCTCACCTAGGTTACCTCAAACATAGAGCTGGCCTGGATTTAGAGCATCATTCGTATGGAAGACATTCCATTTACACACTCGTTTGCAGAGATGTACAAAGGGAAAGGCATCTATGGGCAGGAGAAGTGAGGAAATATGTTGGTTTCTTCGCTTTCCTGAGGATTTTCTCTTTTCCTATTCGGGCTCCACTTCCTGGAAGCATTCTGGTATTCAGGTTTCTATTTCTCCCGGAAGGAGACAACACTGCTGGGATTGCCTCCTACCTCCCTGCCCGGCCCCCGTGGGCCTCCCATCGAGGCTCCTGGCCTGGCGCTCTGCCGGGTGCAGAGCAGAAGCTCAGAGCACAGTCAGGGGAACAGCAAGCATTCACCCCTCCTGCCCTGGCCTTGCTCTCTGCCCTCCCCGCCCACCCCCTTCTGTCCCCCCAGCTCTGGGACAGTGACTATATTTTCTGTTTTGCTTCCTTCCTCCCTGCTCCCAGCTCCTCCTTGGCAGAGCCGGGAAGCACAGTGAGCATGTGTGACCTTGGGGGATGCGATGGGCAGCGGACCCTTTGGCCCTGCTCAGAGTCCAGCACCTCTTAGGGCCCCCGCTGCGTGCTCCCAGGGCTGCTGACAGGAGGGGCTATTTCTGGGTCAGAGGAGAGAGCTACCGAGGCCGACTGGGAGGGTATTTATAGAGCCAACCTTGGAGAACAGGGATGCTTATATCCCTGGAACCTTCTCTCGTTTAGAAGTTTCTAAAGATAGAGCTGTGTGGCATCTGGTATGAGACAAGGTCCACTAATTCCTTTGAAATCCACCAAGAACATTCTCCTAATAAATGCTGACCAGTTTTCTCGGTGCTGACTTCTTCCTTTCCCTCAGCACCCTCCTCCATCCTGCTTCTTGGCTATCTCGGGTGGATGACCGTCCACTGCTGGGGAAACTGAGGGAGCAAACAGTAAAAAAGTGACCTGCTTAAGGTAACGTGACATCTCTGTGATGGTGCCCAACCAAGAGCTGGCCTCAGCAGCGGGGGAAGAAAGGGGACGGCAGCTCACGTTTTTCGTCACTTGCAGGCACTGTGCCAGGTGACACAGGCAGGATGGCGTTTCATCCTTGCACGGTCTCTGTGAAGTCGGTGTTAGAACACCCATTTTGCAGATGAAGAAACTAAGGCCCAGGGCCTTGCATAAAATTGCTCCAAACTGGTGAAGTCGAGATGCTACTTACCCAACTCAGCCTAGGACACCGCGGAGGGAGCCAAGAGAATAGTGGCACTGGTCTCCAAATTTCAGATGTGCATTTAGAACTATAACCCTCGGGCGCCTGGGTGGCTCCGTTGGTTAAGCGACTGCCTTCAGCTCAGGTCATGATCCTGGAGTCCCGGGATCGAGTCCCACATCGGGCTCCCTGCTCAGCAGGGAGTCTGCTTCTCCCTCTGACCCAACCCCCTCTCATGTGCTCGCTCTCTCTCAAATAAATAAAATCTTTAAAAAAAAAAAAAAGAACTATAACCCTCAAAGCTAGTGGGTTTTAAGGCTGTACTTGGTGACTACTCTTCCCTCTCATCTTTTGCCCTGAAATGAGAACAATTTCTGCACACCAGCCCTGGTAGGGCAGTTTCTAGAGGGTGACAGATTCCCCTTTTTACCCCAAAGTGGGACCCCCTCAGGTACCTTATGAAATGTCACCATCCCACTCCCTGTCCATCACCCTCGACAAAATGAGGATATGATGCAAATGGATGGATATCTGGTGAGTGCCTTCTGCAAGCTAGACACCACCTCTCTCTCGCAAGAAGACGCAGACTCTATCTGCTCCCACCCTCCTGGCAAGCCTGGGATTTAAGAGTTTCTTCTCTCCTGGTCATAGATGACATGAGGGCTTGGAGAGGTTAAGTACTGGCTCTGTGTCCCACAGACAGCACGAGGAGGCCCTGTCGAGACGCCGACCTCGGGAACGTCTGCCCCAGTTAGCACCTATTGACTTCCTGGCTTGGGCAGCATCTGGCACAGAGATCGGATTCAGTAGCTGTCTGGTTGGTTTGGTATTTTTGCCAATTCCGCATCGACCACTCCACATCTGACCGCATCGCCTGTGCAGTGGGTAATGGGATTTGATGGCTAAGGTGACCCCTTCTCAGCCAAGCCACAGCCTATCAGTTCCCATTCCGAGCACAAGCTGCCTTCCAGCTCAGCCGAGGCGGGTGGGGTGGGGGCCAACATTGAACTCCCCTGTTTGGACACGGGGCTGTGTGGTCAGGGCTGCTGGGGCTGGAGGCCTGCCCTCTCCAGGCCGGGGGCCTCCTCTTGAAAACTTGACATCCAATATCCAGGTGCTTTCTCCTGGGAAGCCAGGAGGGAGTGGGCAGGGTGGTAAGACCACACATGAGAAAGGGAACTTGGGGTCTGCTGCTTCCTGGCTGAGAATATTCCAATCTGTCCCTTCCACTGACTTAAACCCTACTCATCCTTAAGGGCCTGAGGTCCCCTCCTTCTGGAAAATGCCTCATTTCTCTACCTACCAGAACACCTGCTTTGTGTTCTACACATTCTGGAACTACAAAATCTATGAACTTCAGAGAACACAGTCAATCTCCTAGCCAACTCTGGAATTCCTTCCCCATCCTCCCTCTAGTGTCCAGCCTCCGCTAGCCTCTATACTTCTCAAAGCAGCCCATTCCTTGATGAGACCGCTCGGAAGCACTGGGACATTTACTCTCTTTGAACAGAAATATGTCCCTGGTGGTCCATCACTGAGACCTACTCTCTGGATTTGGTCCATTGGCAGCCGCCAGATCTTTAGAGAAAACTCTTAGGGCCCCTCTGGGTCTTCTCTTTCCCGAACAAGACCGGAAGAACCTCAGCAAAACCCAAGAAGTGTGCTGCCTAGAGGCTGTGCCTTCGGAGGACGGTGCCAAATGAGGCCATCTGCAGGTGCATTGGGGCACATCTAGTCAAAAGGTTTAAATGACATCATTTTAACAATTCTCAGAACACTGGGATAGTCCCATTAGCACTGAAAAAATTACCAAGTTTCATTAAAAGCAAAAATCAAACTTAGGAATATACAAATTTGCCAACCGTAGTTTAAAAACCTCCTTCTTGCTAACAGCTTACATCTGCTGGGTTGGAGGCTTGTCAGAGGAGGGGGCTTGTGCAGACAGGCAGTGGTCTGACCCGCAGCTCAGGCGGCCATCTATGTGAAGACCCCCGCAGAGCTACCCAGAGGCCAGGCAGGATTGGTGCGGGACATGCATCTTGGCCTTCTGGGGAGAAGCTAGTGTGAAAGCAATACTGCAGGAGCCGTGGGAGTGGGAGAGGGTGTCGTGGAGGCCCTGCTGCCGGCGGCCAGCTACCCGCTCTGCCGCACGGTGGGCGCGGCAGGTAAGCTCCGCCCCGCTCGGGGAGGGAGTCATCCTTGGCCCCGTGTTATACACGAAGGACTGAGGACAGCTGGCCAGGGCCTCCAGAACTGGCAGAAAATGTCCCCGTCCCCTGCCCTCACCCCAACCTCCTGATGACAAAGGCATCCTTTCAATTTAACCAAGAAGGGGTAATCCCTGCCCCGACCCACTCCTCAGGGACTCGAGAGGAAGCTCTTTGAAAAAAGGTACCAAGTATGGTGGCATCATTCTTCTTACTGAGAGTCATAATAATCGTCTTAGCAGCCACTGATTTTCCTGGGTCCCCACTGTCTCTCAGGAGGAGTCCCTCAACCCGGCCCTGGCCTAGTAGAGCCTGCCGCCCCTTGTGCCGACCTGCGCCCTCTGCTGGTGAAAATGAGTCCGATTGTTCAGGAGCATTTCTGGGTGGTGGTGAGACGTCACAGGAGGAAGCCGATTTAACACTCAGCTCCATTGTCCTGAGTGCCCACTTTCTTTACTCGTCTCTATCCTCAAATGCCACCCCCAGCCCACCTTGGAGAAAGAGGGAGCAGCGGCACAGAGCCTGATGATTCCGCACCTGCCCCAGCGGAGCCCCCCTCCCCCCAGCCCCAGTGAAGCAAGGGCAAGGGGCTGCCAAGGCTGGGGCCCCAGCACGGGCGAGTCAGCACTGCAGGGGGGTGGGCAGGAGCTGTAAGCACCTAATGGTCTGGAGTCCTGGTGCCCAAGCTTGAGTGTAAATCACAGCAGATTGGGCTGCTTGAGAAAAATACACATTTCAGGGCCCCTTGCCCTTTCTTTGTCGATGAACTTCCTCTCTTCCCCTGGGATTTTGCTTGGTTGTGGCCTCTGGGTCATATCATCTCAGTGCCCCCAGAAAGAGCTGCTCTGTTCATCTTGCCCCCAGGTGGTCATCTCTGCAGCCGCATGCCTAGCAGTTTATGCTTTTTAGAGGAGAATTTTGGAATGGTCATCATGTGCCAAGGTCTATGCAAAGAGCTTTATCTATATTACCTCACCTAATCCTTGCAACCGTTTCTATTGCCATTTACAAACGAGGAGACTGAAGCTTACAGAGTGTAAAGTAGCCCAACATCATATAGAAAATACAGGGTGGGGGTTCAAACCCAGGTCTGTGGGATTTCCAGACCTACACATCTAACCACTACCCCATTCAGCAAGGATCACTGGAGGGCAGCAAATGTTTGGGGAATGAATAAATGGTACAAACATATGAGGGAGGGAGGGAGGCAGGGAGGGAGGGCTATACCTGTATGACCTGAATGACCAGCCACATGTTAGCCTTGATCCATTGGTGATTGTAGGGACATATTAAGGACAGAGACTAGCATGCTCTGGTTTTAGGACAGAGCGCAAAGGCCCTGAGTTTGCCCTGAGTTTGTGAGCCTGTGGAGGTGAGAGGGAAGTAAACCTTGAAGGTGGTGTTGCTTAGAACACAGGCTCCAGCCTCGGCTCTGGAGAACGACCTTCTGGAGAGCAGGGCCTATTTTGTGTTCTCACTTTCCTTCCTTCCTTCCTTCCTCCCTCCCTCCCTCCCTCCCTCCCTCCCTTCCTTCCTTCCTTCCTTCTTTCCTCCCTCCCTTCCTTCCTTCCTTCCTTCCTTCCTTCCTTCCTTCCTTCCTTCCTTCCTTCCTTCCTTCCTTCTGTCCTTCTTTCCTTTTTTAAATAAGCTCTAGGCCCGAGATCAAGAGGCGATTGCTCTACGGAGCCAGACAGTTGCCCCCATGTTCTCACTTTCTAAACCCCACTCTTGGAAAAAGGTGGATGCTTAGTGGATGCACACACAATGCATTCATTAGATCACTGTTTTCACTCATTGGTTCATTCACAGGAGGCCAGTCCTTGCTTCCATGGCTGCTCGTGCACAGGGCTCCCCACTGGCTGCGCTCCCAGGCTCCCCTGCAGAGAGAAGCCCCTGGACCCTGGTGTGGAGGGCACCTCCCTCCTCCAGGCTTCATTCAGTCTGTGAAAAATCCCACAGTGGACTTGGTTCTCGAAGTGCCTCCTGCGCTGGCTTCTCCACCCTAAGATCCAGCCGGGATGGGGCTTGTACACCGGGTTCTCGAGGACACCACTGCCGGCCTTCCTGATCCGGCTGGGCCGTCAGAACCCTGTCCCTGGGCCCGTGCCTCCTGCCTCCGGCAGGTGACTCCCTGCACAGCTGGGAGAGTGAGCCGCCGCTTCTGCCCAGACAGCAGGCACTGGAAATTATTCAGGAATAACAAACAGGCCAGAAACATTTGCATAAGGAATCACGCAGAACAATACGTGTTATTTAAACCATCTCTGGTTGGCAACAGAAGCAAAAAGCAGCTGAAATGAATCTGCAATGCAAATCAGCCTTATTTGGAGCAGAGGCTCAGCGTGTTTGGGGGTGGGGGGTGCTGCCAGAGACGGGGAGAAAGAAAGCACCATTGTTTCCCCTGCCCCCCCAACTCCTCCTTCTCTGCCCGCCTACATTTTCCCATTTCTCTCCTTCCCTCCCTTCTTCAGAGATTAATGGAAATAATTTGTCTTCTAATGTGACTACGGCTTATGAATTCTTTGTCTCACTCTAATCCTTTAAATTATCCACATAATAAAATATGTATCCAGTGATTTCAGGTCATAATTCCATCTTCCAGGGAAGAGGGGGAGGGGTAGGTGAGCTGAAGCGGTCCCTTCTCAGGCTTAGTTCCTCCTCTCCATTTGTCTATACTTGTCATCCTTTTTTTGTTTTGTGGTGTTTGCTTAATTATCTACCACTTGCTTCCTCTTAACGGGCTGGGGTTGGGGCGCAGGTGCGAGCGTGAAGGGGCTTTGCAGGACGAGGGGGCCGCTCAGCCTCCGCAGCAGCAGCCCAAGATTCCTGCCTCCCCAGGGCAGCCAGTTCCAGAGAGCCAGGCTTTGACTACCTAAGGTCCAAAGGGTTTTTAAACGCCTGGTCTCCCCGGTCTGTGGGTCTCATGCAGGTGACAATTCAACACTGAGCAGTCTGGGTGTTGCCCCCCGTCTGCAGGACATCACAGTACGACTCCCTGCTAAATACACCGTCCAGTCCTTCCCTAGAGTCTGGCAAGCTCGCCATCAGTCCCTGGGGGCCCCAGGGTTGGCTGCCTTCAAAGCCATTTAAGAGGTGTCTTACCCGCTGTGCATCTGACAGCCGGCCCTGGAACTGGGGCCCACGTGCTAGGCGCCCTCCTCGAAGCCCCACGGTGTTCCATGCGGCAGTCGTGGCATGTGATCCTGCATCGCATGGCCTGCACTCCAGTGCCGAGCGAAGGGTGGGCTGGAGGGTGGGCCTGCATTGGAAGCGAAGTCTAGTTGTAATTTGCATGAAAGCATCATAAGGACAGGCTTGGCTCTGTCGTCATCACCATTAGGGTTTGCACTGGCATTGGGTCCTGACCCCACAGTGGCCTTGCCCTTGCTCCAATGACTCAGGGCACCCCGTGGAAGTCTCTCCTTCCAAGTCTGCCCTCGGATCTCGTGGGGAGGGTGCACGCCCGCCCCAGACAGCAGGCGGTGCCAGGGATGAACACAGGCCCCGGTGTGCAGAGCATCTCCCCTAGTCTCCTTTGGTGATGCCTCCATTTCAACCAACACCCCTGTCTACATGTCACCGGACCATCACCAGAAACCCCTCTGTGTCACAGGACAGGTGATCACCCAGCACGGTGCTCTGCAGAGTCTACGCAATGAGAAGCCCCCTCCCCCAGCCCCGTGCAGGGTTGGGGCAGAGCAGCCTAGAGAAGGGAGGGACATGGAGCTCTCAGGGGCAGGATCAGAGAAATGGGCTGCCACAGACCACGGGACGGCGATGGGGGGGGACCCCATCCTCCACGGGACGGAGCAGGGAGGGGACCCCTGAGAGCTGAGTGGGTCCTGGCCCAGGTGGAAGGGGAGGCCAGGACTAACTAGTCAGGCCCTTACTCTCTTAGCCACAGAAACCAGAAAACAGAGAGGCTTTATGTAACTCATTTGGAGGCAAAACCTGCCCTGAACTGAGGCTATTTATAGTCCTTTATTTATCCCCACTTGGCGTGAATATTCATGGGTCTCCCTGCAGTAGTATTAATGTGCCTGATTGCTGGGAGTTGGCCCAGACCTGGCTGGGATGTTTTATACCCCAGAGGGAGTAAGCATCCTGTCCCCTCCATAACATCAGAAACCTTCCAGATTCTGGCACACGTCGGGACCCAGAGGTTGAGGGTAAGGGCTGGGGCCTAGGAGGCATGGGAAAGCATGTTTCGTGTATGAGCAGGTGGCAGCGGGCACAGAGGGGCAGGGGCAGGTGGGCCAGGTGGTTTGAAGGAGGCCTGAGAGGATCAGGCGGGAGAGGGAGGACTGAAGGATGTGGGTGGGGCGTGAAGGGTGCAGAGGGGGCTCGGATCAATGGCTGGAGTGTAGGCGCCCTTCGGTTTTCCAATAGTGATGATGAGTTTTAAGTCCGACACTTTCTACTAGAGCCTGTCTTGAGAAGGGGGTGCCCGAATGCACTGTCTCCCTTGGGAAAACAGGCTCAGGTCAGGCGTCAGGGAGAGTTGCTGGGGCCCAATTATGGAACCACGAATGGCTCAGGGTGGTAGGGTTTGTGTCTGGGGCACCCAGTGCTGCGGGCCCTTTGGCCTCTCGTCTCCGGTGTGATGGGGCTGCAGCCTGTGTGGAACCCGGAGGAAAACAGGCAAGCAGGGTCACAAACCCTCAGGCTCTGCTCAGGGATTCTCTGCATAGACATCTGGGTAGGGCCAGGATCTGGGGCTCGGGGTATCCCACTTTGGGGAAACAGAGCTCCGGCAATGCCCTTTCCCAGAAGCAAAAATTAATCCCTCCCAAGAGCCCCATCTGCCTCTCTCTCCTACCCCCTCACTTGCTGTCCCAGGAAGCATCCCTGCTAAAGTGGACTGTGACACGGAGAATCTGAAATGGCAGGAAGCCACATCACGTGGTTGTGCAACCCCAAGCCTGGTACCCTCGCGGGCGACAGGAATGCCCCAGAGGGTTGCTTTCTTCTCTGCCTCTCCTCAGGGACAGACAGACTGATGTAAAAGCTTTTTTCTTTTTTTCTCCCAAAGAACATCAGAGTTGGGCTGACCTTAGAGAATATTCAGTCCCCTCATCCCACTTTACAGAGGAGGAAACTGAGGCAAAGGTAGGGAGAGTGGAACCTGACTTCGGAGTTCCTTCTCCCTCCTGAATCGCGTCCCATTGCTCCTCAACAGCCCATTCCCCAGCGTCTCCCTTCCTCATTCCAGGCTAAAAAAAAAATTCTCCTTCCTGAGGACTCACACGTTTTAAATATTTGGAGACTGTTGTCACGTCACTCTGTGGTTGTTGCTTAGCCCAACAATCTAGCAATGTATATTTAAGTCCTTTTTTTTCCCTTTGGGTCTGGTACAGTCTTCCCTGCATGCCTTCTTCCCCCCTCTCATCCTGGGGTTGTCCGGCGGTTCCAGTGCCCCCTGCTCTGCTCTTGGGGCCTGGGAGGATGGATGGGCCTCTGGAGAGGTGAAGAGAGAGGACCCTGGGGAGCTGGGCACAGGAAGGAGCCTCTTACCCTCTCTGAGAAGACCCGGAGCCCACCACCCGCACACTCTCTGTCTGCATGCCGAGGCTGGGCAACCCAGGGTTCCCCGGAGGCCGCTCACAGCAGCAAGGAAGCTGGAGGAGTGTGGACTCTGGATCCAGACTAAAGGCCATGGAGTCAGCTCCTGTGTGGTCCTCAATGTCTGAGCCTCTGGTTCCTCATCTTAAAGTATAATAACAGTCATCACCTTAGGGCGAGGTCAGGACTAGGACCTCTGGGGTTACCCTGACCTTATTTATTGATGGCAGGACAGGGCTGACAAGCCAGTTTAGGGGGACAATGGGAGAAATTATTTGAAATTGGATTTTCCATGAAAAGTCCAAGAATGCCTACTTTGGTTGTTCTTTCCATCGGTGGTATTTGGTATTTAATTGTAATTATTAACTAATAAAATTAATTGCCATTTATTCAACATGTTTTAGTTTATTTTAGGAAACGTACTATATTTTCATTTAATTCCCATAAGAATTAAGTCAAGTATTTATTATTGTTATTAAGGGTCCCATTTTACAGATGAGAAAGCTGAGCTCAGAGAGGCCAAGTGACTTTACCAAGGTCATCTAGTGGATGGAATCAAGACCAAATTACCAAGTCTTGTCTTCTAGACGAGCTAAGGCTTATTCCATACTGCAACAATCTAAAACTAGGAAGGCAAATTACTTTCTTGCCTACAAAACCATTCCCATGCCACAACTTTAGGCCTTTCAGAATGGGAACTAGAGTGGACATATAAATTATAGCATATTCATACAACGACTGCTACATATCAGTACAAGTAAATAAACTAGAGCTACATATATCAACATGAATATGATTGAAGGAACATGTGTTGAGAGAGAAGTGAGTTGCGGAAGAATATACACAGTGTGATACCATTATATGTTTCAAAGAAGTGTCATATTTTAAAAATAATAGCATGTGCTTACCATGAAACCTAGCAATTGCAATCTCAGCCATTCACATGAGAAGAATGAGAACTTATGTTCACAGAAGAGCTTCTATACAAATGTTCATAGCAGCTTTATTCGTAAGAGCACCAAACTGGAAATACCCCAAATATTCTCCAATGGAAGAATGGTTAAACACACTGTGGTACATCCATACAGTGGAATACTACTCAGCAACAACAAAGAACAAACTACTGATAGATGCAACACTAAATGGATTTCAAGGGCATTCTGTTTACTGAAAAAAACAAACCAACAAACCCAATCTTAAATGATTACACAATAGGATTCCATTTATATTACTCGCAGTGTCAAAATAATAGAAATGAAGAACAGACTAATGGTTGTCAGGGGCCTGGGGAGGGAGAGAGATGAAGGTAGCTTTGTCTGGGTCTCCCTATGGTGGTGGTCACACGGATCTTCACATGAGGAAAACTTGCATGGAGCTAAGTAGAGCTAAATGCTCCCACACACATGCACACATGCATGCTCAAACACACACAAGTGCACATAAAACTGGTGAGATCTGGACAAGGTCAGTGGTTGCATCAATGTCGGTTTTCTGGTTGTGATATTGCACTATAGTTTTGCAAGATGTTAGCACCGGAGGAAACTGGGTGAAGGGTGTGTGGGCTGTATGGGTTCTTTGTATTATTTCTTACCTCTGCATGTGAAGTGACAAGTATCTCAAGATAAAAAGGTGACAAAACAGTGTGAAGTATAAAGACACAGGAGGACAGTAAAGACCCAATTTCAGATGGTGGTAACATCTGGGGTAGAGAAGAGAAAATGGTATTGGCGTACCGTATGGCTTTCCACACATTCGGTGTTTCCCTTTTTTAAGTTAGGTGGTGGATACATAGTTGCTTATGATATTATTTGGCCTTTCTTTTGGTAAGTCTGAATTATTCCATAATTAAAATAATGATACAGAAAAGCCCACCCTCTCTGTTTCAAGAACAAGAACTGGAGTGGAGTATAAAGAATTGAAATCTGGCTGTGAGCCTGCTTCTGTCTTGTGTCTTGTGCAAAGCCTTTTTGAGTGAAGGACTGCCACCTTTTGCTATTTGGCAGATGATATTTGAAGGAACCCAGGAACTCTGTACCATTAACATGGTGTATCTGCCCATCCCAGCCCCACCAACCCGCGGATGTCATTTCAGCAACCAGAGAAAGCGTGTACGAACAGGTGATGTAATTTTAAGCAGCATAAATCAGGGCACATTGTCTGGCCAGCTTCTCCGAGGGCTCCCCAGCTGAAGCCGGGACAAGGGAGTGGGCAGAGGAGGGTTAAGAGGGAGGGAGGGGCTGGAGGGCAAGGAACTTGCTCAGCTGGGGATTGTTGGCAATCAGTGAGAACCAGCTGAGCAAAGCCTGGCGAAGCAATGGAGTGTTTCCCGGGAGCCCTGGAACTGGAGCGTCAAGGTTTTGTTTGGAAATTGCAAGGATTTGGTGTCTGTCAAGTGTCATTAGTGCATTGGGGACTGGGCTGGCCTTGAGAGCCAGGCTCTGGCCTTGCCTCGCAGGCTTATTGGATAAATGACTCGGGGTTGGGACTCAACATCACTGAAGCTGAAATAACAGCAGCAGCCCCGTGGTTTCTTTCTCCAGCTTGTGCTGAGGGTAAAACATCCCAGGGACTCCCAATATCCTTTTTCCACCTGGTGGCCACTATAGCCCAACCAGGGCCCCAAGCACACAGGCAGCACTATCAGGCAGCACACCATGCCCCCCAAAATCAGCCACTGACCCTAAAAAATGACAAGAGACTAAAGATTCAGGTAAACCTTGAGAGAGGGAGCAAAGAAAGCAGACTGCCCTCAGTATTTTCGCACACTGCCTTCCTGGCTGGCTACCCCACTTAGGCTCTCCACCAGTGGGGTGATTTAGAGCTGGGGAAGAGCAAGTGAAGGGATAGGAAGGTCAGCTGAGAGTCAAAGGCAGAAGGGATGTCCTGGAGCGGTTTGCGCTCAGGACGGTGGTGCAGGATGTACACGGCCCAAATCCAGGAAGGGCCATGCACTTGATAATCTATGGCACTGGTGTCTCCTGGAATGGGGCAGGGCACAACCTGCATGATTATATGTGAGTGGATCCAGGACAAGTCTGCATGCAGCAATACATCGTTAACATTTTAAGCGCTATCCCACATCAGGCACTGTGTGAAGCGTTTTCTGTGTGTGATTTGATTTTTGCAGCAATTTGGCAAGTGGGGATTTTGCCCACTGTTACAGACGTACCAAGGGAGATGCCAAGTATTCGCTTGCCATGTAAAGGTGCTCTGTTTCTCATCGACTTCAAGTGCAAGTTTTAAAAGTATGTGTCCAGCTTGTTTAGGCGCTATCTATGTAGGTGTCCATGTGCACGCATGTATGAGAAAGTAAGATGAGTCTGAATCTTGGGCATTGGTTATAAGCCTGAGTTCTCATTCGTTCCAGGCCTATGATCCCAGTGGTGTACATTTCTCTGGACCGGAGTTTCTTGCCTCCTTTATCCTGCCCCCAAAGTGCTGTGAAGCTGGGCAAGGTCATGTCTGATGATGATAGCAGAGTGGAATCAGGGTGGGAAGCCCACAGGAGATGGCCTCATCTTGGTGGTTTTCCTGCATGCTCATCCACACCCAGGAAAGAGAAATCTCTCAGCTGCCTGGCTTTGGCCTTTCTCTCGCAGAGGCTCCGGGAGCTAACCAGTGGGGGCCTTGGGGTGCTGTGCATGCTGGCTCCAGCTCCCTGGTCACCTGCACCATCAGGGCTGGTTCGGGGGCTTTCCTCAGAGACTGCCAGCCTGCTGAGGGCAACACGATGACTCTCTGTCACCATAGACCAGGTGACGGAGGCTTAACTGAGGTTGAGCAACTTGCCTGAGAATATCTCACCAGCGCATGGCAGAGACTGGACCACATCTGAGTCTGAACGCTTTATGACATGTTGCCTCTCTCCAGAGCTTTGCTGGTGGCTCTCATTCCCGAAAAGAAAGATAGAGGAGCCGGACCTTCACTGTGTGTGATAGCGCCTGGTCCCTGGAGCCCCCATCTTAGGATATGAGAACACTTCCTCCGTGGAGTCGTCACCTGTTTCCACCTGCCCTCCCCACCTGTGTTCCCATTTGGACTACTTAAGGGAGGAGCCCTGTGCCGGAAGAGGTTGCTGACACCTGTTAGGCAGCTAATCTGCATCAGGCACAGTATAAAGCGTTTTACGAATGTGATTAATCCTCACAGCAATCCTGCAGGTTGAGATTTTGCTCACCGTAGAGATGAAGTAGGAAGAGGCCAAGTGTTTGCCTCCCACTTGAAGAGCCCATCAAGACTTGCTGACTCAGCCTGTCTGACCGCTCGGAAGATGGTGGGAGACAGAGAGAGGGTGCTTCTACCACCTGTCACCTGCAACTCAAAACTCCACCATCTACCAGCAGCCCTGCCTCGATTGTCCTGGAATGTCATGAAAGCCTGTGAGAAACCTTTGGGAATGGCCCTTAAACCAGAGGATCTCTGCATTATTTCAAGGCTCCTGGCACTGGGGGGGACCAAGGAGAAAGAAGAGCTCCCTTCTGCAGAGCAGGTCCCTGGGCTGACACCTTATGCTCATGGTCCTCTTCTGGGTGGAGGTACCCCACGTGCTGACCTCTGAGGCATTACTTGGAAAGCAGGAAGTGACTACAGAGTCGAGGGAGCCTTGGGGGACAGCCACAGATGCCTAGCAAGGACAGGCCCGTGGAGCTGTTGATCCACTGGCCCAGCTGACATCCCTCTGGGGTGTAAGCAGCAGGGCTCCCTCTCAGGCTTCTCGAACAATTCCAGGTTCTTTCTGCCTGCATTCCAGGCGGATCCTGTATTTCAGAAGGCTGACTGTCCCCTTCCTGGATGCTTGCAGCCTTTCTTTAGCACCTTATCCTTACAAACTAACCAAATCCAAATCTTCTGCTGGTCCGTGCCCTCTTGGTCCCACCCCCTCTTATCTTGGATTTCAGACACCCCAGGATGTCTGTCCCCATCATTCTGTTCCCAGTGAGCTAACGTCTCTCTCATTATGCACCCATAGTGTTTCCCACCCCCACAGGACAGGACAGTGGCCTCCAGCAGCCATAGCTGCTTCTTCCAAAGGGTTCAGAACAGCTTTGGGCAGATGATGCCCAGCCTTCTGCCTGTGCACTGGGGAGAGGCAGGGAGAAGGGACTAGGAAAGATTTCTATTTCACAGCGTTGCTTGCCAAAGCATCAGTCCATTAGTTGACACCAGATAACACGGTAATTAATAATGTAATACGATGTGATTTCTAGGCACTCGTGCCTGAAGGCCTCTGGTCCCAAGGACCTTGGTAAAAGGTAGAATTAAAAGCAACCATAATCTCAAAGAAGACATCGTGAACAAAGCTCCCTGAGACTGAAGACGACTGAGGGCCACCAGTGGTCCACACTCAGTGGAGAGCAGCTGAGGCTCTCAGCTCGCAAGGGGATCCCCGCTCCTTGAAATCTAGACTCAGCGGGGTAGACGTTGGGCCATTTACACTTGACTGCTGACCTCCCCTGCCCAGATCCACGACAGACCTCCCGAGACAAACCCATTCTTTCTCTCACCCATTGGAAGGGAAGGGACAAGAAAGTCATAGATGGGCATAAGTTGGAATCCCAGCTCTATCATTTACTGACTACTGACCCTGAATGCCTCTGAGCCCCCCACTTTCCACTCTACAGGATCTATAGGAGAGCGTGACTGCGAACACCTGCATACCTGCCGAGCTTACGAAGTGCTTATTCGCATGTATTACTTCCTGCTGTTCTTTAATGACTCTCTGGGGTTTTACAGCCCAGACTACCTGCCCAGCATCTCCTATCATCTGCTTCCCTGCTAACGGATGCCTCCTTTTACTCTAAGTGGCAACATGCAAGACTAGAAGACATTTCCCAGCCTCCCTTCCCTGATGGCCAGGGATGGTCGATGAGATGTAAGCAAAAATTTTGGGGGGTGGGCTGGGAAGGAGACCCAGGACAATCCTTGAAAGGGGCTGACTCAGCTGGGAGCATGCCCTTTTGCCCATCCCTTCTTCCTTCTAATTTCTACCTAGGAGCCAGACACCACAGTTGGCATTCTGCCAGCCAACTTGGACCATGGGGTGAACTTGAAGTTGGAAGCCACATGCCCGGGATGGCAAAATAATAAGATAGAGCCTGGAGCCTCCCATGACTATGGAACTGCCATGGCATCTTGGAATGACCTACACATGACAGGATAATAAACCTCTATGTTGTTTAAGTCCAAATCTGCCTTATATGGTACAGATGATTATCCTGTCTTTCAAAGGGGAAACTGCAGCTAAGCAAGATTAAGCAACTTGCCCAAAGCCACCCCTTTAGGTCAAAGGGGGCTACAGTTACACTCCTGAAAGAGAGAGCACTGCCTTCTCACATTCCCAAAATGTTCTTCAGTTTGCAAAGATCTGCAAACACCAAGAATCAGATGCTGTTCTTTTGCTGGAAGATGAAAGCATCTTGCTGCCTTCTGGAGCTGCCATTTCCCGAGGGCTCTTTTTATCTCTCTGGCTTTCTTTTTTATTTCTCTAGCCTCTTTATCCTTGGCTCACTGCTGTTCCATACTTCCCTAAGCCATTTTACCTACCAGTGGGAGGATACTGTTTGGCAGCCCCGAGCCCTGAAGCACAAAGCGAGTGAAGCCAGGACAGGGGCAGTCCCTGCTTCCTCACGTCCCTGAGAAGAGACTGAGCCATTCCGTCCCTGGAGCTCTCGGAGTTCACAGCCTTGCTCCCCAGCATGGCCGGCACAGAGAACATGTCTTCTAGCCCTCCATCAACCTCTTTCCCCACTGAATGGAGAAGGAGTGGACAGGGGTGCATGAACTTCTGGGAGGTCTGTGAGAAGCTGGCCAGGAGATGAGGTGGCCTGTCCCAGGAGGAGGAGCTGGGCTCAGTCAGGCCCCTGGTGTGCTGTGGCAGACAGAGGAGCAGATATTCCATGTCCTGGGGAGATGCACAATTTAAGAAGGAAATACCAATTCCACAATGCCCCTCAAAGGGAAACCTTGACATGGACATTTGGCTTTTGCCATCTGCTGATCCATCTGCTGGCTCCAGAAACCCTGAATGTTGGTCTTTAGTTTGGCAGGATGGATTCATGAGTGCTAAGTTGGACCGGACAGAGGCTTGGAGTGGAGCTGGCTGTGGGCACCACGTGAATGGGCAGCTCCCATTTCTGGGGCTGGCGTGGGTTTTACTTGCCATGGGAGCAGACAGGGAGTGGCGGAGATGTCCTCAAGAATTGGGGACCAAGAAGATATTAAAGAGTTTTGTTTGTGTACAACGTATTCTGAAGGGGGAAAAGAGATTCATATTAAGTTTTTCCCTCCTTACTCAACCCCACAGCAGTGGAGCCTGGGAAAATGCTTCTCTCTCCCACTGACCAACCAGATGAATGAAGCAAATAATAGTGAGAGCCAGCACACCCACACCAGCCACTGTGCTGGGTGCTGCTGTGTTTCACATGTATTAACTCATTTGATTTTTATGATAACTCTCTGTAGTAGGTGCTATGATTATATCCATTTTACAAAAAGAGAACACGGAGACACAGAGCAGTTTAGTGACCTGCCCAAGGTCCCCGAGCTGGAGAGTGGTGGAGACTAAGAGGAACTCATTGCAGCTACGTCTTCTCAACAGATGCTGAACGCTGGGGTTTCTGGGAAAGCATGGAGACAGAGCCCCTTTGGTTCAGTCCCCAGCTCTGCCACTCACTAGGCTGGTTTTACCACTAAATGTCCCAGGTAAGATAATTAGGACATTAACATCTGTTTCACACGAGGAATGTATGGAAAATGCCTGGCCCCACTTATTCCATGATAATCCATTATTTTGAATATCGTCTCTCTCCTTCTCTCTCTTTTCCCCCAAATATGTGTTCATTGCTCCTTTAATGTATTCACTGGAATCTTACCACCCACCTCCAGGTCAGATCAGAACAAGGTTAGGTGTAGTTATGCTCACTTTAGAGATGAGGAAAATGAAGCCTAGCAATGTTTCCTGAACTCCTTCCAGAACATTTACTATCTGTCTTTCTTGCCTTTTAAATATTATATCTTCTAAATGATTCACACAGTACAGAAGAATATACTGTGGTTATCTCATGCTCTTTCTTGGCATTCCCCACTATTATTGTTTTAGTATGTGTCCTTCTAGTCTCTGTTCCAAGCACAGAGCATACTCATGGGCGATTTTGAAGCAGCATGCGTGTGTGTGCTCTTGCGGTATTCATTTGCTGGCCTGCCGAGCTTCACAGTATGTCCCGCTCTAGAGGTCTGCTCCTTTTTTTTTTTCAAGTTTCAGATATTTATTATTCAGCATAAACCCCAACACAATACACCAACATGATTTTGTGCATTTAGAGGGGAAATATTTCCTGGATAAGTGGAAGATTGTGTGGATGGCTTCTGGAAGACCTTCATTCTAAGCAGCTTTATAATGAAACATTTCATTTAGAAGTCTGGACCTTCTTTCTTCAGTTGGCTGAAATCTACATTCACTGAGTAGAACTTGTATTGATCATTAGGACCCAGTTTGTTCCAGGGTTCTGGGTTATTCTTCCTATCCCAACTGACATTTGGATTGAACAGTGCCAGGAGCAAGACATACAGAGCTGCTCCAGTACCTTCCGCCCCAATAAATACAAAGAGGGGGATCAAGCTCGGATACTTCTTGGCCTGACCAATGATCTGGCGTAACATGGTTGCGGCAGAGGCCTCCTGTCCAGGAGAAGAGAAAACCAAACTTGGAAGGCCCGGCACTAAGTAATCGGTCTGCTCCTTTTTAAAAATGGCTCCATGACATTCCCTAGTATAAGTGTATCATTATTTGCTTATCCGCTGCTCTCCAACTGTTGGACATTTAGGTTAGTCCCAGTTTTTGATGACTGTAGTAAGTGTTGCAATGATCACTCTTATGTGTCTGTTTTAGTACACATGCTTAATGGTTTTTGTAGATTTCTAAAAGTGTAACTATGTGTCTAATAGTATAGCTATTCTAACATTTTCAGTACTACCAAATTGCAATCCAAACAAGTTTTGCCAAATGATATAACCACTGAGGCTCCTGGGTTGTGCAGTCAGTTGAGCATCCGACTCTTGGTTTCGGCTCAGGTCCTGATCTCAGGGTTGTGAGATTGAGGTCTGTGTGGGGCTCTGCGCTCATTGTGGAGTCTGCCTGGGATTCTTTCCCTCTCCCTCTGCCCCTCCCTGCTGTGCTCTCTCGCTCTCAAATAAATAAATAAATAAATCTTTTTAAAAAATGACATGTCCACTGACAGGGTCCAGGAGTAGCCCTTCTCTCCTCTCTTGCCAAGACTGGGTATTTTCAAGTTGCTAAATATTTATTTCTCTGGTGGGTTAAGAACAAACACCCTATTGTTGTTTTCTATTGAATTTCCCTGATTATAGGATGAGCATCTTCTAAAAATATTTATTAGCCATTTGTATTTCTTCTTTTACAAAATCTCATTCATATCCTTTCCCTCTCCTTCCATTGGGTTTTGTCTTTTCTCTGTTGATGTATGGTAGCTTTCCATAGAATAGATATTGATTTTTTTCCCCATTGAATATATTGCAAACATTTCCCCTCTGGTCCTTCTCTCTTGCTTTTTAAATTTGTGATATGATGTCTTTTGATAAATAGATGTTTTAAACTTCTAAGTATCACCTTTCTTAATTTTTCAAATTATCAATTGTTCCAAACTTACAGACAAATATAGAATATATAATTTATATACTCACCACCAGCATTATAAAATCTTAACATTTTGCTACGTTGAAATAGTTCCACCATCTTGTAATTTTTATTTGCAGTTTTAGTTGTACCTTTTTATTTTATTTTATTTTAAAGATTTTTATTTATATCAGAGAGCGAGAATGAGAGAGAGAGAGAGCACATGAGAGGGGGGAGGGTCAGAGGGAGAAGCAGGCTCCCCGCAGAGCAGGGAGCCCGATGCGGGACTCGATCCCGGGACTCCAGGATCATGACCTGAGCCGAAGGCAGTCGCTTAACCAACTGAGCCACCCAGGTGCCCTAGTTTTACCTTTTTAAAAACAAAAAATAATATTTATTTTTTACGGTAAACTGCAATGGCACTTCCTGGCATGTTATAAATTGCAGTGGTCCCCATTGCTCCTTGTGATCTGTACCTTCCCTCTGGATTCACTTTATTTCTAAATGAAGTACGTCCTTGATACTGCTTTTAGTGAGAGGCTGTAAAATTCTTTTGGTATTCTTTATGGCTAGAAATGTCTTTCTTTTGCTTACACTCTTAAATAATAGCTGTAGCAGTGACCACTAGCTGGCCATCCCACATTCTTGTCTTCCTTCTTCCTTAGAACTGGAATTGGAACACTAATTTTATTTGGGGCAGCTGTGTGCTCAGCAGAAAGACTACATTTTCCAGACTCTCATAGTCATGAGTGGCCAATGAGATGTAAGCAGGAAACACTGAGTGGGGGAAATCTTCCTAAAGGGGGCCAATTTAGCTTAGAGGGACACACTTTTACCCTTGTCCTTTGGTGGGACATAGGAGCCTCTATAGGACAATGAAGAGAGAAGCCACAAGCTAAGGAAAGCAGAGCAGAAACAAGGGGAGTGGGACTCCAGGTTTTGTGATGGCCTCTCCCCTTCCACGCTTCTTTGATTTGAGACAATGAACTCTCTCTCTCTCTTTTTTTTAAAGATTTTATTTATTTATTTATTTGAGAGAGAGAGAGAGAGAGAGAGAGAGAACAAGGGGAGGAGCAGAGGGAGAGGGACAAGCAACCTCCCTGCTGAGCGTGGAGCCTGACACCAGGCTCCATCTCACGATGCTGAGATCATGACCTGAGCCGAAATCAAGAGTCCTACGCTTAACCGACTGAACCACCCTGCCACCCCCGACAATGAACTCATTATTTGATTTAAGTCTCTGTTCTTAGGTCTTTGATGCTAACAGCAAAATTCAGTCCTAGGTTTATATTTATTTTCCTTTTGCCTTTTGAGGGTGATATTTTACTGTCCTTGACATCTGCTTTTGTGGATGACAGGTCTGCTATTAGGCTAGTCATTCTATCTTCTTTTCTGATAATTTTAAAGATTTCCCCTTGATCTTTGTTATACTTTAATGTGTCTGTGACTGGATTTGCTTTTATTTATCTTACTAGATGCCTTGAATGCATTTTCCATTTAATGACTCACGTCTTCATCCAAATTTGGAAAGAGTTCAGCAATTATCTCTTCAAATACTGATTCTCTGCCATTCTTTTCATTTTCTCTTTTTCTGGAATTAGATGAATGTAAAAGCCTCTCTCTTAATCATTACTTCTTGTCTCTTAACTGCAGTACATAAACTGTGTATGTCTGTGTTTCTGAGTGAATTCCTTGGTTCCATCTTTCAGATTATAAAAACTTTCTTTAACAGAGTCCTGTCTGAGTTTTTACCAAGGATTGAGCTTGTAAAATTTCAGGGACATTTTTCTTTAATTTCTCAGATTTCAGGACACCTGGGTAACTCAGTTGGTTGAGCATCTGCCTTCAGCTCAGGTTGTGATCCCAAGGTCCTGGGATCAAGTCCCACATCGGGCTCCTTGTTTGGTGGGGAGCCTGCTCCTCCCTCTGCTTATGCTCTCTCTCTCTGACAAATAAACATATAAAATCTTAAAAAAATAATTTCTCAGAATTTTAGTGGATTCTTTTTCTTATTTTACTATCTTTTTTTTGCTGCTTAGTTTAATCATTTCTTATTCTTTTCACTTTGGAAGTTATGGTTTAATTTTCTCTAAGGAGATACTAAAGATACAATACTGAAAAATCTTTGTCCAACTGTTGTGTAAAATTAACCTTATCTAAAAAGTTCTCATCACAAATAAAAAAATCTATTACTATGTGTAGTGATGGATGTTAACTTGACTTACTGTGGTGATCATTTCACAATGTATACACATAGCAAATCATTATACTATACACCTGAAACTAATATAATGTTATATGTCAATTACATCTCAATTTTTAAAAATGTTCTACAAAAAAAAGAAAAGCCATAGCTAATTATTAAAATACTATTGGAAAAATGCAAATAGAAGGATGGTTGCTAAATATATACATCCACTTCTGCTTAAAACCATTTACAACTGGGTGCCTGGGTGGTTCATGGTTAAGCATCTGCCTTTGGCTCAGGTCATGATCCCAGGGTCCTGGGATCCAGCGCTGCATTGGGCTCCCTGCTCAGGGGGAGCCTACTTATCCTGCTCCCTCTGCCATTCCCTCAGCTTGTGCTCTCTGGCTCTCTCTCTCAGTCAAATAAAAAAATAATATCTTTAAAAAAATAAAAGAAAACATTTACAGCTCTTTACTGCACATAGAATAAAATTATAAAGCTAAGCAAGGTTTGCATGAACTGGTTGGCCACTGGCAACTGCACAACCTCATATCTCACTGATAGCTTCTTCACTCCAGCCATTCTGGTCCATACTTAGTTCCTTAAACACAGTAAGACCTTTCCTACCACAGGACCTTTGAACATACTGCTTTCTGTGTTTCTCTTTGCTCAGTGCTTGACAAGACTGACTTTTTTTCCTTCTGTCCTTCATATCTTAAGTTAAAAGGCACCAAAAAGAGAGCAGTGGTTATCTATCTCTACATGGTACAACTTGATATAATTTATTTATATTTCTTATTTATTTATTATATTTTGGCTTGGATTTTTAAAATCTTTACTCCATATACATTATTTTCCAAAAGGAAAAAAAGACCCAATGAATTATTTTAATCTTTAGCATGCTCAATGTGTTTGGGAAGAAACAAAATCACTAATATTACACTTCCCCCCAAATAAATAGATTAGTTTCAATGCTCTTTGTTGGAAAAAAGAATTTCATCTGCAGTGAATTTGTGTTACAAATGCTTCACTGGCTGTCTGTATTAATTTAATTTCTTTACATATTTTGGGATTTTGGTTTGAAGGCTCATTTTGAGCAGAAAGTTTTTGGTTTTTTGCTTTTTTCTCTCTCCGTCTTCCTTATCCTTACCCCTCTCTATCTAGCTGTTTTGTGCTTGCCTTTACATGACCAGAATTGCCAGATAAAATAGAGGATGCTCCGTTAAAATTGGATTTCAGCTAACCACCAAATAACTTTTCTTAGTGCGTGTCTCAATATTGAATGAGATGTGCTTATACTATAAAATTATTTGTTGTTTAGCTGAAATCCAAATCTCAATGAATATTCCACATTTTTATTTGCTAAATCTGGCAACCTTACACCTGACCTTCCGTATCCCTATCCAGATCTTATTATGGGGATTTGGGTTAGCACTCCATATAATATTTAGGTTACCAACTAAAGCAAAACAAAACAGCTGCCTTTTTAGGACCACAGGAAAAAAAAATCATGCCAGCTGAGAGATGAGAATTTCCTCTTCTGGGGCAGGAGCTTCCCTCCTGCTTGCAAAGTGTGAAAGACCAGTGCTGGAGGCCTAGCCCTCCCTCAGCTCTCCCAGGATTTTCTCTGATGCCACCATCCACCATGTCAACAAAACCTTGATGTGTCTTGTACACAGGTCAAAATAGTTAGATGTCGTGAAATCATGATTTACCAAAGAAAGAAAAAAAACAGTTCCTGTCCCCAAAGAGTTTGTATTCGAGTTTGAAGTCAGAACAGATGCAGGAAGAAGCACAAGAAAAAGAATTTCAAAGCAGAAGCAACAACAGTCAGTACCAACGTGACACGAAGACTGCTAACTGAGGGAAGCCGTGAACAGAGATGGCGTTCCAGAAAAGGAAGCTGATGTTTGCTGAGCATTTATTATAAGCTCTCAAGATGATCTCACTTAATTCTCAGTACAGTTTTATGAGGCAGAATTGATCATCCTGATTTTAAAGAGGAGGAAGTTGAGGCTCGGTATAAGTCAATGTCTTGCCCTATGTCACATGATTAATAAGTAAGTCTTCCATCCGCACACTCTTTTCCCAAAGCCACGGGTCAGTGCTGCTTAGATAGCACTGGGAAATGTTGGAAATGAGGTCAAAGAATAATGGTCCCATTTTAAAACCTTAAAATGCAAAGTTGGAAAAACACCACAGCAATCTTGTTCGAAAAGGACTCCCTTGCGATGTTTCCCACTGGTTTTTCCTGTACTTTCCTAGAGACAGACCTTGGATGGAGCAAAAGATACTGACCAAGGTCGCAGCAGAACAGAAAAAGAGTTCAGAACTATGGCTATTGATGTTTTCATTCGTCTGTTTCGATGTCTATACTCTGACTTCTTTGAGCCCTGGACTAATTCTGGAGGGCTTATAGTAATTTGAATCACCACCTTAAACACCGTGATGACATAAACTGTGTCTGGGTTTTGATGAATTCCTTTGGAAGGTGAGTTACAATGCTCTGAGAGAGCTGGGTGCTATAAAGTTTTATGTCCCCGAGTCGGGAAAGGCTGTGTTTCCTCCAAGTGGCAGAGACGCCAGTAACTTATTTTTGTCTTCTCAAATATGTGGCAATGAAGTTTACGGCATCACACACCATCAACCTGTACGCTCTCACAGCTCTTTCCTGGCGTCTCTCAGCCTCTTCCATGTCATTTGCGGGGCGCGAGACGGGAGGAGTGTTTGCCACCGGTTGGGCTGAGCTTGCAGGCTGCCTGTGAGTAGGAGGGGAACTGCACTGGGCTGCCCATGCAGGAAAGGACAGGATTTATGTGAGTGACTCTGAGCACTGAATGGGGGGAAATGGTTAATGGCCGGCACTGGAAGCAAGTTGGGAGACCGAACCGCTGAGTCTGTGTGCTATGCCTGAGCGGAAAGGACAGGAGAAATTGGAGAGGCGGGAGGATGTGCTCCCCTGAGCCTGCCCCTCCCTCCAAAAAACCTTGAGAAAAGCGATAGAGAGAATTGAGCCAGCAGAGTGCAGATTAAATTATCCACACCACTGCTTCTTGGTGTTAGCAAGCATGATCGGGAGATGCGACTGAACCCTCTCATCGCTTTCGTAATGGAAACTTGTGTTTGTGTTTACTTGATAATTTTCCACTTCCATGCAGCTATTGTCTTGCACATACATTTATTCAGTAAGTGTTTATTGAGTGTCTACTATGCGTCAGGCATATGGAGCCCTGGGATGCAATGATGAGTACACACTAATATGGTCCCCCCTCTGACAGCTTGTAGTTCAGTGGGACAGGCGGATAGTAATCAGTCAAAAGCCATTATGATATTACTACCAAAAGGAGTTCACTGTATTCTTTTTGTTTTATTTTTCTAAGATTTTATTTGTAGGCAATCTCTGTACCCAATGTGGGGCTTGAACTCACGACCCTGAGATCAAGAGTCACATGCTGTTCCGACTGAGCCAGCCAGGCACCCTGAGTTCACTGTATTCTGAAGATCCGTTTGGTGGGTCAGGCATTGTTCTCGGAGCGGAGGACATAGCAGTGAGCAGAGTGAAGTCCTGCCCTCATGAAGCTTATGTCCTAGCACAGCACACAAAACACAAATAAACACAACTTCAAAATAAACATACAATTTTAGTTCAGCTGTTTATATGTGCTATAATAAAAATGAGGCAGGAGGATTGGTCAGAATTTGACTGGGTGGCCACTTTAGGTTAAGATGGCCCAGGAGGGTCCCTCTGGAGGGATGAGTCTTGAGCAAGGAACCAGGAGAACTGGAGGAGGATCCCGCAGAGATCTGGGGGAAGATCATTCCAGGCCAAGAGACCACTGCATGCAAAGCTCCTGAGGCAGGAGCGGCGGGAACGAGGTCAACGGGAGGCTGCTGCAGGCGCTTGGGCCAGGTTGTTGGCAGTGGAGGAGGTGAGATGGTGTGCGTTTTGGAATTTCCTTTATCATAAGAGGATTCGACCTGGTCAGGGAAGTCAGGACAGACTTTCCAGAGAAAGTAACATTTGCATGAAGATCTGAAAGCTGAGTAGAAGTAACCAGGTGAAGATGGAAGGGCAGAATGTTCCAGCACATAAATGAACAGGCTCTGTTGGGAAGCAAGTCAAGTTTGAGACTCTGAAAGGAGATTAGTGTGCCCAGGCAAAAATGAGGAGTGAGGTGAAGTTGGAAAGATGGGCAGGACAGGTCATGGGGGGTTTTGTGAGCCTCGTGGAGGACACTGGCTGTTTTTCTCAGTGCTGTGGTGATGGTGGGGAGTCATGGAAGGATTTTCAGCAGAAGCAACCAAATAAGATGTGCATCTTTGAAAATCTTCTAAATGCAGAGTTGGGGAAGCTCCGTTGTCCTATTGATATTCACCTTCTGAGGGAAGTTCTCATATCCCCATTCTACAGAAAAGGAAACGGAGTCTCAGAGAATAGATGGTGCTTAGCCAGGGACACAGCAATGGCTGACTCTGGAGTCTAGAGCCATAGCCCTTTGTACCTGTTTACCTTTATTGCTCTGTCCCCTCCCCTCCCCTCCCCAGCCAGCCGCCCCCTGCTCCCAACCAGAGCACTCCACAATGACCTGCACAACTGTGCTTATTTCCACTTGTTCATTCTCAGACTGTGGGGCCCTGTATCCCCCTTGCCATCTTTCCGGGGTTGTGACTTCTCTCTTGGCATTGGAAAGTTTCAGGGATGCAGACGTGGGCTTCATTTCCCTACCCCAGTTAGCATTTTTGAATGAAGCATTCTGTTTTTCTTGAAGTCCTGGAAGGCTAACATATTGTTTTAACATTCATTTATTTCTGTCACATCATTCCTCCTTCTCTCCCCGCTCCCCAAACTTCTGCTGGGCCTCTTTGTACGCACTAGGCTCCAGGGTTATGGAAACAATCCTTGGCTCTTTGGACAAAGATGACGTGCAAACCAGCAATCGCAGGCTAAACTGATACGTCGGCCAGATGTTTCCCCTTGCTGGAGACCCCGGGGAGGTAAGGACGTGTGCAGGGAGGTAGTGACTGGGCCATGAAACAGGAGAAAGGAGGCAGAGAGAGCTTCCCAGAGAAATTTAGCAACTTTCTTGGCCATCTGGTCCAATAGGAGACCCCAAGTAGAAAAAGGCTCTGTGAAAACATGTGAGGTTCTTCCGGTCCTCACAGACTGTGCTAACAAGAAAGATGGGAGCTGACAGAGTATGAAATTTTCATCAGCTCTGGCACAAGAGGCCCAGAAACGGGGACTAGTGCTCCTTGAGACCACCAAGGAGAGAGATCACCACGGATACTCTGGGGGGGGCGGGGGTTCAGCACAGAGGTCAGCTGGTCCCACGGGGGTAAGGAAGGCTGCTCAGGGATCATTGTTTCGGCTGGCTTTAGGTTGTGTTTATTTGTTTACTGATTTATTTTGCCCGTCAAACCCAGGCTTATTGACAGGCCGGAGCCTGCCCCTGGGTTGTTCTACCCGCCAACTGCAGTGCACAGAGAAATAATTAGTTGCTGAGGTGTCGGGAGCAGATGTTGAGCTGACATCTTCCCTTTACCAGTGTCAAATTCAGCAGTTTTCCTGCTTGCCTATAAATTACCGGCTGCTTGCTGCCTTCCTCTTGCACCGGCCTACCTGGTGGGCTTTCCTCCCTCATTAAGAGCAGAGCCAACCCCTCCGCACTGACCTCGGCCTGCAAGTCTCCCCCTCGTTCCCCCTTTCGTCCTTTTGCATTTTCTTTTCTCTTCTTTAGGTGGACATGGGAGGAGGGGAAGGGGACTGGGGTAGGCTGTTTCCCTCCCTGCTAAGAAAAGCCGTGGTTCTCGCTGCTTCTCAGAGCCCTGGGGCCCCAGGGGCAGGGAGAGGCCATTAATTGCTTGCCATCAGGGCCATGACCTTTGTCCCTGCGTGGCATCCTGAGGCCTTTTTGGCACATGCTAGCAAAGGTGGCTGTGCTCTTCAGAGCCTTGCTGGGTTCTGAACAGTATACAACCTCCATGTTTCAAAACCACTAGAAAAGGCAGGGTAGGGTGTTGGGGGCATGTCAGGGAGGGCGCCAGTCGGGGGCTGCGGGGGAAGCTCCGGAGAACACTCCAGAATGCAGAGCTGTACCAGGCGTTGTGCTTTAGAGAGACTGTTGTGAGTGGGGCTGACACAGGGGGTAATACCAGGGCTGGCAGGAAATGGGTTTATTCAGTCACTCAGCTAATATTCAGGGAGCTCTTTCACGGACTAGTCATGGTGCTAGGTCCTGGGGATGCTGTGCATGGTCCCTGCTCTCACTGAGCCCACAGGGGAAAACTGGGGGGGCTGGTGGGCCATACTAAGGAAGCTGATCTTTATCACAAAGGTGCTCAGACATGAGCAATCTGAAGCAGGGGGGTGATGTGATCCAATTTGCATTTTAGAAAGATCACTCTGCAGGCTGAGGGGAAGACGGATTGGGGGCGGGACACTGAAGGACACCAAGGACCTCATTAGAAAATTTGTAAGTGTCTGGCTGAGATAGGACTCGGGTCCCACAGAGGCTGAGGCAGTAGGTCTGGAGGGAAGAGGAATTTCGGAGATACAGGTAGGAGGACTTAGGGATTGGGGCTAAAATGGGTTTAAATCATGATCTCACTGCCTGGAGAAAGGTAAAGGTCAGGCAGCCTGTAGGACTTGGCAGGACCAAGGTGTGACTCCAGTATACTGTCTCCTAAGTCTCCCGTTCACCACTTGCGAGTAGGTACTGCCCCCTCCAGATGGACACCTGAAAGTTGCCTCATGTCACCTAATCTCGCAAGACCTCAGGTTTGGAAGATGGTCTTGAAGGCGGTCATGCCCAGCAGTTTACATACTTAGCAATCCATCTGTAGTCTTCCCACCAAAGATGAATCCAGCACCTGGATGCAGGGAGCTCACTATCCCCCACGGCTGCCCATTTCATCCTTGGAGGGCTTCTTCCCCAAGTCACATCCAAATTAGTCTCCAATACGGTCGGCTCTGTGTTGTTAGTCCCAGTCTGGGAGGTCAGTAAAAAACCACAACACAACACCACACACAGCAGATTGGAAAGCTCCTGATGGATAGGGAGTTCTCATCCCAGAAGCAAAATCTACCTGGGTGAGGCACGCGAGCTCAGACGTTGTCAAGCATCAAACACCTGGGGTTGAGGACAGTGGGTGAGTTATACTCCTCACACCTGTGAGTGGCGGACTGAGCCACTTCGAGCAGTAGGTGAGGACCCTTTGCAGCTGGGGAGTGCAGGAAACGCATGGATACTATCTCCCTTTCCAAACACTGGATTTCTAGATTCCACACCTAGTGTCTCCCATCACCTGCTCTCTTGACCCACTGGGACCTTGTTTGTTCCTGTGAACCACTTGCTCATTCCCTTCTGTGTGCGGATGAGGGGTGGGCCTGCGTGAAATCTTAGCGCTGAAACACTACCCTGTTTCCTAATGCTCTGCAGCCAACCTAATCATCTGATTTATCGGCTCAGCTACAAGCAGCAGTGAGGCTCCGTTTTTGACTTTTAATTGGCCGTAAAGTTGGGTGCTCCTGTGACCTCTTGTTAAACTCTTCCCGTTAAGCTTTCATGTTTACGTAGCACCATAAATTTGGCTCATCAGTCCTCCAGAAACTTCTCCAATTTCTGCCTGTTTCTGTGAAGGCAATTATCTTCTTGTTTCCCTGGCAGGCCTACTTGAAGCCTGAGATTTCTTCAACTACAGACACAGGGTGTGTGAATCTGCTCTTCTCTGCCCCCCCCCCCCGCCCCCAAGCCCAGAGATGCTCCCGCTCTCGCCTTTGCCCCAGCCACTTATTGTTGGAAGCTTCTTCTCGTTTCCTCTTTCTCATGCATCTCGAGGTCAATTAACCCGCCTCCCCCTTGGATCACCAATAACTTTGATTTTGCCCTTTTTTTTTATTACGTTATGTTAATCACCATACATTACATTATTAGCTTTTGATGTAGTGTTCCATGATTCATTGTTTGCATATAACACCCAGTGCTCCATGCAGAACGTGCCTTCTTTAATACCCATCACCAGGCTAACCAATCCCCCCAACCCCCCCCAGAACCCTCAGTTCATATAACTTTGATTTTTTTTGGACCTTTCCTCAGCCAGGCAATCACACATTTCAACATTGGTCAAAGTACCCTGTGCCCTCCCTCCCTCCCTCCTAAAGTACCCCAAACTTACTAATACACGTTTTGCAGCAGAAAAGAATAAAGAGAGCTGTAAAAGCCCAGGAAAAACATGAATAGTGACAGAAGTGATACAAATGTACACCCAAGCCCCGGTTCAGGCAGTGGAGAAAATATGCCTGGAAAAATAATGAAAGAAAATTTAAAGCTTAACAGTAATAATAATAACAAAAATAAGCACAAATAGATCAAAACTATTGTTGCTTAATACATATCCTGTCAAACATGAAATATTGTTAGAAATGAAAAAAAAGACGAGAATCAACTGCAACAACAAATGAGTGAGGCGTAAGATGAGCTGTAGAATTAAGAACACAGCAAGATTATATAAATGACAAAATAGGAAGATTCAGTCTTTGGCAAATAGCAGGAAAGCTTAACAACTATGGAAATAGCAAATAAGGACCTAATAGGAGAATGTTTCCCAGAGATTTTTAATATAGAATTTAATCTATAGAGTCCCTTTCAGAATTAATCACCAGAGAAACATGATCAGAAAATGCCACAACAAAGCTTTAAAGACAAAGAAAGTATATATCAAGGAAATAGAAAGAGGAGAAATAGAATTTAAAGTAGCTAGGATCTTGCAACCCAAACAATAATAGCAGAAGAGATTAGGGGAAGCGTGTGAGATTCTTACCATGTCACGTATCTACACTCCTATATTCCAATAAGAGAGAAGGCAAACCTTCCTTTGAAGGACAAGTCTGTGTTGTTCAGGATTCTCCAAGTTATCTTACAGATCTGATCCTATTAAATAAACAGCAAAAATACTCCATAGAATTAAGTAGAAGTTTTTGCAAATCGTGATATATAAGAATAAAAACAATTTGGAAAGCTTTGTTTATTCCTTCTGTGAACATTATAGAGCCTCTAGGGTACGCCAGGTACTGGATCGGTTGCTAGAAACTTGCCTTTCCAGGCATTTTGTTTCACAACGGCAATTATTAAAATGCTATAGCATTGGCTTAAAAACAGAATATAGGTCACTGTGAGATAACAGAAATTCCAGAAGGAGACTCTAAAGAGGAAACATTTTAAAAATATGTGACAAGTGAAGTATAAGGGACCACGGGGAAACACATAATTTTATGTTTTGTTGTGATCACTAGAAGCTACGTGGAGAAAAATCGAGACCCCCTAATTTATACCAAAGAGCATCATAAATCTAGGTGGATTCAAGATACAATAGTAAAAAAAATAATAAAATAGAATCTTATCCTTACTAAACTGTGGAGGAGACCTAATTTCTTCCTTGCTTGAATTCTAACATTTTCAGCAATAAGGATGACAGGTTAAGATCTACACAGATTTAAAACTTCATGAGGAACAACGGAATCCAGCTATAAAGGAAATGAATAGGAAATGTGTATCTGAGATATGACAAAGAAAAGTCTGAATTCAAAGTATATAAAAAGCCTACCCACATCATCAAGGGATGAAACCTCATGTCTATTGAGCCTGTCTGGAGAATATAAGTAAATATCAAATGCAATAATAAAGTTAGTGAGGAAGATAATCCATCTCACATGTAATTAAAAAAAGGGAAGGAAGATAAAGCAATTGTGAGCTCCCACATCACATCCATTAGCAAAAAAATAAGCTAAAATAATAAACCCCAGGGCTGGGACAGCTCTCTGCAGACAGTTCTATCACCAGTGTCAACGTTAATATTCCGGAGGACAGACTATGAATAAGTAACCCACATGTGAACACATACTTTGAGGCAGTGTTTCTCCTTCTTGGAGAGTCAAGGAAATTATTGCCATTAGATTAAAATCTGTTTTTATACAGATGTTCATGGGAGCACTGCTTATAACAGTGAAGGCCAAAATATTCACAAACTGGGGAGAGGTTAAGTAAGTGGAACCTTATCAGTACAAAGGAATATGATAAACCACTGTCCACAAATTGAAAGTTATTCACATATATGGAAAAATTCTATACAAAAGCTTTAAGAGAAAAGCACAAAATGTAAGATCTATTGAACATAATGAGTTACAAATTAAATACATTTATAGAAAATTAAAGGAGACTCTAAGAACTGGTGGTGGTTATGATGATAATAAAAGTCAGCTTTCAGGGTGCCTCGCTAGCTCAGTCAGTAGAGCATGTGACTCTTGGTCTCAGGGTCGTGAGTTCAAGCCCCACATTGGGTATAGAGCTCACTAAAAAAAACAAAAAGAAAAAAAAAGAAAAAAGCCACCTCTCATTGACGCTTTATTTTTGCCATGCCCTTCATGAATATTATCTCATTTAATCTTCTCAACAGCGGGTGCAGTAGGTGTTCTCTCTAGTGAAATCTGATGCATGCCAAGTTAAGTACCTTGCCTCAGGACACACAGCTAGTAAATTGCAAAGGTGGGATTTGAACTCCAGAGTCCAAGCTAATACATCGCCTAATACAACCTCAATTATTTGTTGAGATTGACATTCTACATGTTCTCTGAATTTTTGTCATAGAGCAGCCCCCAGCTGACCTGTTTTGGTGAGCTTTGAATGCGCTCCTCCAGAAGGTGCTGGCTGAGGCCTTACCTGGAAGGGGGCAGGGATGTCTCAATTGAAGGCCTGGAGAATTGTCACCAGAGGGAACTGCTCTCCTACCCCCTGCAGCCCTTATAGTTTAGGTCTACTTGTACTAACTGCTCTGCCCTCCCTCCGTCCAGTTTGTCATATAAGACCCCAGCCCCACGGCCATGGAATTATATGTGGGGTTCATTTCCTGGTGACCACCTTTTCCAGCAAGACCACTTCTAGAAAGGGTGGGCTCCACATCATGTCTTTCTTTCTTTCTTTCTTCTTTTTTTTTT
>NW_027397075.1:33827567-33841651 GCF_003265705.2 Callorhinus ursinus | reverse complement strand
TTTCTTTCTTTCTTTCTTTCTTTCTTTCTTTCTTTCTTTCTTTCTCTTTCCTTTCTTTCTTTCTTCCTCTTTAAAAGATTTCATTTATTTATTTGACAGAGAGATAGAGAGAGCCAGAGAGCACAAGTGGGGGGTGGGGAATAGAAGAGGGGGAAGGAGAAGCAGGCTTCCTGCTTAGGGAGCCCAATCTGGGGCTCAATCCCAGAACCCTGGGATCATGACTTGCACCAAAGGCAGATGCTTAACTGACTGAGGCACCCAGGCACCCCACACATCCTGCCTTTCTCACTCACTTCTCTCTCACACCTCTTCCTTCCCAATTTAGCACCAACCCTCCTTAAAATGATTCCGAAAGCATTGTTTTGTGATCAGCCTCTCTGTCTGAGCCAAATGTCTCCTTGAAGGGCCTTTGCCTCTCTACTTCCCCTCCCTCATACTTTACTCACATTCCAACAGGCAGAAGAGAAGCATTTTTGAACAGTTCTACGTGGTTTCCTCGAAATAGCATTCCGTTTGAGATCAGGTGGCAAAAGAAGCCTGAGCTGTGATGGAGACCGCCCACAAGTGCTGAGTTAGTCAACCCGGGTGTTTGGGCAGGTCCATTGTGCATTATAGCGGTTCTGGGTATCTTGCAAGTGCCTGAAAGACCTGATCATTGAGCCCTGCCTGAAGCAGGGCCTGGGCAACTAAGGCCTGCCACCTGTTTTTATACAATCTGCTAGCTAAGAATTGAAACTAAAACAAAAAGAGTATTTTTTGGTGACATGCAAAATTATGTGAAATCCAAATTTTAAGCATTTATAAAGAAAACTTAATTGGAACATGGCCACCATTTTGTGCCCAATTGAGTAGTTATGACAGAGAGACCCTCACAACCTAGAATGTCTACTCTCTGGCCCTTCACAGATTTGTCTACCCCTGGTCTAAAGGAATGTCTCTTCTCTTTGAAGGCCGCCCTGTCAGCTCAAGCACCCACCTTTGCCGGGCAGCAGGAGCCTGAGCTGCTGGGGATTCACTGTGCCCCTGTTCTAAGCTTCATGTGCAGGGCTCAGTGGAAATACTCCTGCTCTCTCTTGGACCTGCACAAAAGACCTCTCATCCCCATGGGACCTCCTTTTTCATTCTAGGACCATGGAATGAGTCTCTGCAGAGGGAAAATGACATTTGTGACCATACCTGTGGCCCAGAGTAGGGGCTGAGGGCAGGATGGAGAGGTAAAGGCTATCTTCAGAGGGCTTTGATGTTGCCCCCCACCCCCACCCAGGTAGAAGCCAAATGATTCTAGCATGTTCTCAGCACTAGAGATATGAACTTGGTCCAATGGGAGCTGATTCAGAACCATCAGAACACAGCAAGTCCACTTCCCTCGCCTCGGATGCTGGGCTCACCCATGGGGCTCACCACACAGGAAGGCCATTCTCTTTCTTGAATCTTCTATCTCCCAACTTCATCCGTAGAACTCTTGAGAAGGAGTTTTCACTTAAAAAAAACCCAGCAACAACATAATACAAGTTCAGGCCCACTCTCAGCCGGGAGAGTTTATAAGTTGTCTCAGCATGAGAATTGAGAAGTACTATGACTCATTGTAATAAGGTAGATATTGTGACAAGAAAGATGTTAACATCTTAATGAAAGCCCTGAGGGGAAATTTGCATAACACAGTCTCTTTGTTGCTTATAAAAAAACCACTGATGCCTTATTAAAAAAAAATCAAAACCCAATTCTGTTAAATATTCAGTCTGGGAATGATTTGGAATAGTCCCCTTATCTCTTGGGTGTTTTTTTTTTTCCTCACAGAATCACAGATGCTCTGAGTTGGAGAGGTCCGTTTTCCCTCAGCCCACCTTCTTTGAGGGT
Organism: Callorhinus ursinus; assembly: GCF_003265705.2. Lineage (NCBI taxonomy): Eukaryota > Metazoa > Chordata > Mammalia > Carnivora > Otariidae > Callorhinus > Callorhinus ursinus. Next base: position 33,839,794 of record NW_027397075.1, on the reverse strand, counting down.
CCTGTCTTACTCCTTCCAGAGCCCTGTGCATTCTGAAGTCTGGGAAGAACAAGAGGGCAGAAACTAGAAACTCTGAAAAGATAATAAGAAATCCCATTGCTCACATCTCCCTCTATTCTTAACACTCATCTGTGCCTTTAACTCCATTAAAGAAAAATCTCTTACTTTTGTTGATTGTTTCCTTTGCTGTGCAAAAGTTTTTTATCCTGATGAAGTCCCAATAGTTCATTTTTGCTTGTGTTTCCCAAACCATAAGAGACTCTTAACTATAGGGAACAAACTGGGGGTTACTGGAGGGGAGCAGGGGTGGGAGGAGATGGGGTAACTGGGTGATGGGCATTAAGGAGGGCACTTGATGTAATGAGCACTGGGTGTTATATGCACCTGATGAATCACTAAATTCTACCCCTGAAACTAATAATACGGTATATGTTAACTAAATTGAATTTAAATAAAAAATTAAAAAAAAAAAGAAAAAAATCTCAGTTGGATTTGAGTCTCCTGAAATCTGTTTTTCATTTTGAAATCTGTCCAACATTTCTTGAACAACCCACTGACAGGGAGCTCACCACTTCTTCAGGCGGGATATGCTACATCGGGCTGGAATCTGCCTCCCATTAACCTCCCCTACTGTCCTAGCCTTTCCTTTGGGATTAATAAATGACCTAATCCCTCTTTTCTTATGGCAGCTCTTCATATGGTTGTAGACAATGACTGTATATATTCTTAGGGTCAATAGCAATTTTTCTTTTTCAATCACATAGTAATGTTAAAAAGTTGCACTGAGCCCCACCCCTCTGGCTGGTTTTTGGTGGCAGCACAATGTCAATAGATTTTCTGCTACATAACATCTCCATCCCTGGAAGCCAGGTGGTACTCTCCTTTTATGCTGGTGGACCTCCAAAAGGAAAGAGCAGGGGATAGAACTGTATCACCCCTAGCAGTTAAGGCAACTTGCCGCAGGGCAAAATGTTTCAGCTGCAATGACATTGATTGCTCTTTACAAGAAAAGATGAATTTACACTCTGCACCCCACTGGGAGACATGGCAAGGTCTGCATGCATGTGTGCATGTGTGGTGGGGCGCTCGAGGTGGCCTCGACAGCTCCAGCTGACATCAGGTGTGATGGAAGGTTTGGAGGAGATGCTTGTACCCTCCTGGGTATATGATACCCAGGAAGGGGATTTTACTGATTGCCAGGGGATAAGGAGAGCAAAGCATTACAGGGCCGTTTGGTCAGTGGGGACTTACTGGATAGGAGAAGGAGAAGGGTCCTAAATGAACCAGGTCAAGGTTACTGGCCGTGCCCAAGGTCAGGAGGTCACTCAGAAGTGGGTGGTGAGCAGAGGTTTCCTCCTTTATTCATTCAGCTGACCACATCCCCCCTCTGTAGTCCAAGGAAGTCTCCTTGCCAGTTCTGCAGATCAAGAATGTGTTCCTCAGTAGGGCACTGGCAGCACCATGGCATCCTGACCGCTGTGGGCACCCAAAATTGTTGCTGTGTTATCTGCCTCCTCACACTGCAGCAGCCTGCATCCCGGCCCGTGGCTGCAATCACTATTCTTGGCAAAGACTCTAGTGGGGACAAGAAACAAACAAACAAAATGGCCAGCCCTTTTGTGGATCAGTTTCCAAGGTAGGGCATCTATATATAGCCCTTCTAGAGCAGGTCAGCTCCAGAGTGAGGGCCCTGCTCCTGAGGCTCAGATGGAGGCAGACTACAGAGGAGAGGTGAACTCCCAGGGAAATATTCTGGGCCTTGCTTGATTTTAAGCCAACAGCCAGTCTCCAGGTGATTTTATGGATAAGGAAAAAAAGCCCTGCAAGAATAATCTCTGTTTTTCTCCTACATCATGGCCCTCCATCGCTCTCTATACTGTGAAGAGAGTGTGGGTGAGGTGGTCTGAATCTGAGCTTTGCACCTCCCTTTCTTTCATCTTCCTTTTTACTAAACAAGCAGTTGGGGCACCCAGAGCGCTGACATTTAAGCTTTGACAACTGTGTCTCTAGGCCACCTCAGTGGTCATTTACTCAACCTTGTATTTTTTCAAACGAGAAGAACAGACTCTGGGTACCCAAGAGCAGAGCCTCTCAGATGTTTGGAGAGACCTGGGCCACTTCAATTTTTGTACCTCCTTGTATATTAAAATACAAGAAACAATTGAAAATGAGAGTTATAAAACTTGGGGCATATCTTAAATGTTTATATTTTACAAATCAGAAATCTTTACAAAAAAAAATTCAGCCTAATATATCTTAATAGTCACAAAATCTAGAAAAATAGTGGTAAGCTATAGGCACTGTTGTATAGTCACAAACTTAAGGTTGGATGATGAAGTCTTCTTTCTTCAGTGCCATGTATCTTTAGGATTGTCTGAGGAGCTTTATTTGGGGAGGTCAAAGGTATTATTTGGGGTCACAGTGAATGTGGAGCCCAACTGGCTCTTCTGCCCTCTTTGCCTCTTCTGAGCTTTTCCAGCTGTGTGAGCCGGACTACTCATGTCTTCATTAGGGCAGAGGACATAACTTTGTGTTTTTGGCTTTCCTTGATTTATTATCTTATTAAAGGCCTGCTTGTTTGAAATACACAAAAGTCAAAACTTTTACTTCATGGTGGAGCCACAAGTGAAGCAAATTTAGGGGCAGAACAAAGATCCTGGTCATAGCAACCTACTGGTGTTGTGGTAGTCACTTCCAAGATGGCTGCCAATGATCCTTGCCTACATATCCTTCTATACTGAATAGGGCTAACCTTGCAACCAGTAGGATACTGTGGAAATGAGGGAGCATGACTCCCAAGGCTTGGTAGGCAAGGATATTGTGGCTTCTGCTTTGCTCACTCTTGGACTCTGAGTGAACCCAGCTACTGTGTTTTGAAGACACTCATGAAGAGGACTGGATGGGGAGGAGCTGAGGTCTACTACCAACAACTAGTATCTGGTGGATCCTCTTGCCCGAGTTGAGGCTTCAGATGACTGCAACCTCTTGAGACATCCTGAGCCAGAACTATCCGATGAAGGCACTCCCAGATTCCTGATATTCAGAACTGAGTGTAGTCATAAACGTTTACTGTTGTTGTAAGTTGCTAAGTTTTGGAGTAATTTGTTATTCAGCAATAAACGACCAACAGTGCCATTTTACATAACAAACATAGTAAAATAACTAACGTGGGTCACCCAGCTCACTGTCTATAGTTATTCACCACCTTCTCCTTGTCTGGCCTGGTGTCTGAAATTCTTGCTTTTGAGGGACATTCTCTTCTGGACACTCTTTCAGGAGTGTCATCTTAAAAGGCAAAAAGCTCTGTATATGTTTTTATCTTAACCCTTAAACTGCAATGTGCTCACCCCCGAATGGACACAGTTCACAGCCAGCTGAGAGGAGAGTACTCTTGGGAGGTAGGACTTATGGATAAGAGTTGAGAACAAACTTTTGCTGTTGATGAGAAAGCAACAGAGTATAGACTCAGAGTCAGAGGACTAAGCTTGAATTCTTGCTTCATCTGTGTGATCACGGGCAAGCTACAGCCCCTCATGAGCCTTCATTTCTTCTCCTGTACAATGGGAATAATACAAGTATCTAATTCACAATTTCCCCCCTCCCCCAGTCCCCAAGGGATAAGAAACAGTAATACACACAAAAGCATTTTTTATATTTTATTTTTTTTAAGATTTTATTTTTAAGTAATCTCTGTACCCAACGTGGGGCTTGAACTCACACGCTGAGACCAAGAGTCACATGCTCTACTGACTGAGCCAGCCAGGAGTCCCCACACAAAAGCACTGTATGTCAGAAAGACTTATACAAAAGTTAGCTTGTTTAAGTACAATCTCTAAACAACAAAGTTAGCTTCCCAAGAGGGGAATACATGGGCTCTTTTCCCATTTGTTTGGTTTCTTTTCTGTGCCATGCATTATTAGGAGTGGGGACATACAAATGAATAAAATAAGTTTCCTGACCTCAGGGGGTTCAGAGTATGTGGAGTGATAAATAAGAAAACAGGCAATTACAATAAAATGTAAAATGTGCTATGCACAGGGTAATTAATTCCTTTCTTCATCAAACATTTATTGAGTGCCTTTCCCCACACGTCAATGTGCTGGATGCTATTGATACATATACAATGAATAGGAAGCCCATTGAGAAGGCTGCCAGGAGGAGGCATCATTGAGCTCACTCATAAAGTCTGAGGAAGAGCGAGTCCAGTGAAGTTTAAGATCAACGGTACAGAAGCCAAGGTGCATCAAGGCACAGAGGTGAGCACCAGCACGGTGACTTGGGGGTACTTCCTCCCTCTCAGCATTCTGGGTAAAGTCAACACTATTGAAATGAACCATCCCTCAAGGATGACTGGCTGACCCAGAACTCTGTTTAACCAGTTTACACCAGGTAAAACAGTGTGCCTTGATATCCCAAGTGGGGGTGCTTGTCAACTCCCAATTACCCATCAGTGCTAGCCTAGCCTGTCTCTGGGTTCTGCTCAGTTACGGGCCCTTATGCACTGTTGAGTGACTTAGAGAATACCAACACACTTAAATATTAATTTGGTTAATTAAAATGATAATTTGGTTAATTAAGTTAATAATTAGAATAAATTTATTGTGCAAGAAGTCATCTAAAGTATGCCAAAGCCAAATAAAAATAAAATTAAAATTAACTGCCATTTGGGGTTTCCTGTATCCCTTACCTCACTGTTGGCTCAGACCATCCATCCTTGATTGTCCATATTAAGGAGCCCCTCTTCCTTCATACTCATGTCTGCTGCTCCGAGCTCCGGGCTGCTGAGACAAAGTGGAGAGAGCAAAGTTCCTTTGGGGTCACAAGCTTATATTCCAATGCAGAGAAATATCTCATTGTCTTCAAATGACTAAAGTAAAAGATCAGCTGATTTCATTTCCTCATCAAAATGGATGATTTCCAAGTGCTGAAACTGAACTACATGCTTAAAGCCATTTGCTCCCAAGGCCTGCCCTGGCAGCGTCACCTCCCTCAGCTGCTGTAGCCAGACCTCGGCAACAAGCAAGATGAGCTCAATGTGGATGGGCATTTAATTTGATTTCCAGGATAACATATCCCTCAAAGGTGCAGAATTCCCTAAGGAGATAAGATGGGCTTATTATTCACTGGGTAGAGTTATCCAGACACCCCCAAGTATAAGACGGAGCAGAAACAAGTCACATAAATGGGTGCTAGAAGTCTGACGTCTTTGCCCAAACAGGCTCACTGTTTTGAGGGCTTGCCCTCTGGGCAAGGAGCCTGAGGATTTTGTGTCACTCGTGCTTGTCTCTCACACGCAGGCCTTTCTCAACCATCTCATCCTGGCCAACATGCCCAGCTCTGTGTCATTTCTATTTAGGATAATAAAAGGGATGTAGATTGCCATGCTGACAGGAAGAAAGGATTTGCTTGTCTCTTTGGGTTGTTTCTTGCCATACTACACTGCACATGGTGTCGCTGAGCTTAGCTCAGCGCTGGGTCTCTATCTCAGGCTCAGATCAGCTGGTCCTCCTCTTGGCCACCAGCCACGCTGCCCCTGGCTCGCTCCCCTCCTTGAGGTTCATTGCGAAGGGCAGTGCTGCCATCTCTGTTTTCTCCATCCCTTTCACTCCCAGACCCCCTTTGCCTCAAGTTATTTTCTATAAATCCTGAGCTTTGGCCCTCAGTTTTCATTCCTGAGTGTATGACTCAACAAACCCCATGGTGTTTGGCTCTCTCACTGCTCAGTGATTCACTCACTGTCCATGGCCACATAGCATATGTGGTTGAGATTTGTGCCTCTGCAAAATCACACACCTACCTCCACATGTCAAAGATTTTGGGGGCTGCTGGTAGAGGGTGAAGGTAATGGTGTTAGCTTCTTGGGTGCCAAGGGTCCACTGAATCAGAGTGCTGCTGGAACACAAAGTATAAATTGGAGATAAGGATTTAATGGGGAACAGCTACTATTATTGTTTGTTTATGCAAAGGATAGCTAGTATGAACAGATAGCAGTCTTAGGAAACTTCCCTAAGTGTACCTTCTGTCCTGGTAGTAATATTCCAACCTTTCTTGGGCAGCCAGCAGTGTTCTGAGCCCACTTGCTTCTGTCTCCAAATTCTCTATACACTGTGCTACCTGGGGTGTACTGTTGTCACGTGGCTCTTTTGTTATATGGTGACTTTGAATGTGGATCTGGCGTTACTTACCTGAGCAAACCAATCACTTGGTCTATGGGGGAAAAAAGGAAATGTTACATATCAACTGAGAGATTTTTTTTTGGAAACTAAAAATGTGAGATAAAATACAGGGAGATCAGGCAAAAGGCCTTTGTAAATCCATGGCAGAGACAGGGAGGGCTTGAAATAAAGGAGTCAGTGGTAGTGGGGTTGGAGAGGAAGAGATAGGAAAGGCACTTAGTAAGTCAAGTAATCAGAACTTGGGGACTAAAAAGCTGGAAGAAGTAATTGAAGAAGACTTTTAAATGTGTTGGTATATTTTGAGACATAAGAGACATAAGAAGGATGAAGGCATGGTAGGGAAGTTTAAGAAGTTTGTAGATGTGGTGGGGTAGGAAATTAAAGAAGTTATGATTAATGATCCTTACATTTTTGCATGTAAATTTTTTTATGGTCAGTTTACTGGACTTCTTTGTCTCATTAATAAATTCAGTTTTGGATATGTTTGCATTTGAGAATTAGAAATCTGCGTTGGTAATAACATTTGGAAGTCACCCATGAGTAGAGGATGTTAAAGTCATAGATCTGGACCAGATCATCTAGGAAGGGTATAAAGCCTGGAAACAGAAGCAAAAAAACAACCTAAAGAAGGGGTCCTGGGGGAAGAGGATGAGCCCCTGGAAAGGGGCAGTAAGAAAAAAATAGGAAAAACTAGAAGGGAATCTTGTCTTAGAAGATAAAAGGAAAAAAAAAGTTTTAAGGAGCCAATGACTGAGACTGTTAAATGATAGAAAAAAATTAAGTAAGGTCAAGTGGGAAAATATGTCACATTTGATGTTTAGACAGTTTGGGACATCATCAAAGCATTTTCAGGAGACAGCAAAGAGAGAAGTGGAAATGCATTAGGTTGGCTGTGAATAGTCAAGAAAATCTTGAATAAGAAATAGAAATCTTTTCAATAAATGATGCTAGGTCAGTTGGAATATCCATATAAAAATTAATTTGGGGCTCCCTATGCACCAATTTAAAAAATCAATCATAGATAGATGGTAGAGAAAGCAGTAAAACTTTCTGAAGACAATGTAGGATAATATCTTTATCATCTTGATATAGGCAAATATTTCTTAAACAAAGCACAAACCCACTAAACATAAAAGAAAAAAATGATAAATTGAACTATAATAAAATCCAGAGCCTCATTTTATCAAAAGATATTATTAATAGACAGAAAAGGTAAGCTACAGAATGAAATAAAATACTTATAATACTTACATCAAATAAAGAACTCATATCTAGTGTATATAAAGAATTCTTATATATCAGTAAGAAAAAGACAAAATGCCTAATTAAAGGTGAGTAAATACCTTAAAAAGTCATTTCCCAAAAGAGGACAACCAAATGTATCAGTAAACATGAATAGTTGCTTAACATTAATTAACATTCATCAGGAAATTGCAAGTTAAAACTACAATGAGCTACCATTATACATCCATTTAAATGGCTAAAATTAAATACATTGATAATACCAAGTAATGACAGGATGTAGAGAAACTGAAACTACCTTACACTTCTGGTGGTATATATAAGTACATATTAATACAACCATTTTGGAAAACTGTTTGCAGTGTATTCTAAATTTGAGCAGGGGGGGCACCTGGTTGGTGCCACAGTCGGTTAAGCATCGAACTTTTAGTTTCAGCTTAGGTCGTGATCTCAGGGTCCTGGGATTGAGACCCATGTCAGGCTCCATGCTCAGCAGGGAATCTGCTTGAGGATTCTCTCTGTCCCTCTCCCTCTGCCCCCCACTCTCTCTCTAAAATCAATCAATCAATCAATCTTTAAAAAATAAAGATGAGCACAGGAAGAAGTAAAGTTGAATGTGGATACAAATAAGTATGTAGGTATGGTGGGGGCTGGAAGTTGAAAGAGTTCTGATTAATGATCTTTAGTTTTTGCATATAAGTTTTATCCAACCAATTTAGTGGATATCTTTTTTACTTGCTCTAAAACTTTTTCAGTTAACTCCTTTGGATTTTATAAATGAAGAATCATATTATCTATAGGTAATTAAAATTTAGTATTAGATTAGTCAATATTTATACTTTTAAATGTTTTTCTTGTCTTATTTCATTGGCAAGTTTGTAAAAAACAATAATGAATAGAAACATTATTAATGAGCATCTTATTTTGTTCCTGACTTGAGTGCAAAGTTTCAAATGTTTCACCATTAAGTATGATGTTGGTTGTAGATTTCTGGTAGATGTACTTCAAATAACAAAGAAGTTCACTTACATTTCCCCTTTACTAAGAGTATTTTATATTAAAAATTGATGTGGAATTTTATTAATGCCTTTTACCATCTATTAAAATGACATGAAAAGTCATTCTCTTTATTAATGAAATACTTTGCATTACAGATTTTCAATTTAGCCATCTTTGTGTTTCCAAAATAAAGCCCTTGAAAGGCTAAAATAACAAAGAAATTATGTGTCTTTTAAGATTTCATAGAATTCATCTTTGAATCTGATTGTACATGAAGACTTCTTTGGAAGGGAATTTTTTTCCAACTATTTTTTTCTATTTCTTCCATGGCTATTGATCAGATCTGGGGTTATATTTAAAAACAAATAATTTTAATAATATATAAATTCCTAGCAAATAATCCTTTTGATCTGAACTTTCATATTTAGTGGTAAATGTTGTACGTAATACACTTTTACAATCTTTACAATTTCCTAAATAGCTGCAGTTATGTACTTATCTTCATTCATGTTTTCTTTTCTTTCTTGACCATATATGTCAATAAATTGTCTTTCCTTTTTAAGAACCAGAATTTATTAGGTTTATTTTATATTTTATTATTATTATTGATGTACAGCAGACACACAATGTTCATTACATTAGTTTCAGGTGTGCAACATAATGATTCGACAAGTCTATACATTATGCTATGCTTACCACAAGTGTAGCTAACACCACACAATGCTGTTATAATACCATTGACTATATTCTGTATGTTGTATGTTTTCTTTTTTTTATTACATTCTTTTTTTGACTGTATTCTGTATGCTGTATCTTTTTCTTTTTTTTAAGATTTTATTTATTTCTTTTGAGAGAGAGAGAAATAGAGAGAGCATGAGCAGTGGGGAGGGGCAGAGGGAGAGGGAGAAGCAGACTCCCAGCTGAGCAGGGAGCCTGACTCAGGGCTCCATCCCAGGACCTTGAGATCATGACCTGAGCCAAAAGCAGATGCTTAACTGACTGAGCCACCCAGGCACCCCTGTATGCTCTTTTCATCTCTGTGAATCTTTCATTCCATAACTGGAAGCCTGTGCCTCCTACTTTCTTTACCCATTTTGCCCATCACCCCTCATTGTCCTCTGTGGTATCATCAGTTTGTTCTCTGTGTTTATGGTTGTTTCTGATTTTTTGTTTGTTTGCTCATTTGTTTTTTAGATTCCATTTTGTTTTTTAGATTAGATTTAGATTTAAATTTTAGATTTAAATGAAATCATATGGCATGTATATTTCTTTGACTGACTTATTTCACTTAGCATTATACCCTCTAGATTTGTCCATGTAGTTGCAAATGGCAAGTTCTCATTCTTTTGTACAGCTGGGTAATATTCCATTATCTACATATTTATAAATATATCTCATCTTCTTTAGTCATATATCAATGGATACTTGGGTTACTTCCATATCTTGACTATTGTAAATAATGCTGCAATAAACATAGGGGGGCATATACCTTTTCAAATTAATGGTTTTGTTTTCTTTGGGTAAATACTCAGTAGTGGAATTCCTGAATCATATGAATTTTTATTTTTAATTTTTTGAGGAACCTCCATACTGTTTTTCACAGTGGCTGCACCAATTTACACCACCACCAACGGTGCATGAAAGTTTCCTTTTCTTCATATCCTTACCAACACTTGTTGTTTCTTGTCTTTTTGATACTAACCATTCTGACAAGTATGAGGATTATTTCGCCTATTTTAAAGAATTCATTATTTTTCAGTTATATTAATTCCTTCCTTCTATTAAAATTATTTTGCTGTTTTTGAGCTTACAACTCTCTCACTTATTTATAAATTTGAATTGTGTTTTTTTATTTGACTTTTAGCCTTAGCTCAACATATATACTCAATTTTCTATTACTTTCTACATTTCATTAACTCAGATAAGACGTACAGACAGCTAAATGAAAAAGATTTCTAGGGTACAGTTTGATAGGTTTTGATAAATGCCTACAGTCCTGTAAAGATATAGAACATTGCCCTCTTCCCACTCTCACATTCACAACTATTCTGATTTCTATTGCCTTACAGTAACTTTACAATCACTTTATTGACTTATGATAACAGTAACTTTGCCTGTTCTTGAACTTCATATAAATAGCCAGACAAACAAATGTTTGAAATTCCTGAGTTAAGACTCGGTTTTATTCATTCTGAAACTTTATCCTCTGTGGTTCACAGATCTTCCCTCTGGCCTCTTGGTTCCACTTTCTGAGTCATCCTTCCTCTTCCATGAAAGCTAACATGTGTTTGCAGCTGAGAATTCTCTTAGCCTGTTTTCTGTCAGGAGAATTTTAAGGGTCCAAAGACTTCTTTTTATTTTGTATTTTATCTGTCTTTTCCATCTAAGCTGGCCGTGTTTTTGTTGATATAATTCCATTGAAAGCTTTGTGGATCTCCTGGGAATCATACCAAAATCAACTCCATTAGACAAAAGCTACACCCACAAATCTTGAGATAAATTCTTCTCTACCTTGGGATTTTGCTGAGGGACAACACTCTTAAACTTTTTAGAAGTCCTATTATTTGTTCCAGAAGATCTGTTAGGTGTAGCCTTGAAATTTTAAAAGGGTTTTATTTATTTATTCATTTATTTAATTTTATAGATTTTATTTTTAAGTTATCTCTACACCCAACATGACGTTTGAACTTACAACCCCATGATCAAGAGCAGCATGCTCCACAGATGGAGCCAGCCAAGGTGCCCCTAAAGGGTCTCACCACTTTTGATATTTCTGAGGTTTTAACAAAGAACATTATGGCCATAACCTCAGCTCACTTTAGAAGATGTGTTCCTGGTAGTGCCCTACACTTGATCTTTGCCCAAGAGCCATTTCTTAATTTTAGCATCCTTTGCTGTCTAGAGAGGCTGAAACATTTTCAAAACCATAAATTTCCTGTTCCTTCATATTTAAGTCCTCCTTTTAGTATATATTTCTCCTCTTACATTTCCCATAAATATTATAAGCATTTTGCCTGTAAATATTTCTAGATAAATCACCCAGTTCATTAGGTATATTTTTTATTTTCCACATTACTGCAAGTGACAGTATTGCTAAACTTCCTGCCTCTACATAACGAAGATCCTTTTCCCTCCAATTTCCAGTAGCCAATGAACCATATGAAGCTGCCACATTTATAGATAAAAAATGGTTGGAGGTTGGCCAATTTCATAGAGTTCAACCTAATAACCCATTTCTGTTAGTTTCATGAGTGGGAGGGATTACTGACAGTTGGCTTCTATTTAGCACATTCTCAACCTTGCCTGCACATGAAAATCACCTTGGGGAGCTTTTAAAAATCATGGTGCTCAGGCTGCACCTCAGAACAATTAGATCCAACCCTCTATAGCTTCAACTTAGGCCTCACTGGTTTCAAAAGCTCCATAGATAATTTCAGTGTGTGGTCCAACTTGAGAACCATGGCTTTAGGGTATATATGTAGTTTGTTTTCTGGGATGAGACGATCCAATGTCTCTGTGGTCTTAGGTTATCTGGAAGAGTACTGTGATTCTATAGCCCTGACACTGACTTATACGTTAAAACTTTAATGTTAGAATTCCCATTTTAGTATTTAAAATCTGAGGTAAACACTAGAGTAAGTTATTCTGAAAGTAGGAAATTAGAAACAGCTGTTCCATCACCCTGTGATTAATTAATTTCTCTTATTTTATCCTCTGGTGCCTGTGATTTGAAATGTTCTCTGGAGGACCAATGGAAACCTCACTTTCTTTCTTTCTTTCTTTCTTTCTTTCTTTCTTTCTTTCTTTCTT
>NW_027397075.1:33783655-33827467 GCF_003265705.2 Callorhinus ursinus | reverse complement strand
TCTTTCTTTCTTTCTTTCTTTCTCTCTCTTTCTTTCTTTCTCTTTCTCTTTTTTTTAGCTGTCTTTTTTCACTTGTTGGATTCACAGTTGCCTTAGTTTTGTGGGCTTTGTTGTCAATCTTTCCCCTCTTACCTTTCAGAAACTTCTTCTGATGTGGACTGCTATTTGCCTTCTTGACTTTCCAGTGCTGCTTTGGATTTGTTTTTACATTTCTTTTTTTTTAATTTTTTTATTGTTATGTTGATCATCATATATTACATCATTAGTTTTTGATGTAGTGTTCCATGATTCGTTGTTTGTGCATAACACCCAGTGCTCCATGCAGAATATGCCCTCTTTAATACCCATCACCAGGCTAACCCATCCCCCTACCCTCCTCCCCTCTAGAACCCTCAGTTTGTTTTTCAGAGTCCATCGTTTCTCATGGTTCATCTCCCCCTCTGACTTACTCTCCTTCATTCTTCCCCTTCTGCTATCTTCTTCTTTTTCTTTTTTCTTAACATATGTTGCATTATTTGTTTCAGAGGTACAGATCTGTGATTCAACAGTCTTGCACAATTCACAGCGCTCACCATAGCACATACCCTACCCAATGTCTATCACCCAGCCACCCCATCCCTCCCACCCCCCACCACTCCAGCAACACTCAGTATGCTGAGTGAAATAAGTCAATCAGAGAAAGACATGTATCATATGACCTCACTAATATGAGGAATTCTTAATCTCAGGAAACAAACTGAGTGTTTTTACATTTCTTTTGCCATTTCTGTGATTATGGAAGAGACAGGAGCAATATTATGTGTTCAGTTTGTTAATACTTACTGAGCACTTAGTATGTGCCAACTTCCTTTCTAAAAGCCCTACATCCATCAGATTAGTGACCTAACTTGTGAGAAAGGGGTCTTAGGGTTCTCCAGAGACACAAAACCAATAGAGAAAAGATTTGCTAAAAATAATTGGCTCATGTGATTGTGGAGGCTGACAAGTCCCATCATCTGCTGTTGGCAAGCTGGAGACCGAGAAGAGATAATGGTGTAATTCTATCTGAGTCTAAAGGCCAGGGAACAGGACAGCTTTCCAGTCCTAAAGGTACAAGAGCCAGAAAGATCCAGTTTTCAGTTTGAGTCCAAGGGCAGGAAAAGCAATGTTCCAGTTCAAATACAGTGAGACAAGAGGAATCCTCTCTTACTGAGGGGAGGGCCAATCTTTGTGTTCTACTCAGGCTTTCAGCTGTTTTGATGAGACCCTCCCATATCAGGGAAAACAACTTGCTTTACTCAGTCTACCAACAGAAATGTTAATCTCACCCCAAAACAGCCACACAGAAACATCCAGAATAATGTTTGACCATTTGTCTGGGCACCCCGTGGCCCAGTCGAGTTGATATATAAAGTTCATCATCACTTTTTTAATCTTATTTTGTAGATGAAGAAACCAAGGCAGCATTCAGCTGCTGAGTGATGGACCTGGGATTCAAACCCAGGCTGTCTGGCTGGAGAGTGCATGTTTTGAACCACTACACAGGTTTAGGAGCAGAGGTGAGACAGGAGAGAGCATAGGTGAGCCTGGAGAGCCGGGATTAGTGTGACACTTAACTTGCCAAGTCACAGCTCTCAGGGCTGACCAGACTTCTAGAATGGGGTGGGACACAGTCTGCCCAGCTGCTCTCTTCTTTGCGGGCTCTTAAAGTAGACTGACAGAACTTTTTTGCTTTAACAGTTTAATTGCCAATATTTGAAAAAGGCAAGGATAAAGGGGTTGGAGGTGTTAAAAAAACCAAACAAACAAACCCCCAAACCCAAACTTGAGGGGAATTTAAAAGCTTCTAGAAACTTACAGCATTCTTACAGGAAATTATCCTGTTTCTGACTTTTTTCCTATGTTAGTAGCTGGAAGCCCTGATAGTTTCCTGCTTTTGTTTTCAGTTTGTGAGGGTGGAACTCACCAAACTTTATCTCTTCCTCAGTCTGCTGGATTCTTCAGACCAGCAATTTAAAAATATCAGGAGCTTTGGGGTGCTGGGGTGGCTCAGTCAATTAAGCATCCCACTCTTGATTTTGGCTCAGGTCATGATCTCAGGGTTGTGGGATCAAGCCCCATGTCGGGTTCTGTGCTTCGTGCAGAGTCTGCTTGAGATTCTCTCTCTTTCTCTCTCCCTCTGCCCCTCCCCTCTGCATGTGCTCGCTCTCTCTCTCCAAAATAAATAAATAAATAAATAGACTAAAAAATATCAGGAGTTTAGGTTTTTTTCCAGACAAAATATTATTCAGTATCCCAATATGTTAAACACATAAAGGCAGCATTTTGTAAGTATACATTTATTCAATAAAATCATACTTTTGCCTTTTCCTAATTTTTACAAAGTTAATCAAAGAGAATCCTGAGTTTATTTTGATGAACACAAAAATAGGAAATCATGACTGTATAAGACATTTGCAGTCTTATACAAGTCTCAATATCCAATTTTTTTCTGTAATCTGTTTTGAATATACAATATCAAAGAAATCCTGATTCAAACAGATAAGTAGCTTACCTTGCAATCTCAAGTTTTTCTTTGATCAAACTGATCCCAAAGCAGTGAAGGGGACTTGTAGGACTTTTTTTTGTTCCAAAGTCAAATCACCAACAATATCTAACAACTAGCTTACTTCTTCATTATAAATATAAAAACCAATCAATACACACCCACACTTACAATAAATGCTAAGCCTGTCAATTTTATGACAGTAAGACAATGAAAAGTATTCTGATTTTACTTGCTATTTCATATTAATTATAGCTCCATACAGGCTAAGTAAATGTGCCTGAACCTTGTTCATAGCTCTATAAAAGTGCCTCAGAAGAGCCTACCACCCAGTAGGCATAAAATAAATGTTTGTGGAATGAATGAATGTACAAACCAACCTTTCCTGGTATCTCATCAAGTATTGGAGTATGCATACATTTTTATTTTTACTTTTTAAATTTTCATTTCTACATATTTGAATCTTAGAAAGATCAGTGTAGAGTGACAAACTTTATAATCAATGACTCATTTACAAGACTTTCAAATATATCCCCAGATCTGCCTGTAGAAGTTCTCTAAGGTCCGCATGAAAACAAGTTCACGAGGCAGGATGAAGTTAACCCATTGGTTTGTTGTCTTCAATATCAAAGTTAGCACTGGGCATATTTGAGACTGTGTTGAGTCTTACTACACTTGAAAACTTTATATTACAACCTTGAGTCAAAACATTTGTGGAACCCAAAACATGTCATGGAACTCAGGGTTAGCCCTTGGGTTCCAAGAAACACCTCTGGAAACCACTCCTGAAGTTTATGTAGACCACCTCCTCCATGAGGGGCCCTGTCTCCAGCACAGCTCTGAAGGCAGTGAGGGCACACAAAGGGCACCATGGGTAACCATGCAAGTGCCCCCTTTGCTGTGATCTCTTACTAAAACCACAACAATTTCATGACTGATTTTTTTTTTTACCTCTCCCTATGTGCCGTACTCTGTTCCAAGGACTTTACATTTATTAACTCATTTGTTCTTAAAACAACCCTATTTTAACAGGTCTTACCATTATTATTCCCATTTCATAGTTGAAGGAGCTGAATTAGAGAAGGCTGAAAACAGAGCTGCCTTTCGTGGACTAATTCCAAAGCCCGTGGACCCATGACCCCGCACTGACAGATGGTGGGGCTCCCTGGAGGCAACTTGTTGGACTTACAGGTAGAAACCTGCAGCTTCACAGTCCCTTCTATGTTTAATTTATTTCTTTACTTTGACTTCAATAATTAATAATAATAATAATATAGTAGTAATAGTAGTAATGACAAGGGGTGCCTGGGTGGTACAGTCAGTTAAGCGTTGGACACTTGGTTTCCACTCAGGTCACGATCTCAGGGTCGTGAGATCAAGCCCCAAGTCGGGCTCAGTGGGGATCCTGCTCAGATTCTCCCTCTCCCTCTGCGCATTCCACTTGTGCTCGCTCTCTATCTCAAATAAATAAATAAATCTTTTAAAAAATAATAGTAATGACAAGAATACACTTTAGTACATTGGTCCAAATGGTATTAATAAATTCAGGGCTGTGTTTGCTATTTCAGGACAGCCAGATATCAGAAGTGATCAAAATGGCCAGCATGTCAATCTCCAGTGCCAGTTTTAATGAGATGCTATTTAAAAACTCTTTAAAAGTATCTTATTTACTTGAAGAAAAATTTATTGTTGCAGATTATTTTTTTAAAACAGATAAATTAAGCACAGATTGAATGCACTATTGTGGGAGAGTAGATGTGGTGACTCTGTTCTTGCAGCAATTGTTCTGATTAAAATTACTTGGCAGCCTTGTGCTCATAGAGAGTTGCTCAAAACAATTCGGCCTTCTGTCGGCACAAGGGTAAAAGTGAGCACGGAATCCCATAATGCTGCTTAGAAGATGACTTTAGCATGTAATTTCATTATTTTTTAAGGTTTTGATTTTAAAAGCGTAAAAAAAAAAAATCATGTAGGGATTTTGAGGAATACTGAGAATATATCCAGAAACAGTCCCACAATGAGATATCCTAGGATTCTGGTTTGAGAAGCACAGAATTCACAATGTTTCCTTGTGTCCTGGTTTTCTGCAGAATGCACTGACCCCAGCTCCATGGAACAAGAGAAGAAAAAGCTCCTATACAACACCCTGAATCTCAACCTCCTTTCCTGGGAAGGCAGCAACACTGAAGTTTATGCTCCACTATGGAAATGGGGATGAGAGATGCGTGAGTCAGACAGGAGCTGGGAGGTGAAAGCTGGTGGCGTCAGAACTCTCCATGGGCCCATCTGCCGGATCCAAATGTCAAAGGAGGCTTTGCTTGCTCTGCAGCTGCAAGGCGGGAAGGGCACCTTCACTCACCACCCCCAAATCAAAGAGCAGATGGATTTTTGAATTGAAGAAGCAGCAGAGAGGCATCTGAACTTTATTATATAAATAAATATATGTATAGATAAATATAAATATATTTATTGCTGAGATAACTGGGGAAATTTAAACATAGTCTGGGCACTAGATTATATTCTGGAATCGTGTTAGTTGGGATAATGGTTTTGGTATTTTAATTATGTTAAAAAAATGGCAGGAGGATGGGTAGACAGATGAAACCAGCTTGGCAAATGTTAGCAAGCTGGGTGATGAGTACATAGGGATTTGGGTTTTTTTTTTCTCTACTGTGTTTTGTGCCAAATTTTCCATTGTGAAGATTTTTTTTTAAAGCAGGAAAAAGTGATCTTTCTATTTGAAAAAGTTGGGAACCACTCTCATAGAAACGATGCAAATAACTAATTCACATTCAGTGACAGAAAGCTGATTATCCCTGATTTGACAACTTGGTGTGATTCCTTTGAAATAAAACCAAAATAAGGAGTCATAAAACATGATTTCCAGTATAAACCAGGCCACTTGCTTTAATCCCCCTGGGCCTCAGATGATTCCTCCTCCATGAAGACAGATTAACTTCCCACTTATTTAAATTAAACAGACATTTATAAAGCCTATAACATTAAAGAAGATAATTCACATTAAAACTATGTAAAATATGAAAAGCTATATGAAGGGATGTGACTATTACTGTAGTAGTTATTTTCATCATCATTGTCATTATTCAAATATATTTAGTTATAAGAGAATGGCAACGAGTAGATCCAGAATATTACCTTTTGAAGATAAACCTGTGTAATGTGCCTAGGTGTTTGACAGAGAGGACATGATCAAATAAAACAGAATAGGGCTGGATTTTCCTCTCCTGGTTTGAGAGACCTAGATATATAAGCCTCTTGGGCTTCTTGGGCCTCTTGGGCCAAGGCAGCTTTCCACCCACCCATCCATCCATCCATCCATCCATCCATCCATCCTTCCTTCCATTCATTCATCCATCTACCCATTCATTCATCCAACAAACACATGCCAGGTACTTCCTACTATGTGTCAGACAGTGTGCTAGATGCCAAGGATGAAAAGGAGATCAAAGTTGAGTGGGAGGGACAGACATCTAAGAAGGTGATTATAAAAGAATATGGCATCACAGGAACATGGAATGGAGAAACCCAACTCAGCCTTGGAGGGGGAAAGGAAAACATTAGATAGGCTTCTTGCAGTTGTGTTGGTCAGATAGGAAGAGTGGGAGAAGAACATTCCAGTAGAGGGTTAGAGTGACCAAAGACATGGAAGATGTACCTTAGGACACCACAAAGTTGCAGCTGTGCTTTTTTTTTTGCCAGAAGCAGGAGGATCCAACATTGAAAGTACCCGTCAGCGCTGAGACAGAGCAAGATAACAGAGGCCAGAAGCCAGACCAGAGGTAGGGCCAGGCATGGAGAGAACAATCCTGAAGGACTGAGAGACAAGACTTCAGCAGCAAGTAGGAGTCTATTAAGGGTTGGAAGTGGTGAGGAGGGAGCTGCTGGGCATTTCCATGCATTCTGGCTCAGTTCTATTTAAAGGGCCATCAGGGTAACACAGCCCACTTTAAGCTGAGGAAGCTGAGGGTATTGCTCAGGTATAAGCCACTGGCCTGAGGGTGGTATCAACAAAGGCAAGCTTTAATTAGAGATGCCACAGAGGAGAGTGTATCTGCTGAGTGCACATTAATTAGGGCCTCACGGGTGATCTAACAGACGTACAACTTCCATCTCAGTTAAGAAAAATGGTAATTATATATATATATATATATTTAAATTTTATATGTAATTTCACTGTCACTGAATATGAGTTAGTTATTTGCATCGTTCCTTTGAGAGTGATTCCCAACTTTTTCAAATAGATCACCTTTTTCCTGCTTTTTTAAAAATTTTTTTCTTTTAAAGATTTTTTTTCTTTTAAAGATTTTATTTATTTTTTTTAAAGATTTTATTTATTTGAGAGAGAGAATGAGATAGAGAGAGAGCATGAGAAGGGAGAGGGTCAGAGGGAGAAGCAGACTCCCCACTGAGCAGGGAGTCCGATGCGGGACTCGATCCCGGGACTCCAGGATCATGACCTGAGCCGAAGGCAGTCGCTTAACCAACTGAGCCACCCAGGTGCCCTCTTTTAAAGATTTTATTTATTTATTTATTTATTTATTTATTTGAGAGAGAGTGAGAGTGAGAGAGAGCATGAACAGGGGAAGTGGCAGAGGGAGAAGGAGAAGCAGACTCCCCGCTGAGCAGGGAGCCCGATGTGGGACCGGATCCCAGGACCCTGGGATCATGACCTGAGCTGAAGGCAGACGCTTAACTGACTGAGCCACCCCGGCACCCCACTTTTTCCTGATTTAAAAAAAATCTTTACAATGGAAAATTTGGCACAAAACAAAGTAGAGAAAGAAAAAAAAAAAACCCTGAATCCCTATGTGCTCATCACCCAGCTTGCTAACATTTGCCAAGCTGGTTTCATCTGTCTACCCATCATCTTCCTGCCATTTTTTACCATAATTAAAATACCAAAACCATTATTCTAACTAACACAATTAACAGTAATTCCAGAATATAATCTAGTGCTCAGACTGTGTTCAAATTTCCCTAGTTATCTCAACTCTTTACTTTTCTGTTTGTTTTAGTAACTAATCAGTGTCCATACACTGCATTGGGGTGATATGTCTTTAAATCCCTGACAGTTCTCCTGCTTATTTTTTTATTATGCTATTTATTTGTTGAGAAAACCAGGCCATTTCTTCTTTTTCGAAAGATTTATTTATTTACTTTAGAGAGAGAGAGAGCAGGGGGAGAGGCAGAGGGAGAGGGAGAGAGAGAATCCTCAAGCAGAATCCCCACTGAGCATGGAGCCCGATGCAGGGCCCTGTGACCATGACCTGAGCCAAAATCAAGAGTCAGCCACTTAACCAACTGAGCCACCCAAGCACCCCAACACCAAGTCATTTCTTTAGCAGAATTTCCCACATTCTGGATATGGATGATTTAATCCTTCTTGTGTCATTTGATCCCCAATTTTTCAGAAATGCTTTTTAAACTTATAAACTTTTACAGATTTTCTTCTCCCCTGTCTTAGTTAGCTCAGACTATTATAACAAAAGGCCACAGACTGGATGGCTTAATTAATAGCCATTTATTTTTTCACAGTTCTGGAGACTGGAATTCTAAGACCAGGGTGCTAGTATGGTTGGGTTCTGATGAGAGCTCTCTTCCTGACTTTGCAGGTGGCTGCCATCTTGCTGTGTGCTCACATGGCTTTGCCTTAGTATATGCACATGGAAAGAGATCTCTTTTTTCTCTTCTTATAAGGCCACTAATCCCATATGGGGGTCCCTCCCCCATAACAAATTCTAAACTTAATGACTTCTCAAAGGACCCACCTCAAAATACCATCACATTAAGGGTTAGAGCTTCAAAATATGAATTTCTAGGGGGACACAAACATTCCCCCATAGCATCCCCCAAGCCCAGGCCACAATCTACACACAGGTGTGGCTGCTTTTTTTTTGCAATTTCACTGAGAAATTTCAGAATGACAAAAAAATCCACTGTGAATTCCATAATGTTTATAATCTACAATTGGATATTATTAATGACCACAGTATTACATATATTTGATTTTAACCAAGTCCAGCTTATCAATTCTTCCTTTCATGGATTGTGCTTTTAGTGTGGTATCCACTGTACCTAGAAACTGTCCTTCAGATTCATCACGGGGAATTTTGGAAGAATCATAGGAACAATCCAGAACCATAGTGCTGAGAAGCACAATGTTGGGCCTGCAGAAGAGAGTAGGGAGATGATGGGAAATGCTGTAGGTTTTGGTTGTACAAGAGTTCAAATGATCTACATGAAACTGTTGTAAAGATCACAGCTGTTTAAAGTAACTCTATGGAGAGAAACTCCATGAACCTCCCTGAATTTAGCACCAATGATAGAAAACCTGTAGGTATTTTACCTTTAATCTATCTATCTATTATCTATCTGTCTATCTGTCTATCTATCTATCTATCTATCTATCTATCTATCTATCTATCTATCTATATCTATTTATCTATATCTATCTATCTGTATGTGCATATGAAGCTGCCTTTGGCAATGCTTACCAGAAGAAATGTTAGTTCTAGAAATGGACTATAGAAAATACTTGTTTTTCCAAAATAGCCTGAGATCAAGGTCATTCTATAAAGGAGTTCTGTCTTTTCTTTTTTAATGGAAATTAACAATTTATCTTAAGAAAGTTATTGAGAGCCTATTTCATTTATTTGCATAATGATAAAATGTGCCAGCATTTCTCCTCTTTGCTATTATCCATGAATAAAGACACACAAAACCTCAGGAAAAAGGCATAAAAGGCACCCAAGCATCCTTTGCGTCTCCTTTATGAACCAGTCTGCTTTACAAAATGAAACTGGCACCTCTGCAAAAACATATTTCTATAAAAATCTCATGTAATCAATAAATCCTGTTTAAATGCATGCTAGGCAATGTACTACTTTCTTCTTGCGTGGTATCTCCTTATTATGTTATCTTAACACACAGAAGCACATGCCTCTCTTCTTCCAATATCTGCATTTAGCTACTCCATAAACAGAACAACACTGCACAGGAAATGGGGGCGGTTCCTGATAACTTATTAGATAAGGGGATTGAGAAAAACGAGAAGTCCAGGATAATTCCCTGGTTCTGGCCTTAGTGTTTAGAAAAGCCATTGACAGATATAGGGGAAAGCCCTAAAGCTGAGTTGCCTTTTAACATTAAACACTTTCAGAGCAGAGGAAAATTTCTGTGATTGGTTTTAAGATCTGATATCAGACTGAGCTAAAAGAATTTGTTAAATATTTTCTAAAGCCCAGACATAATAGAAAGAACTGACCTCCAATGGAAACACTGGACAAGAAGGTTCAAGTGAGCTTCCCTGATTGGCAATATTTTACACAGGTTGTCATACGTTATTGCTTGGAGAATGGAATATGCCCCATGGGGAGTAGATGCTTGGAAGCTCATGCCTGGCTTCTCCTGGACTTTGCCTCATGTACCTTTCCCCTTTGTTGATTTTAATCTCTGTCTGTTTTCTGTGATAAACTATAAACATGACTATAACTGCTCTTTTGAGTCTTGTAAGTCCCTCTAGTAACTGGTGGAGGTTGAGGTCCATCTTGGAGACCCCGACACAAAATCTCAGAGACAAAATTTGGATGGAAAAGACAGGTTGGAATAAACTTGAGAGTGTTCTGAAAGACCCTGAATTGCATAGGAAAGCAGAAGGGTTATAACGGCTCTAGGTATTGAACCAGTTATTTTGAAGTGTATCCTGAAAATTAGAAGATAGATTGGACTTGAATTTGATCCTATAAGCAAAGAAAGGACGAGTCTGTTGAAAACTCCAGGGAGAGATTCTTCAAAACTTTTAGACAGCATTCAAGAGTAGATCCTGATACAGATGTGACCTTGGCTCTCACCTCATGTTAGTGAATGACCTTGAGCCAGAAATAGGATTTTTGACATGTAAGTAATGACTAGAAAGGGAACTGGCTCCATGGCTGGATCTCCATCATTGCTGAACATTTTCAAAGAGTTTTAGGGCAAAAACAGAATAAGGCTAATGGCTTACAGATAAAAAACCTAGATAGTCCCATCCTAGTCAATAAAATCAGGTAAAGGATCCTCTAATTTGACACACTTGTAGACACTATGAGCAAAAAGGTCATGGGACAAACAATTATCTTCTGCCAACTAAGAAACTGTAGGAAAAATTATAGGGTGGGACATGGACAAGGGCCCCAAGCTTCAGGTTCCTTTTTGAACATCTTCAAAAGTATTTCATATTATCTTCCATAATGATTTTGCATATGACTATTGCCTGTTTTTTTCTCAGAAGGTATAGATTCTTTTCCTTGTCAGAGAGTTATGGCTCTGAAAAAAATTCCTTGATTTTGTGTTCCCAACCTTGGGAATTGTAATCCATCTCTCTGGTAATCTATCTCTCAGTAATATCCATTTTACTGGGAGTGCAATTTAAAGAGCTTTGCAACGCATTTCCACCTAGGGACTTTACTATCCACATCATCCCCAGGCTTTGGAAAATTGAAAATACAAGTGGAATTCCAAACTAAAATTAGCAAGACTCTCAAGCCTCTGGAACATCCATGGATTAAGGTCTTGTTACTGGTTTTAATGACAATGAGATCAACTCTTGGGGTTCATCAACTGTTCCTTTATAAGTAGTAAAAAGCTGATCCATATATCTAGAGATATCACTTCTGACCCTAGACTCTGCTCTATTTCATGCAGATTTGTCCCAATATGTAAAAAACTCATATAACACAACCAATTTTAGCATTAATAGGTATGGGCAGCCTTTCTTCAACATCTTTCTAAACAATATTTGCCTGACTTAACCCCTAAAAAAGTGGTTTTCTGGAAGAGATGTTGGAGACAGATAGACTTCAAACTTCAATAAAAATAACCTTATTAGGTATTATCAAGAAATGGATGCCTGGCTGGCTCATTCGGTTAAGCATCTGCCTTCAGCTCTGGTCATGATCCTGGGGTCCTGGGATTGAGTCCCACATCTGGCTCTTTGCTCAGTGGGGAGCCTGCTTCTCCCTCTTGCCACTACCCCTGCTTGTGCTGTCTCTATCTCTGACAAATAAATAAAAATCTTAAAAAAAAGATTCCAAGGGGTTGGCCCTTGGATTTATGTCTCTCAAATAAAGAGACACAAGCCATCCCCAAATCACTGGAAGACTATCCCAGCTGGAGGCTGTAAGCTGAGGATTCTGACAATCTTCAGAAAGGAGGAGACAGCTTCTATCCAATACCAAGATCAAATAGACAACAGAGTAAATTGTTTCTGCAAACTTCTACCCAAGACCCACAAAATAAAATACAGATTTCCAGAGCCACAGATTATGATGCTTTAATTTGCACTTCTTGCTCTTTTATTTTTCCTAGCTAGTTATTCTTTCCTTTCTTTAAAAATCTGCTCACAGATACATGTTAACCCTTAAATGTGACAATCATACGGCCTCTGTCTTAATACTGCTTTTTGTATTCCTAGTCACATCTTGGTGAGAGCCCAATATCTGGCTATGATTTGCTAATGATTTGGCTAAAATATACAATAAAATCAACTGTTGGCTTTATACTCATTTTTCACTGGTTGCCATCTACTTTTCTTCAGCCTGGGTCCCTTGTAATGAATTGGTTGGTTTCCTCAAACACTTGGTGACTTTTTAGGTGGCAAACACCAAAAAAGCTCTAAGAACCAAAAATCTGAGGCCTACTTTCACATCATACCTTGGAAGGAAACATCTTATTTTCACTGAAACAACACCTGGGAACTTTTTATAGGAAATGGCCTATGTCATTGAGTGTTCCCAGAAACAGACCCTGGAAAGGGACTATGAGACATATGGGCCATGGGTCTTGGAACATCTTTGAGCTGCCCTACTTTTGCAGACATTAGCAGAGAGGCTTACTGTTAAAGCCCAACTTCCTGTTTCTTTGTTTCAGATGGACCTAATGATATGTCTTCTATAAATTGCACTGGCTAGTGCCAAACCACTCTTGTCAAGCACTGCCAAAACCAGACTCAATAACTTCATAGGGATATTTTGGCTGATTACTGATCATTGAGAGGTTCCCAATGACTAGGATTGGATTTGTGGCCAAAAAGCCTATAACTCACAAACCAGCTGGGGATTTGTTATCTTGAAAAACTGATACCTGCCTTCAAATAGTCTCTGATATCAACCAGAATATTTTTTGGCCCATCCATTTTCCCTTTGGGAAGAAGAGATTGTTAGATAACTCAAAAAGCTGAGCCTTGATTTGATGCCCCAAATCATAATCATTAAGGAGGATACTGAACAATTTCTTCTTCTTTGAGACTCTTTATTTCATGTCTGGAAATTTTTATATTTTATTGCTCATCCATTGACAGAGGAGATAGGCAATGTTGCTACAGTGCTGCCGTAGAGGTCCTTACTCGAGAAGTTTATAAGATTGGGCAGATGGTGATTCATAATAGAGCAACCCCGGGATATAATATTGGCCTTTCAAAGTGGAACATGTGCTATTTTAGGAGGAGAATATTATACTTAAATTTCTATAGATCTGGAAAACTGGTATAGAAATTAGGAAAGTAGGCAATTTAACTAATATCTCCATTTATGGTTCTGTAAACTGCTCCCATTGGAATGGACTCTTTTCTCTTGGACATACTTGGCTCCCCGTTTTTTGTGGACAACAGAACTCTGATCATCGCTCCTCCATTATTATCAGTCATATTGCGGTGTTCAAATACTGGTGTACACTTGCTATTCTGTCCAAAGATCTAACAAATTATCAGCCTCCAAAAAGCCGTGTATCAGTTTTCTATTACTGCCATAAATTACCTCTAACTTAGTGGATTTAAACAATGCAACTTTATCATGTCACCATTGTGTAGGTCAGAAGTCTGGGCTAGTTTGTTTCTTCCAGTTTCCAAAAGGCTGAAGTTAAGGTGTTGGCAGACTGGATTCCTACTGGGAGGTTCTGGGAAGAATTTGCTTCCAAGCACATTCAAGTTGTTGCCAAAATTCATTTTCTTGCAGCTGTAAACCAAAGGGTCCCATTTCCTTGCCAACAGTTAGCTGGAGACTACCCTGAGCTCCTATAGGCCTCCCTTTGGTCCTTGCGTATGGGTCCCTCCTTCTCAGAGCCAGCAATGACAGGTCAAATCCCTTTTGCACCTGGAATCTTCCCAGCTTCCCCTTCTGCTGTATCTCCTGTGCTTCTAGCTGGAGAGACTTCTTAGCTTTTCAGGGCTCTTGAGATTAGACTGAGCCCACCAGATAACTCAGGATAGTCTTTCTATTTTAGGATCAGTAACCTTAATTATAATTGCAAAGTTCCCTTTGCGATGTAATATAACATATTCATAGGTTCCAGGGATTAAGGTCTGGACATCTTTGAAAGGCCATTGTTCTGCCTACCACAATCAGGAGAACCTGATGCTTACAGAGGTAGCAACAACTATAATCAGAACCTGACACGTGATCATGACACCTCAAACATCAGTGCAGATGTGGGTTGACCATGACTCTGGAAGGTAATGGTTTATTCTCCAGCTCAGGCTGAAGAATGACCACAAACAAGACTAAGGACTGAGACCTCAGCAACAATGCAGTCTGACAATTTATGTAGACAAGCAGTTTTCTTATGTGTGCTGACAGCTTTCTTACCAGAATAATAATTTGCTAACCCAAATGGACAACTTTGTTTATCAAGTACGAGTGTGCATATTAAGATTTACATCAAGGCCTTCTCTTTGCTGTGTCCACTAAACTTAAACATTATGTAAAGAACTGCCTAATTAATCTAGGTACTTCCCTTAAGAGACCACCTCTTAAATTCTTTGAGCCAAGACCCCAGAGAGCTGGAAATACTCTTCCTTAACTTCCCCTGTTGAAACACTGCTAAGACTCTGACAAGATGGTGTTCTTTTTTTGGCAGTAAGTTTAATAAACTCAATTTTGCTTGTTCAACAGGTTTATCTGATGGGCTCTGAGGGGCAGTTGACACTTCCCTGTGGGCAGCCCATCTATCTTTGATTCCTGAGAGGCCAGAGTGGAGTGGAGAGGGGGACACAGCAGAGACTCGTGAAGGTCCAGCTGACATCGGGAGGTTTAGCTTTGTCATTGATGAGATGGAATGCCTGAGGGGCCGTGTCTGCACAGCTGTTGAAGCTCTGCCATCCTGTGACAGTTCTGCACAAACTCTCAGAATCCATCTTAACAGCACAGCAACACACACTCTGGCCCAGAGCGAGTCTTGATTGTCTGAGGAGAACGGTGTTGTGTAACTGTGTCATTCAGGCATGGGGCAGCACTCAAGCCTGCTTTCCCCTACAGAGCTGAGTGAGTTGGAGAGAGAAGAATGGGGGAACAGTTCTGTCTTTGATCCTTTACTCTAGATCACCACCCAGTTATGGCAGATTGGGAGGGTGTTTTCACTGGGCTGTGAGAATTTGAAATCCTTAGTGTTCCCAGCTTTACCCCCACAGGGAAATATGGGCAGGAGGTCAGAGGGTGAGGCAGAGGGGTTTAGGACAAGCCATGAGAACTTCCTAGAAGTTTGAAGTAAAGGGATAGCCATGTCTAATGGAACTAAGAACTTGTCCTCACCTCTGATGACTCAAGGCTCCAGGTTCCTTTCCAGAATGTTCAGATCTTGAGACTAGGCAAAAATGGATGTGTGGGTGAAGGAAGCAAGGATGACTAGGTGCTTGACTTCTGTTTGTGGACTCGTGACTACTCCCTAAAAAAAGAGGAAACTTCAGTTTCCCAAAAGTAGCCCAAAAGGGAGAAAGAAAGAAGGCAAAGGAAGCAGGAGTTCAGAGATCTGAAGCTTTGGGGCTGTTATGGGCTGAATTGTATATTCCCCAAATTCATCTAAGTTCTAACTTCCAGAACCTCAGAATGTGACTGTATTTGAAGGCTGGGTCTTGAGGGGGTATAATTAAGGTAAGATGAGGACATTAGGGTGGGCCTTAATCCGGTGACTGGTGTCTTGATAAGAAGAAGAAACCTGGATGCAGAGGGAAGCCCATATGGATACTCAGGGAGAAGATAGTCATGTACAAGCAAAGGAAAGAGACCTCAGAAGAAACAACCCTGCTGATGCTTTGATCTCAGACTCCCAGCTTCCAGAACTTGAGGCAATAAATCTCTGTTGCTTAAATCACTCAGTCTGTGGTACTTGGTTAGGGCAGTCTCAGCAAACAAATGCCAGGGCTTGAGGCTGTTGGTACCTTGAGGGGCTGGGAGCTAAGGGTGGGTCGTCAAACTATCAATTCCCATTCTATTTGGGGCCTTTTCTTCTGCTATCGTGGTTTTTCTTCCTCCCTGTCCCTTACTACTTCCTGTTAGCACTCCCTTCTGTCCTTTTTATTACCAATGCTCCTACTTTCAGATTTGAATATGCAACGAGTTATGACTCAGAGATTCAGAGAACTGATTTATTTATTCCTCATGAGTCAAAGCAAATGCAAAAGAAAAAAGAAAAGAAAAAGAAAGAAGAGCAAGCAAGAAAAAAAAGAATAAAAGAAAGGGAAAAGGTAAAATATCACATAAAATTAAACTTAAAACATCACATAAAACTCCCTTTGAATGCTACCAGGAGCCCTGGTGAATTGAATGGGGGCAAGGAGAATGGATATTTGGAATGGCAGAGGGTAACATTCCTCAGTGTTAGCAGAACATTTCACTGGAGGGAATCTTAAAGCCACCAGATCCAACTTTCTTGCATCTGAACTATTGATAGGATTTCCCTCAGGTGGTTGACTGAATTTTCCTTCCTCTCCTCTGGCTTCCTTGGAAGAACACTGGTCAGTAATGGTGTTTGGAGGTGCCAAGCCAGGTCAAGACAGTAGAAACACTCTAGCCAATCACAGCTACACCTCACCCCAGGCACCTTCCTCAAATACTGCTTTGCTCTTGGTCTATCTGAGGAGGGTATGGAAAGGAATCAAAGGATTTGGGTGCACCCAACTGCAAGAGTCTCATTTTGCTCTTTGCCCACCAGCTGGGAGCAGGAAGACAAGAGGGAGCACCCAGTGCTCCTTCAATTGACTCTGATGGAAACCAACCACACCACCTTTGAGGACCCCTTCTGCAACACTGGCCAAATTGGAACTATCCTGAACTAGGGCAGGGCAGCTGTGGAATGCAGATCTGAGGTCAATCTTTGTTTCTTCTATGTCTCTGCTTAGCATTACCTCTCCAAGCCCACACGTCAATGTCCTCTCCCTTTTGGGGGCTCCTTTTCCCCCTCACTGGCTTTATTTTTCTTCTTAACTCTTCAGACCACCTGGCATTTTATATGTGTGGAGTTTTCTGTTGTTGTTCATGTTTGTGAGGACCAGGTGGTTCCCTGAATGGAAGGCAAGTTCCTGAGGGCAGGGTCTTTGTTTTATGCTACATCCCTACTGTGTGCCTAGGACATAGTAGTTAGGAATATTTCCTGAAGGAAAGACCTGACGAAACTGGAACATTTATTCAGATTATTATTTCAGCTAGCCTTACAGACAGGTAACCCAAGGGGTAGGAAGGCCGGAAAGACCACAGTGTAGAACTAACTCCATTTCCCCCTGTCCCACTGCAGGGGAGGACAAAGTTTTCCTTCACCCTCTTAGGGTCTCTGGCTGGATCTGGAAGTTAAACTGACAAAAGACAGATAAACAGGAAGAAAATCTACAAATTTTACTGAATTATTATATGTACATGGGAGCCTTTGCAAGAGAATGAAAACTTAAAGAAGTGACCTGAGCAGGAAGCTGTTATAGCTTTTCGACAAAGAAACACAAATTTGTGAAGAAATGACGAGACAGCGGGGTTTGAGTTCTGGGTAGTAAATGGTGAAGAAGTAGGTAGGAAGATAGAGTTAGTTTAACAAGGTTTGTTTATACCGATTTCTAAGCCCCAAATTCCCCATTTCCGGTGATAAGAATATCTCCCTTCATCCTGGTGTAGCACCTTTTACATGGGAAGTCATCCCTGTTTCAGGCAAGAGGGATGAAGGGCAGGAGGTCAGAGTGACATTCCTGTACCTGCTGTCTTCTCAGACTCCTTCAGCTTAAGACACTCACTGTGCCAAGGTGCTATATTTTGGGGTAGTGTGTCCTGAACCCTATCCCCACTCTACACAATTTTATGCAGGTTATATCAAGTTAATTTAATAGTAATAATAATTATGCTTCTTTATTTAAAAAACTTAAGGGGATTTTTAAAAAATGTTAGTAGATCTACATCCTTCTTGGTTATTTGCTCTTGAGTCTTGGTGGCGGCTTTCCTACAGACCTAAGATAATTTACTGAGTCCTTAAACTAAGGAAAGGCAGCACCAAGATTGCACCCCATGCCCTGCAGTCTGTGCTCTTCCCACTGTGTGTCAGGATCCCACTATTGTTGCCACTCCTTCCGTGCCTGGTCCTTAGGAGCTGGAGGACACAGGGCCTGGGAAAAGTCTTGTTTCATTCTTTCTTCATTTACTATAAAATATTTTTGTGAACCTCAACTCCAGGCATAGCTTTTCCAAGAATGTTTATCTTTAAAATGTGGGAAATGATTCCTACTACAGAGTTTTAAAGATAAAACAAGGTATTTTTGTGGTATCTTGTATCTTGTATCTTCCAGAGAATCAATGTCTGACATTTTAGTCATCATAATAATAAATTCAGAAAACCAGTAGAATGGAGGGTGTGAATAAGATCCTTAGGAGTGGGTGAACAACACACTCAAGCGAACTGCAGAGGAAAAAGAGTGTAAGTTCAACCCAAACAGAGTTGCCGGAAATGTTAATTTCCCTTCCCCCATTTTAGGAAATGGGCAGAGAAGACACCATGGTGATTGGGACTTGAGCCCAGCTCAGAAGTCAGGGTGGGACTTAGAAAGGCAAGGAGGAAGAGAGGAGATGCTCCTGATCCTGGAACGACAAGACAGCATTACAGAGACTACCACACGGACAGTGTGTCTAGGGGACAGTGAGGAGCATATCTTGGCTGGAGCAGATAATAGGTTTTGAGAACAAGAGATGGGTGAGGAGAGGTGGGGTGGAGTCTCACTGGGGAAGCCTCCCCATACCAGGCTAAGGAGTTTGGTCTTCAAGTGATGGGTAACAGCCCTTAAACCTTGGGGGTGGAGGAGTGACCCTACCGAAGTGACATTTTAGCAATCTGAATGTGGAGCTTATGATGGAATGGAAGGAGGAAGGTTATGTGTTAGGACCCCAGTTGTTTGGTCTAGGAATGAGGCCACTAGAGCCAGCTGCCCTCAGCAGATCCTGTTGGAATGGAAAGGGAAGCAAGAAGAGACAGGACAAAGAAGGCATAAGAGCGTGTAGAAACTGCTTCAATTTGGTAACCAGAGAGAGCGATTGGGAGGTAAAGTCAAAATGACCTCAAATCTGAGCAACTGGATGAATGGTGGTTTATTAACAGAAAAAAGGAAGTTGCTAGGTGGCCCTGATTTGGGAGAGTGAGTAGTAAAATCCAAAGAGAGGGATTTTGAGTTTTAATTTAAGATTGGAACATCCAAGTGGAAGTGTCCCATAGGCAGTGGGAGGTGAAATGCTTAGGAGAAAGATCAACCCTGAAAATAGAGGCTTGGACAGTATTCCCCATAGAAAGTAATAGATTTGCAAGAATAAACATGCTTTCCAAGTGTGAAAGTCTGAACACCACTGCCATCTTTTTACAAGAATATTTCCAAAGAAAAGGTATTTTGTATGCCAGGTAATTTACAGACAAGGTCAAAATGAGGGCCAAACGGACTCCAGGCTCTTTTGAAAGTTGCTACGCTCACCTTATCTTCTGGCCTGGAATTCATGCTCCCCTGCAGCATCCAGCAGAGAAGAGCTGGACTGCCAGAGGGGTGTCCGGGCTTCCAGGCAAATCGAGGCTTGGTCCATGCCTCGGGATCTGTTCTCCCAAGAGATGGGAGAGGTGCGGGAGAGGCCAGAATCTTGACTTGCCGCAGGGAAGGAGAAGCATATCAGAATCAACAGAAGTGCGGCTTTTAAAAACAGCACCAATTTTAATACGCCCCTCCATCTTAAGAGGATCACCCCCCCCCCCCCCCCCATGCTGAGCTGAGGCGCAGAGCTGAGAGGGGGTTGTATTCGAGGTGTGGGGCAAGAAAAAGACCGATTGCACTGGTGGCCTGCAGGCTGAGCAAGGAGAGGTGGGGAGTGAAGAAGAAGAGAAGACAAGGAGCTGGAGGAGGAAGAGGAGGCTGGAGACTCAGAGGGAAAGCCAGACGGAGAGCCACTGAGGGGAAGGCCTTTCACAAAGGAGGCTGTGGCTGAGGGTTTGAGGCCTGGCTGGAGTGGAGAAGAGCAGAGGGAGGCTTTGTCCTGGTGGAAAAACCTTTGGATTGACTGCCCCACTGTGGTTATGCAACCACCTCAAAATCCACTCTTTTGAGGATAACATGCATTATACATAATTTATTTTAGGAGTGGGTTACACAAGGTCAGTCCTAAAGACAGTGAAAGCATTTCACTGGAAAGTGGCGAGTTTAATGACAATGTGGAGCTGAGTCCTCAATGAGCAGAAAAAAAAAATCAATGGGACAAAAATGAACTATTTTCCATTCGTTGATTTCGTTGCCCTTCAGAGTCACATCAGAGGCACTCAGTTACTTTTTACACTTTTCGGGCTCCTCATGGGGAGTCCTGTCAACACTGAGGGCAACTCAGGAACATGAAGGGCCAGGACTTCTCCTCAGACAAGGTCCCCAGGCAAATGGGTGAATTGGCCACTGGCCATCTCTCTATGTTTCTGAGGAGAAAGAGGTTCTCCCAGGGGATCGCTGGTCCCTCAGCATCCCTGACTTCACTGCTCCCATGCTCTGCCTCATTCCTGCAGGTCCTCACTCCTGGCTTGACTTCCTCATGCAAGGCTTGCAGTGGTGAGTCCACATTTTCTCATTCTTCTTAAGTCTATTGTCTTTCTGAGAGTCTCGGGCAAATCAAGACCTTGTTGTGACCTCCTTCACCTCCCTTCCTCTTCACCTGTGCATCTCTTCGCATGGTCCAGAGGGCGCAGTGATGGCAAAACTCACCTCAAGTCTTTTCTTTCGTGTATCTGTGCCCCTTGCAATGTGACTTTGTGCTTCTTCCAGTCGAGAGGTGGAACCTCCCCAGCTCCCCGTGAATGGAAGATGGCCTTGCTTAGCCCAAGAGCATGGGACAGAAGTGACGGTGTGCCCGCTTCAGACTAGACCTCAAGAACTCTCGTGGCTCCTGCTATCTCTCTCTCTCTCTACTGCCTGAGCATAAGCCCAGGCTACCTGCTGGGAGATGGGGGACCATGAACAGGCACAGCTGAGGTGCCCAGCAGAGCGACCTTAGACCAGCCAAGATCCTAGCCAACTCAATAGCTGGCCGCAGACGTGTGAGCAAACCTAGCTGATATCGACCAAGCCTGGTCCAGAAAATGGAACTGACCAGGCTGCCCATACCCTTGTAATACACATCAAATGTAATGCTTTAAGTCACGGCGTTTGGAGGTGATTTGTTACACAGCAATGGCTGACTGATGCCGAGAATCTTTTCCTTTCTGGGGCTGATCTGTTCTTATTCACCTCCTTATCCATCTTGAGGGGATCCTGGCTTTCTCACTTCTCTGTTTTTAAAAAGGCTTTCCTTGATGGGCGCCTCCCTGTCCATGCCTCCAGCGGACTTACCTTCTACATTCCTTCATTCCTTCTCTCTGTTGCTGGATGTGGGGAGGCGGTGGTTGTTTCTTCTATCAGATTCTCCCTCTGCTCTTCAGCAGGCAGGCCTCCATCCCCAATGTCCTCTTGAGGACGTCTCTCAAAATGGGCTCCCAGGGGCCATTGACCAGGCCACTTGCTCTCCAGAGGATCTCTCAAGGTCACTGTTAAAGTCGGGGTTTGAAGGCCTCTCTGTGGCCACTGACGCTGTTTGTCACACTCCCATGGCCTCTTCTGTACCACCTTCTCCTCTCTCTTGTCCCTTTTCCCTAGCTATGCCTTCTCCTCACCAACCAGCCTGCATCATCCACTTCATAACTGCAGACATCTCCAATTTTCTCTCACATGCTTCCATCTTGCAATTTAATTTACTTTAGGCAAATGACTCACACTCACAATCTCAAGTCCTGGCCTTAAATCCAACCCTATAATTTTTAAAGGTCTAATTTGACACTTTCACTTGGCTGTCTGGCTGTCACCTCCG
Source organism: Callorhinus ursinus (assembly GCF_003265705.2). Taxonomy (NCBI): domain Eukaryota; kingdom Metazoa; phylum Chordata; class Mammalia; order Carnivora; family Otariidae; genus Callorhinus; species Callorhinus ursinus. Next base: position 33,805,789 of record NW_027397075.1, on the reverse strand, counting down.
ACTCAGCATTTCTGAAGATGCTCTTGCCTTCTCCTTTCTAACGACACCCCCCTCAGATTTTCCACCACCATCACCAGCCAAGCTCAAAGTCTTTGATTTCTCCCTGCGTCTAGTCCCCACATCTAACCTCTGTGAGGTCACACTGGATTTTTTTTGTACCCCCCATCAGCACGGCCCCCTCTCTCATTCAGGCAGTCATGATTTCTTGTTTAACTATCACGGAAGCCATCCGATGCCTCTCCGTACGTCTAGTCTCTTCACTGGCACCTCACTCTGATACCTAGGCCAGATTATCTACCTAGAACACCTCTCTCCTCATGCCAGCCTTCTGCGCCAGAACCTTCCATGGCTCCTGTTTTTCTTTCTCCACATGGTTTGCCGGAACACTTCCTTAGAGAGCTACCTAGAGATAGGCTATTGGAGCCCCCTATGTGGGGTGGTTGTGCAGGAAGATGTAAGGTGCCCCAGCTCCTCCTTTATACATGGTCAGGTATGGAAGCCTTCTTCCCATTACACCATCCCTGGAAGCTGAATCCCATGATGAGGACTCCCGTGGTGATCTCAGCTACAGACCATTGCCCTTCCTATGATGTCCTTCTCTGATAATGAGGCCCCTACCCCCTGGGCCCCCCATGTGCCCTACTTTTTCTGGATTCTTAACTTCTGACTTTCCCCATAATCTGCCTGGATGGTAAGTGGATCTCCTCAGCCCTTAAGGTGTAGATCAATTTCCTCCAGCTGCCAGGGCATGTCCTGTGGAATTGCAACGTCTGTATCAAGATGACCCTCCTTCTGGGATGTGTAAATTCTCATTGTTGCCTTGGCCCTGAATGCCTGCCTCTGTGGAATGAGCTCATTTTATGGATCCCCACATTGTCCCATGGTATCAGCTGATTCTCTCTGCCCCACATTGACCCAGCTTGGAAATGTGTCTGTTTTCTTTGATTCATGATCTTTGAGCACAAAGCAGACTTTGATATCAATTTGGAAGGGAAATATGAAGGTGGTTATTTACACTGCAGCAATCCACATCTTCGAATTAAACACTAGATATTTTTGTTCTGAAAAGCTTTTTGGCCATCTGCTCCTAAGGCTGTTTTGAAGGCTTGTTTGTCTTTATATAGCATCTGTCCTCTCTCCTCACTCTAGGTTGGACCCCTGGATCTTGAACTCTTCTTGCTCTGTTTATGCAGAGCCAGATAGAAGGTGCTAGAGAAGGAAGGTCCCCCTTGCCCCTGGTTTATCCATATCCATCAGATGCTCAGAAAAACTAGAGCTTTCATTTAACCAGCCACATCTTCCTTAGAAAGCTGTGTGGTTTAAATAAATATCCCTCCTATGTCCCCTCCCTACCACTCAGCAGCTTTTTCCTAGGTTTGCAGCCATACTCCTTCCAGTCCCTTCCCTGTTAACCCTATTCCTGATCATTCCAGCCTGGCTACCACTATGGCTCTTAGCATCATCTGCTGCTTGGATTCCTTGCTGCTCCCAATTGTGAGAATGTTTTGGAAGTTCAAAACTTCTACATACACCTGGGAATTTGGCTTCCTGAACCTCTTCCTGCTCTTGGGCTCTGCATGTTTCTGAGGCAAGCTTGCTGGTAGAGGAGAACATGTCTTCCCATCCATAAGCGTAGTTCACTCCGATTAATTTACTGCAGGTTGATAGCAACTCAGCTCCCTGCCTCTGGCACCTAACAGGCTATGTCTGTGGCAATGGGCTTGCAACATGAGCTCTCACTTCTGTGTCCCAGGCAGTGATTTTCCCTGCAAGACACAGTGGCATAGGCTCTTTAGGGTCCTGGGAATTTAGCAAATAATCTTCCTTCAGAGTGTTCCTGTGACATAAGCCTATGTGTTTGCCTTGGATTCAAAATAGCCATCTTCTTGGATGGGCTCATCTGAAAAATGCCCACCACCTTTGGAAGGCAAGTGACACGCTCCCCCTTCACTGAGAGTACTATCTTGTACAGAATGAAAGCCAGTGGGGTCTGAGGTATTCCCCAGATCATTGGCCTTAAAGTGAGCAATTCTGGCTGCTTAGGTTTAAAAACTGGTGGTGGTATTGCAAAGTGGGGGCATGAGCTATACACCTAACCAATACACTGTAAGGAAGTTACTGTCTCTGCCCACAGCTGGGAGCCAGTGATGCAGGCTCTGAGGTGCTCCCTCCTCTTCCTTGGCTCATGAATGGTGGTGGGGAGCCCTAACAGGTAAAAGGTCATGTGCGCAGCCAGCCTGCTGTCTTTCTATGCTTCCCACCAGACGAGGAGGATGGTGGCCCTCCTTCTCTCAGACCTTCACGTGCAGCTCTATGTTTTATGACATGTTTGCCGTTTAGAGCCCTTGATGTTCACTCATGGATCTAAGAAAGGATTGCCAATGGGTAAAGAGGGAAACAGGCACTGAGAGTTTTCTGTCTCTTCAAAGATAGCCATGAGATGATGGGAAGGGCTAACCACAGACATGCCTCATCCTAGGTGCTGGTTGTAGGGAGAACTTCATCTTTCCCAGGGAATTTGAACATCTTTTGCAGAGGATGTCCCTCCCAGCCTCCAGGACTGACGCAGAAGGACTTCCTGTGCTGAATTCTATCTCCTGCAAAGACTTTGAAATATAGCAAAGAGAGATCAATGGTGAGACCAAGAAAACCCTAGCTTCCCTTAAGCATTGAGGTGATGGAAACCTGGGACAGAGTTGGGGACATGGGAAGGGCTGGGACCCATGTTATTCGGGTCTCTGTTTCTCCAGGCTGGTGCTGCTCCTGGGCTGTGTGTCCTGCGGCCTCATTTGCTCCTGTTGTCTTTGTGACCTAACTCCCTGTTGGCCAGTGGGCCACTGCAGCTCCCCCAACTTCACTGCACAACAGACAATGATGTCATGGACCATGCTTATTTTTAATAGCTCCTTAAAATTCTGGTCCCATCCCAGCACTTACGCAGCTATTTCTGCTGAGTGCTTAATCAGTAGGTCCAAGATGTGAGCTGGAGCCATGCACAAAGAAGCAATCCTGCTTGTTGGCTTTTATATGGGATGTGGACCTCTGTGTGCCCCATGCCAGCCCATCCTTATACCTGCCTCTCTTTACCTCAGGAGCACCTCAGTGCAACAAATATTTACTAAAAATCCCTATGTGCCATGGGCTGGCACTACAAATGTTCACCCTATTGTTTGTCTGTCTTTTAAGAAAATAAGAGTCTGGGCTGGGAATGAAGACACACAGCTATTAGAAACTCCAGGCCCACCAGACTCTGCCCCTTAATGTCACAACCTGAAATACTCACTGAGTGTAGTTTTCTGGGTTGCCTGGGCATGATTTTTATTTTTATTTAATTTTTTAAAGATTTTATTTGTTTATTTGACAGAGAAAGACACAGCAAGAGAGGGAACACAAGCAGGGGGAGTGGGAGAGGGAGAAGCAGGCTTCCCGCCGAGCAGGGAGCCCGATGCGGGGCTCGATCCTAGGACCCTGGGATCATGACCTGAGCCGAAGGCAGACGCCTAAGGACTGAGTCACCCAGGTGCCCCTGGGCATGATTTTTAGCTGAAAAAAATATGTATGCACATGTACACATTCACACAACACACACATATATTAGATACTTTTTTCTTTTCAACTAACATGACTAGAATTAGAAAGAAAATCTGATCACTCAATGAGTGATGAAGGGGGAGGTCACTGCTGGGAAGATGTCAGATCAGTTTATGACAAGCGCTGGTTGTCAGCTTGGAAAGCAGACGCCTTGGTCTTCGAAGGCAGAAAGATCAGGGCTCGAATCCCAGCCTCACCAATTACCAGCTGGGACATGGGGAGAGTTCATAACCTTGCTATGCAAATACTTCCCAGGTAATGCTCACTGTTACAAGCACTATGCACAAATCATTGCGTTTAATTCTCACAACACTCAACCAGGTAGATAGCACAGCACTGGCTTTCCTGGATGGTGACAGGGTTTAAAGGTGGTCATGCTAAGAGCACCAACGCACCACTTGCACACCCACCGCTGGTCTTCATATCACCAGCGTGGGACACAGGACACATAAGTTCTGATTATGTCCAGAGAATGAGCTGCAGGCAGACTGCCCCTGGAGCCTGGGTGCTTGGTCAGCTCCAGGACTCAGGAGTCTGTCTAGGTTAGTGCCCTGAGGGATGGTGGAGGCTGGATCAGTCTGCTCAGGCTGCCATAGCAGAATGCCCCTGACTAGTGGCAAAACAATGGACATTTATTTTTTTTACAGTCTGGAGGCCAGAAGTTCAAGACCAAGGTGCAGGTGGGTTGATTTGTGGTGAGGCCTCTCTTCCTGGATTGCCTTCTCACTGTGCCCTCATGTGGCCTTTCCTCCGTGCACACGGGCAGAGAGAGAGCGTGTGCTCCTGGTACCTCTTCTATTTTTATTTATTTAAATTCGACTAATTAACATATAGTGTATTATTAGTTTCAGAGGTAGAGTTCAGTGCTTCATCAGTTGCATGTAACACCCAGGGCTCGTTACATCCCGTGCTCTCCTTAATGCCCATCACCCAGTTACCCTATTCCCCCACCCCCCCACCCTTCCAGCAACCCTCAGTTTGTTCCCTCGAGTTGAGAGTCTCTCAAGGTTTTCTCCCTCTCTGATTTTCTTATTTTATCTTTCCCTCCCTTTCCTTATGATCCTCTGTTTTGTTTCTTAAATTCCACATCTAAGTGAAATCCTAGGATAACTGTCTTTTTCTGATTGACTTATTTCGCTCAGCATAATACTCTCTAGTTCCAACCACGTCATTGTAAATGGCAAGATTTCATTCTTTTTGATGGCTGAGTAGTATCAAAGGATACAGACTTAGTGATCTGGTCCCTCTTCTTATGAGGACACTAGTCTGATTGGATTAAGGCCACACCGTTATACCCTCATCTAACCCAATCACCTCCCCAAAGGCCTTATCTCCAAACATAGTCATATTGGGGGTTAGGCCTCAACAGATAAGTTTTAGGGACAATAAACATTCAGTCTAGAATACCTGGTGGTGTGAGGGACAGATCAGCAGTCAGAGCCTACATGGGCTTTGCTTCTTCAGCATAAGGTAGTGGTTAAGAGCAGGAACTTTGGGGCGCCTGGCTGCCTCAGTCGGTGGAACATGGGACTCTCGATCTCAGGGTCATGAATTCGAGCCCCATGCTGGGTGTAGAGATGACTTAAAAAATAAAAGGGCAGAGACTCTGAGGCTAGACTGCCAGGGTTTGTATCCCAGCTCTACCACTTACTCTCTGGGTAAACATGACTCGTTTCTTAACCTCCTTGTGCCTCAGTTTCCCTCATCAGTGAGATGAGGATGCCAATACTACAGCCTCATAAACTAGTTGTGTGGATTACATGAAGTAAAGCGTACAAAGCTGTTAGTGCCCAACTGGGCACATAGTGAACACTGCAAATGCTTGTCAAAACCAAACCCAGGGGAGTGGGTCATTACTGACTCAAATCTATTTTGACCGAGGATTTGCCCAGCCTGTGTAGCAGCTTGGCTCCATTTTAGACTCTGTGTGTGTGTGTGTGTGTGTGTGTGTGTGTGTGTGTGTGTGTGATACAGATTAATTTAAAGACACAAGCTTTTACTTTTTTTTTCTTTTAAGACACAGGCTCTTTCCTCAAGAACCTACAGTTTTCATAGGGCCATTTATACCCAGGAAACTATTAAAGGGGAATGAGAACACTGTTCAGCATCTAAGGCATTTCCCTGATGTCACATCCAAGGGCTTTCTAACTTGGTGAGACCACTCTTGCTTGCATTTCTCTGGGAAGAAAGTTCAACAGGGTCCACTTACAGTTACAGCTAAAGCCATCTTGCGTTAACCCCCTGCCAGGATCCCGTGACCCAAATCCTTCCTTTAACGGTTCTTAGTGGAGGCTTTCTTTTTTCTCCTATTGTTTTGGTATTGACTTTTGCCTGTAGCTGCACAAAGACAGTGCATTTCTGTTCTATAACCTTTCCAGGGAAGATGCCCTCCATGTCTTTCCAACTTTCTTATGAGGGTCACGGAGCAGGGCTACTCTGTGTTCACTGCCTATTAATATCCTTCTAGTGCTTCTGGTCATTGACCTCACTTCCTCTTTTCCCAGGAGTGAAAACGTGAGTATATGACAATGCTGGGCAACAGTGCATCTTGACTCTTGCCTCCCAACCCACCCCTTACATACCTGGGTAGCTTATTCCCCAACAAGCTTATTTCCAATTAATTAATTACTTGAGCACATGTTATGCATCTGTGATGTGCTGGGCATTGTGCTAAAGGATGGGATTACAGACGTGAGTTAGGCCGCCCTTACTCAGAATCTCATGGGGAGACAGACAAGGCGACAGATACAGAAGAACATGACAGGCCCTATGCTGGACGCTATGGGAAGCCATGTGTGGGGAAGGAGAGCCTAATGAGACCAAGCATTCAAGGACGCCTTTGACAGAGCTGATGCTTGAACTGGGTTTTCAAAGATGAGCAGTGGTTTGGTAGCTACGGATAGAAGTAATGAGGTTAATTAGGGCTAAAGTCAGAGTGTGTGGCAGGAGGAAGAGGGGTGAGGCTGGAGAGATGCGCACAGACTTCTTTTCATTACTCACAGGAAGGAAGACATTGTTCTGTTCTTATTTACAGGTGCCTCTGGTCACAAAGTCAGGTCGTGGCAGAGCTGGATGGAGACCAGGGACATAAACCCAGATGGAGCATAAACCAGGATCAAAAGGTAGAAGGAAAAAGGGATTTTCACTGCTTCTGCATTTCCATGTTTTTCTGGGCGGCCTTTCTTCCCTCCTTACTTGACTTGCTTGGCTTGGAAACATTCCCCCGTTTCCTTCTGACTTACACATTTTTCTCTGTAAACTCTGCTTCTGGGAAAGCATGAGCTAGCCTTTTCTCCTCCAGCTAGTCTTAGGAGCTGCAGGCAAAGAAACTAAATATTTTCAGTGGATTTACTCCTGTTATTGTGCTCTAGCTCAGCACCCATCCTCTGGATAAGCTATAAAATTAAGTTCCTAACTCTAGTTCCATTCTAAGAATTCCCCCCGGCAGCTAGTCAGTCTAAAGGGCAAATGGGCACCTGGAATGTTCAAGCAAGATGCCTAAGTGCCTTCTGTGTTCTAGGAGCTGCGCTGAGAGTTGAGCGGACAGAGATGAGCAAGGCACATTTACTTCCCTCGATGAATTTATAGATGGACTCGCAAATAGATCATATGGAATCAGATGGCCATGGGTAGGGCTGGGTGGCTAAGGTAGCTGTGGACTCTAGATTCTGAACAAGTGCACTGGGTGATTTTTCTGCTGTTAGGTTTCAGCACCACTGCTTGAATGGCTGGGAAGGAATTGCCATTAATTCTGATTACTTCTCACATAAGAATTACACACGTTCTTCACTTGAGATAATGAATGTTTAAGCTCCAAAATAATTCCCAGCTCTAAAAATATTGCTAGTTATTACTTAATGTTTACTCTACTCCACGTATTGAGTAACAGGCTTTACTCTCCATATGGGTTAACTGCTCCAACAATTTCATGACATCCATATTATTACCCCATTTCACAGATGATGATTTATGATGTTAAGTAACTTGCTAGGAAATGTTCCTGATTCAAGTCCCTCTATAAACTTGACCAAGGGCATCATCTTCCTAGAGTTTCTCATCTCTGTACTTGTGACTCCAGGTAAACCACCCACATCTCTTTTCTGCCCTAAGGCCTCCTGGGAAGATGAGCCTATGAGCTGATGAGCCTGTAGGTTGCCTGTGTGATGGGGAACAGCAGAGGGCTCAGCATGTGGTAGCAGTGGGCTGGAAAGCAAAGGGCCAGGCCAACCATGTAGAGGGGATCCAGTGACCCTCAGCTTCCCGTTTTCCCCTGTCCTCCCAGCCCTGTTTGTTGTCTTCCCTGTTTCTGTGTTTACCTTCCACCTTGTAATTAAGCAATCAGCTTTTTCTCAGTGATTACTCACGATCTCAGCTGGCAAAAGTCACTTGATCTTTGGCTCTATGCCTTCCCATTAGAGTGTCGCCCAGTGCATGTGCTAATCGCCCAGAACCCCCGCTGCCCTGCTTGGCATGTTCGCTTTGGAGCCAGCTCAAGCCACGTGCCCTCAGTTGCAGCTGCCCCACCTGGCCTGGCCAGGGTGACTGTCACCTGAAGTTTCTCCACTGGATGGCAGGGCTTTTAGGTTTTGTCGAGATCTGCCTGCACCCATCGAATGGCGGTGAGGGTGGTGAGCCTCCTGCTCACACTTGATGGGGACAGCACTGTCAGCCCCTGAATGAGGAATGAAGCCCACTTGGGAGGAGTTCTGCAAATAGGCTTCCAACTGGTGTGTCCTTGCAGAACCTGCTCTGTTGCTGGGCAAAGAACAGGAGAATAGATGGTGCCAAGTGAGCCCCTGAGAGTAGACTTAATCCGAGTGGTCCACCCTTGACATTTACGAGGTGGGTGAACAAACAATCTGCAAGCTCAGAGCTGAAGTTTCTCACCTTCTTACTAAATAACTGCAAGGTGGAGGGTTTTTAAATATATATATATATATATATATATATATATATATATATATATACTAAAGTTTATAGTGCGAACATTTTATGGCTGCAAAGGCCATTCTTTCCTCTTGGTTCTATTTCTTTTCTCTCTCCTCTCCCTTATTTGTACATTTCATTCTCTGTTTTGCCAGTGCAGTCAGCTCTCATCCCTGGGCTTTCTCTCCTTCATCCCCGTTTGTCATCATACTTTGACAATCCCTCAATCCTTGTATAATGGAGGCAGTGGTTTGATTTGCTCCCGGTCTACTCACAGGGAGGGGGCACTCTGATAGAAGAAAAGCACCAGGAACAACTGAGGTATCTGAAGACTCACTGCCCAGGCTTCAGTAAGTTCCTTGAGGACACAATTTATTTCTCAGTATTCTTTATATCTTCTTCCATCCCTCCCCTGTTACTAGTATTTCATACGTGTACATTTAGTCAAGAGAAGGGTGAATGCAGAAGCAAATTGGAGCTCACATCTCATGTTGCTTGGAACCTGCACTTGTCATCTCTGAAGGGATTGTCTCCAATGATTTCACAGGCCCCTTATTATGTCTGAGGTTTGTTGAGTGAAGCAGCCGGTGATCAGGAGTGTGGGACCTTTCCTCTTCTATTGCAGGCTCCTCTCTGTGGCTCAGATGAGCAAATACTACAGCCTGATGATGTCCTCTGCTGGGGTCTCTGATCGGCCTTCAGTGAACTCCTTGCCTGCACACCAGTCTGATCCTGTCCCCAGTGGCAGAGGAGGAGGAGGAGGAAAAGGGGTGGGGAAGGGCAAGGTGAAAGGTGATTCAGGGGGTACAAATGAGTCAGAGTGCCTCTGGAGAGAGGACACAGTACATGAGGTCAGAGAGAAAAGCCCACACGGCTACCCATTCAGTTAATATTTATTGAGTATTTACTATTTCCCAGGTATAGTGGTCAGTGCTGGGAATACAATGGGGCAAAAACAGTCCCAGTGTTGGCTGTCAGGAATGCATCTTCTAATTTAGGGTGGAGTTGCTGATTCTTTAATGTACACACAGATCATCTGGGGATCTTGTTGTAGTCAGTGTTCTTACTCTGTAGGTCTGGGTGGGGTCTGAGATTCTGCATCTCGAACAAGCTTCAAGCTGGTGCCCATGCTGTTGGTCCAAGGAAAACACATGAAGACCAGGGATCAAGAGGAGAAGGCGAGTCTTGCAGGGGCTGAAAATCCTGGAGGCAGGGGGGAGACCCAAACAGAGTCAGTAGCCAAACTGGACAAGAGAACAGTTTAGAACAAAGGGAGTGGTAGGCATTTGAGGAACCAAGGAAGCAGTAAAAAGAAGTGGAGGAAAAATACAGAGATTGATTGAAAAAGGATGAGAGAGACAGAGATCAGCGGTAGGAGCAGACCAAGAGGTAGAAAGTATGAATTCTAGGAGTAAAAGTTCAGGGCTGCTCTTCCTCCAGAGATAGACTCACCATACTAGCCAGCTCAGGATGGATAAGGCCATTGGCTGAAGCCAGAGGAACTAGGAGGTCAGGAATGGAAAGGCCCTCTGAATTTGGGCTTCCCACATTGGAAGAAGGAGAGAGACAGAAGATGCGAGTCAATAATACCGAGCTAACATGCACCAGTAGTAGGGGAGAGCTAGTACAGATTAGTGAAAAGTACCAGTTATAGAGAGAAATGATGCATTCTTCCACTGTTGAGGAGATCTTGTAACTCAAAGTAGTTGAGCAAAGGCTAACTAGTTCTTAAGGGGCCTCCTTAAATGAAGAGATGAGAACAGTTTGTCATCAACCTGATAATATACAGGTGCTATGTAAATGGCCTTTTAAGATGGCTAAGGGTGCTTGAAAACAGTTTTTCCTTGCACAGTTGAAATATTCTGCTTGCAGTTTAATGTTGTACGTTAGTGATGTCTGAGTGAATGAGTCTTGAGTGCCCATCCCTAGGACTACCGTCTGTGGCAGAGTGGCATGGTTGAGCTAATGGTGGTTCCAGGAATGGGTGCACCACCGATGGTTCTGTATGAATCTTCCCCCCAGGTTTTCCTCTCCCTATCTCACTTCCTCCCTCACCTCAGCCTTCACTGGGTCCTGTCAGCCAACAATAACACAAGGATGAGCTGCAGGGTCCTGTGTCTGGTTCTCCATAATCAGAAAAATCTATGCAACCAAGCGTGGGGTCAGTGTCTTGGAGGCTCTGTCACCTGAACTCTGTTGCTGTTGAGAAAGTGCATCATTGAGATGAGGAAAGGAAATGCCATCTGTTTATGTCAGTGCCTGACCAGTCCTGTCTTCCTGGAGCCCTTTGCTCTCTCCCTTCCTTGCCTCACAGGTGGATTTTCTCAGGATCTCTTGATCTCATGATGCCGTTTTCACCAGAAGGGAACAGCAGGCAGGAAGGGAAGAGGCCAGAGGTTTACTGTGCTGCTTGTGAGGCACATGGGCACTTCCATGGCTCCTGAGACAGGCCTCCCACAGAGCAAGAAGCAGGTGGACCAACTTTCCTCCATTCCTTAAAAGAGAGAGAGAGAGGAAACCTGACAGAGACAGGTTAGATGTGAGGAAGGGATTCCATTAGAGCATGAAGTTTTGGGACTGTGACTGGCCATGAGACCACCCCAGGGGTCTAGAAAGACAAGGGGGATTTTCATTTCTCTTGGATGTTGGAGTGTGATCCCACATAGAAAACACTGGAGTAACCTCCCTCCTTCTGATGCTGGGTTTGTCCTCCTTGTGTCATTTGGGTATGATCAGGGATGCTTCGCCAGCTGCAGGACTGATGGAGACCATGCTCCCATGTCAGAGACTTGCCCAAGTCAGGTATGGAGAAGTGTTCCTTGTGGGGCCCACAGTAGTAGGGCACCTGGTCCTGGGCACAGTCGTAATGTGCCTTCTGCTCCAACCGCTAAGATGGGGCCACGGGTCTCAGTGGTGGCCTCTTTGGGTTTGGGGGCTAGCCAGCCACTGAGAATAATCCTCCTTCGTCACTATTGACTCCAGTTCTTCTCCTAAGGAACCCAGGATAGTAGTCCACCAAAAGGCATAAGATTCCCTGTGCCCATGCTCCAGGCTCTGAGTTAGGAATTACTGGGGCCACAGAGGAGCATGAGACCTCATTCTTATGTGAGCACTTCAAGAAATATTCAGCCTACTCAAAAAGACCAGAAATACTCACTAATAGACAAAATGTAACCTGTCAAAGATAGGAGTTCCACACAAGAACAAGATGTTGTCAGCAGCATCTGAGTGATGAGTGGGGCCAGCTCTGGCCTGAAGGATGCAGATGCCCACTGGGGTCATTACACTTCCCTTGTATAAACCAGCTGTCAGTTTGGGGTCTCCACATCCCTTGCAGTGTAGATGAATTGCTTTGAATAGGCCTCCAATTGCAAGAATTATTAAAGTTAAAGCCTTTTCCAAGATTTTGACTAATCTCAGAAGCAGTGGACGGGTAGACTTTTAGCAAAATGAGATTTATATTGTCCTTACTTCCTTTGCTTGAAAGATTCTATCTTTCTAGAAGGATATATCTTTCCCCCTCCATGCTGACCCCAATGTGAAACTTAGATCTTTATAAAGCTCTTCCTCCCAAACCAAAAACAGTCACTCTCACTAAGTAGTATGCATTTGTGTAGACTGTACTACAGGTCTTGGAAAGTATCACCAGGCAGGACAGACTTCTGCCATCTCTGGGCTCCCTTTCCTCCCTTCCTTCCTAAACCCTTCTTAGTCTCTGCCTCTGAGGGCTCCAACCCACACCTCCATCCCTCCCTTTCCTTAGAGCCTGGTGTTATTGGATTTCCAGGACATGGGGAGAAGGGCCTCATATCATAAACACTTGTCAGATTATATTCCCAACAAAGATTATTCTTTTCTGAAGAGAAACTTGGCTACCAGCTATAACAGGAGTATAGACTTCCCCACTTTGCTACGTTGTAGTTGGACGGACTTTGGGCACCACCCTCTTTTCATAAAAAAGGAAGTTGAGACTCAGATAGTTGAGTGAGATAAGAGGTGACAGCTGTATCATGTTGTGGAAAGACAAATTTTGGATCAGGCGGAATTAGTTTAAATCTTAACTCTGCACCTCACTAGTTGTATGACCTCGGGTAGATTACTTAGTCTTTCTAAACTTTGGTTTCCTCCTCTGCAATTCCTACCTAGCCCTCTTATCGGGAAGATAAGATAATGCATGTGAGAATGTCTAGTCCAATGCCTGGCATAGGAGAGGGGCTCTGCTCATGGAGTGTTTGGCCTGGAATTACGGACTGGTGGTGGCAGGCATGTCTCCTGATGGCCAGGACACCGTCTGATGGTGGCATCCCACTGGATCAGTCAGGGGTCAACCAGACAGTCAGACCAGCAGGAGACATATACTAAGTGAACTTATTGCAAGGAATTGGCTTGTATAATTGTGGGGCTGGCCAGGCAAATCTGAAATCCAGAATGTAGGCTGTCAAGAACTCTCAGACATGGTTTGGAGCTGCTGTCAACAAGAGGAATTTCTTCTCCACTGAGGAAACCCCAGCTCTGCTCTTAAGACCTGTTAACTGATTGAATCAGCGCCGCCCTCCCACCCCCCGCCCAGTTCATTAAGGGTAACCTCCCTCACTTAGAGTTAAGTAATTGTGGACTTCAATCACATTTACAAAATATCGCTGCAGCAACACCTAGGTTGAGTGAATAACTGGAGACTGTTACCTGGCCAAGTGTGACATATAAAACCAACCATCAAACTCACTAACCTGTGAGCTTCCTGAAGGCAGGAGCCATGATTCCATCTCTGCATTCAAGCTGCCACTGGCAGGTGCTCAGTGCTTGTTGAATGAATATATCAGTGGAGGTCAGGTTATAGAGTCCCTTGAGGGTCCTCCTAAGGAGGTTGAATTTTATCCTAAAGGCAATGGGGAGCCATTGCAAGATCTTGAGCAGGAATGGAAGGGATGTAGCCACTGTGTATTGCATTGAAGCCCTGTGCCAGCAGATAGCTCTTCTCCAAGGAAGGGAGGAATGGAGTCTGATGCCCACGTTCCTCGTGGGTGGATTGCTCTGGCTTGGGAGACATTTCTCTTGAGTTCTTTCTAAAGGGTAGAGACTCCCTGGAGAATGTGTTCCAGACAGGCCGCTAAATATAGTCCTCTGCCTTTTTACAACAGCAAAGCCAAAGCATGATATTTTACCCTGAAATTATGCCCAGGCTTTGGAGGAGAGTGCGTCCCCTCAAATGTGACCCTGGGGGCTCCTTTCTTTGACTACTATTTGGGGAGGGGGGTAGTTAGATCATTCCCACTGGTGGCTGGATTGTAACTTGGACAATTGTGTGCAGAGCGGAAGCAAGAGCAGATGTCAGCCTGACTGGAGTCCCTGACCTAGAGGCTTCTGTCCCAGGGAAATTAGCTTTGCTGCCTAGACTCAAAGCTAGAGTTTTCACATCTTGATTAGAAAACAAAGGACAAGATGCCTCATTTACTGCTATGCATCCAAGCTACTGCACGGCTTCCACTGCCTCAGAGCCTGAGCAAAACCCCATTAGAAAACTTCCTACTATAGAATGAAGGGGGGGAAATCGGAGGGGGAGACGAACCATGAGAGACGATGGACTCTGAAAAACAAACTGAGGGTTCTAGAGGGGAAGGGGTGGGGGGATGGGTTAGCCTGGTGATGGGTATTAAAGAGGGCACATTCTGCGTGGAGCACTGGGTGTTATACACAAACAATGAATCATAGAACACTACATCAAAAACTAATGATGGAATGTATGGTGATTAACATAACAATAAAAAATTTAAAGAAAAAAAAAAGAAAACTTCCTACTGCCCTGCAGATGCGGGGGTGCTACCAGGAGAGCCGAGTCCTACATGCTCTTGCTGATTTTCCCAGCAAAACAAGCTCATCTGGCCCAGGATGCAGCCAGCCCAAAGGGCCACCCGCAACCTTGAATATGGAGAAACGTATTTGTTTCTTCTTTCAACGCTCTGATAAGTGAACTGCCTCATATCCCCTCCCCTCACATAAAGACCTCATTTTTGCTTTTGAAGGAAGTTAATATTATTTTTAATCACATCATTTTTATAATCCTGAATGAGATTTTGGAGGGTTTTCCTACTGCTTCTGGGATTCTTTGAGGATGTCTGAAGATTCCCCATTGATTCTAGAGACCTGTAGATTGGAGCCTCACACATACCGATCATACTGAACCCAAGGACCAAGAGGCCCCGAGAGGTTGTTCTGTTCATCCTGTGGTCCAGGGCTGCCCCAAACTAAATGACTTCAGTTCCAGTCAGTTTAGTCAATATTTATTAAATCCCTCCCATGCCATACTTTGTGCATAAAAGGGTGAGTTGGACATATCCTTAAAGAATCCTGCTAAGTTAGGGACAGACCATGATGATAAGGGATGACCCAGGCAACACTCAAGATGTGTCCAGGGTGCCAAGTAAGCCCGGAAGGCACTGCATTAACTGTGGCTGGGACAGGCCTTCTTAGGTGGAAATACCTAGACTGAATCTTGAAGGATGAGTAAGCCTTTCCACATGAAAAGAGGATGAAACGAAGCAGAGGAGAGAAGGATGTTCAGAGCAGAGGGAATAGAGTATGCAAAGTCACAGAGCTGAAAACAACCTGGGATGGGGCAGGAAACAAAGACTAGATTGGTGCTGTTGGAAGGCGGAAGTGTGAGACCACATGGTAGGTATCCTGGCTTTTATCTGGGAGAGGGACTGGTATGGTCAGACTTGACTTTATAGATACCTCTGTCTGTTATAGGGAGGATGCTTTGCAAGAAAGCAAAACTGGAAGCAGTTAGAACCAACCCTACTGTGTAGGTAAAAGATAATGTGTCCTTGACCTTGGGGAAGAGAGGACAGATTAGGGAGATATTTGAGGGAAATCATCAGGCTTTGAGAATTTGGATACCATTTCCTTAAACATTTTGAAGCAGTACCCCTGGTAGTGTGAAATTCTTCCCCCTGTCTTGCCTGAATCCTTCCTGATGCAAGGTAAGCACATTCCCTAGCACAGCCTTTACTTTTCTAGTGAGTGCTGCCTCTTCACTGTGTCAGAGAAGTCTAGAGCTAAGAGTCTTGGATGCAACCTCCATGTCACTCTATTGTATCAGATGCTTGTCTCTGATTCACCGTAACTCAAATAGAACGTGCTAAGCATAGTTGGTGTTGGAATCCCTGGTTTAGGGCCTCTGCGAGCCCTGGACTTCTCTCCTAGGACTTTCATCCCCTGCCTGGCATTGGCATCCCAGCATGGCCCTCGGCATCTCAGATGAGCATAACTGAGATGCCAAGGTAGGGAGGGAGCAGTATTCACTCAGATGATTAACAAGTCTAAATTGGGGTTCAGAAGCTCCAGTTAGCATGTGACTGCCAAAGTCCCCATGCATGATGCAGGTCAAGCTCCTATCCTTGGTGGACATCTGTTTGCTCATCTGTCAGGAGAGCTAACCATACTCTCATTGCATGCTTCTCACTGTGTAATCTGGAGGATCTGGAATGTGCCTGGAGAAGGCAAGTGCCTAGGGAGGGCAAACCACGTGGTGTCGGCTGCGGGGGCAATGGGCAGAATTTGACTACTTTCAGTTCCATCCCCTAAAGAACCTCTCCTTGTCTCTCACATTCTTGGGAGGCCCTGGAGCTGAAGGTGAGGGTGTCCAAGTAAAGCACCGTCCTAGATGCCCTTCATCTCCAGACAAGTGAAAGAAGCAGGAGTCTGCTTTTCCCCGTCTGCCATTCCCAGCCCTGAGAAGGAGGCCACAGCATTCTGAGCTCACCTTCCTTCCCTTCACTCAGAAAATACCTCACTCTTACTCTTGGGAAGAGGTGGATAGCCACTTGCTTAAAGAGCTGGTCTTATGTGCTAATCGGAGCCCTGGGCCAGGAGCTGCTCATCCTCCCAGGAGGCTAACAATGAGATATAAAGGTAAAGCTTTATGGAGGGAGCCAAGCTCTAAACAGGCAGCCCTGAGGTACTTAATACAGCTTGTCACTGCTGGAACAGTAAGGAAATGGGGCTTCTGAGAATTTCCTGAGAAATCTAAAGCTCCTTTTAAATGGCAAGAAGACATTCTGACAGTGGGGAGGGCACTCTTCGGTTGCTGTTATCCCTTCAAAGACAGTGAACCTCACTTCCGAGGCACCCACCTGTCCTCTGCTCCCAGAGCTGGGGACCCTTTTTATAGGAAACCTCATATTGGTTTTTAATCCCAGACCCTCAGCCTCCCCTTGCACAGTAGTTTGTAGCAAGAACAAGGTATGTTGAAGAAGCATCAAGTACAATTTCCCTACTCCAGAATGCAGTAACAAGTGCTTTAGTCTTTTAAGTTTCACACTCTCAGGGAGCCCCTTAGGAGGTGGGGCAGATAATATTGGTTTTATCCCCATTTTAAGGATGAAGAAGGTGAGTCAGAAAATGGCAGACTTTGTGCTAGGAGAAACGGAGTGGGGATAAGGAAACACGGGTCTCCGTCATGAGTGTGCTGAGACCTGCAAGTGTCAGACCCCTCATTGGTAGAATGAAGGACCAGGGCGTGAGGTCAGCGGTTTTCAGAACGGAATTCCTGGGACAGTGAGTGCCTCTGTGCCCATCAGAGCATGGAACAGGGAAGCCAGAACTCAAGAATTTCTATGCCAGCCCCCGTGAGAGCTCTCTATTTTATCTTACATATTGGGATTCCACGTGGAATTTCATTTGAAGACAGGGTTTCTCAGTTTGAAAACCACTGAATTAAATACTGTCTAAGTTCCCTTCCACTTCCAAAAGCTGTGACTCTCTTGAGTCAGGTCTCCTTGGTCATGATCCTCTGTCCTCTCTACCCTTTATCCCAGACGGGTGGCTGACCATGGAGCAGGGCAGTGTCTCTCCCTGGGGTGGTACATCTGCCTCAGGCTGGTCATCTTTTTTTTTTTAAGATTTTATTTATTTATTTGAGAGAGAGAGAGAATGAGAGATAGAAAGCACGAGAGGGAAGAGGGTCAGAG
This sequence comes from Callorhinus ursinus, assembly GCF_003265705.2. NCBI lineage: Eukaryota > Metazoa > Chordata > Mammalia > Carnivora > Otariidae > Callorhinus > Callorhinus ursinus. The sequence goes on along the minus strand of NW_027397075.1, from coordinate 33,788,303 downwards.
GGAGAGGCAGACTCCCTGCTGAGTGGGAAGCCCGATGCGGGACTCGATCCCGGGACTCCAGGATCATGACCTGAGCCGAAGGCAGTCGCTTAACCAACTGAGCCACCCAGGCGCCCCAGGCTGGTCATCTTTACTTTGATCAGAAGCATCTCCACCATGGAGATGGAGTGGGAACTGGGGGTTTTCATCTTGGTGTCTCCAGCACCTGTCACATTGTAGGCAGTCCTAAATGAGGGTAGGACAGCTCCATTCCAAGTAGAAAGACTTTTAGAAGGACCTATTCTCCAAACATTCACTTGTCTTGACGCCAGGTCTCTGGAGAAACCTGTGGAGCTGAGGGGCTCTATTCCTAAGCTCCAAGATGAACGAGTTAACACCAGCTGGCAGGTTGGGGTACCATTTGTGACAGATTTCTGCTAGTAAAGGAGATATGAATAGGGTCGTGTGTAATGAATAGTGCAGTAGGTGGTCAAAATATCTGCTCATCCCATGGTTCACTGCCTTTGGAATCTTTCAATTTTTTTGCCACTTGCTTTCTTCTCATTTGAATATAAAGGGAGTTATGATAAAGGTGAGATCTCCTAGGTATCTTCAGTCATTGGTGACTGGGGGTGAGGGAGTATTGTGATCTCCAAATACATCTCTTTACTTCCAGGGCAGTTGTTCTCAGCCTTTTTTTCACCACAGAGCAAAGTGGTGATTTTTAGATGCTGGAGGTAACCTCATGGCACCATAAAAATAAGGATCAGCGGACTCTTTGAGGGAAGTAGAAGTGAAAACATCACCCTGGGCTCTGCTATGACACTGGACTGAGTGCTTACCAGAGGCCATCACCACCACCAACTACTACCACAGTGCACTGAAAATGACTTCCAAGTGCTCTCTTTGTCTTTTGTTGTATCTTTCTTTTGTTCGAGACTCAAAGTCCTGATTGAAAATATGTGATTGGCTAATTCCTAAGTGATTGGATTAAGTCATACAGTTAGTCCCTGGTTGTAAAAGTAGCAGAAGTTTCTGGATCCTTGGCTTCCATAATGGGAGGTGGCCAATGAAAATAAGAACCCAAAACTATCCTCTGTCTATATTTCACAAAATAAGAAAAAAGGTAAGTCCATGTAAGTAATTTGGAACATGTAGTGACACTATTAGCTAGTGATCAAAGTTCTTTTCTCTTATTCCTGGGCACAGACTTAGACTGCATTTCCCAGCATTCCCTGTAGTTGGGTGTGGCATATGACTCAGTTCTACCCCATGATTATGAGGGGAAGTGGTACCATTCCCCACGCATCACTTCCATGCATGCTCCCGTGCATGCTCTTCCATGCTTCTTTCCCCTCTGCTGGCTGCACTACAGATGATCACTCAGCATGATCTTGAGAGCCATATGTTGAAGATGGCAGATCCACAAGACAGAAGCAGCTTAGGTTTCTGAATTACCTCCTGGAGGAGAGGTGTCTGTCTCAGCTGTTTGGGGGAAAAGAACCCTGCTCATTATATTAAGTCATGGAAGTTTTGATGTTTGTCTGTTAGAGCTAGTATTGACTAAATGAATATTGAGTACTACTAGGAAAAGGGCTAGAAGCTGGACAGTAAAGCCATTTACACATCTCCACCTTGAAGATAGGTAAGGTCAAGAAGGGTGGTTGGGATCAGACTGTAGAGGGTCTTGGAGGCCTAGATATCAAAAAATAAACATAAGAAGTTGGATCCTCTTTGGTCATCATAACCACTTGGAAGATCAGCAGTGCTATGAGAATGTTAGGTGGTCTCCTGCAGGAGGGTTCAGACAGATTTATTAACCCGCCAAGAGATGTTTTTCTTTCTTTCTTTGCTTAAAGATTTTATTTATTTGACAGAGAGAGACACAACGAGAGAGGGAACACAAGCAGGGGGAGTGGGAGAAAGAGAAGCAAGCTCCCTGCCAAGCAGGGAGCCCCATGCAGGACTCGATCCCAGGACCCTGGGATCATGACCCAAGCTGAAGGCAGATGCTTAATACTGAGCCCCCCGGGCGCCCCAAGAGATGTTTTTCTAAAGCAAGCAAGAATATCAGCAATTCACCCATTTGACTTGGCAACTGGAGGATGATCTAATAAGGGTGAAGAGGGGCTACTGCTAGGGCTGTCAAGGTGATGTCTGAATGTTTGATGTGCCAGTTCCTTGAGAACCCTCATGGGTCTGGCATTCCCTATGCCCCTTGTTCCTGCCTCACCACCATGCACATTATTGTCCCTTCCTGCTCACAGAAAGAGCACTGGACAGGGAGTCAGGGAAACTAGGTTCAAGTTCCCATTCTGCCACACGCGGTTGTCTGATCTTAGGAAGTTTTGTCACTTCTCTGGGCTAGAAAATGAAGGTGTTGGACTAGTTGATTGTTTGGTGATTTTTTTCTTCCCACTCTATTATTCTGCCCAGATGGATTTCTAAAGGTGCTACCAATCTCTTGGCCCCAGAGAGGTAAATAAACAAGCCTCCCTGCTCTGTGTGATACCTCCTTGGGTGCCTTGACCCTGTGCTTTCCCATAACTCAGTTTATCAAACTTGCTAATGGGCAGTGCTCCCGGGTTCCTCCCATGCCTGGAATCGTGAAGAGTTACAGAAGAGGAAAGCGACTTTGTCTTAGAAGAGCTCAAATTGGATGTGAGTTTCTTGACTTCTAATTGTAGTTTAGGGGGTTAGGGAAAGGGCTGGTATTTATGAGTCTGTTGATTTGGATGAGGGGAATAGGGATGTAAATCAATTCGGCAAGAGCGCTGAAGCCAAGCCTTCTGGGTCCCAAGCAAGTGCGCAGGTGGCTGGGCTTTTGCCTACGGAGTTTTTTTTTTGTTTTGTTTTTTTGTGCTCTGAGGACCTCTTTAGCTTCAAGTGAGCCTGTGCTTTCATGAAGGGGCATGGATGGACTTGAAAGGGAGAGCTGAGAGCCTCAGCTGCTAATGTGGGATGGGGGTGGAAGCTGAGAAAGAATCAGGTGTTCATCCCTGTTAGTGGCATCCACCATGCTAGGTTGTGTGACCTGCTGTGGGGAGGGGAGGGAGGGAAGAGGAGGCCCCTCCCTCACTTACCAGGGCCTGTGCCAGCTTGGAGCAAAGAAAAGGCTGAGTCCCTGCCCCCTGTCTTCCCCACTTCAGGCTGGAAGCAGTTTGTTCTCTGGGGGCTTGTCCGCTCCGTTCTTGAGCGCTACTGAGGCCTTTCGTCCAGCTTTGTCAGCTTCTTTGTCAGTCTTAGGCTTACTCTGTCGCAGGGGACTTGGGTCCAGGACCAGAGGCCCAGGGTTAAGAGTGTGTGTGTGAATCTTGGTCAGGCAGGAAGCAGCTCCAAGTCTCAGATTTAAAACAACTTCTCGTTTGCAGAATACTGTGTGTGTGTGCGTGTGTGCGTGCACATGCACGTGTGTGCGTGTGTGCGTGTGTGTGCGTGTGCTCACTGTGGTGAGGGGGGCCGTGGCGGTGGAGGAAAGGTAGAGGTCAGGAGAGTGTAGTCATTTTCCAGGGCCTGCTGGCAAAGTACCACAAACTGGGTTGGGCAGCTTACAAAAATACAAATGTATTCTCTCACAGTTCTGGAGGTTAGACGTCCAGAATTAGGTGGTCGGTGGCCTGCTATCTCGAAGGCTGCAGAGGAGCGCCCCACCTGGCATCAGGTGGTTGCTGGCAATCCTTGGCATTCCTTGCCTTATAGACATATCATTCAAATCTCTGCCTCACATCTTCACCTGGTGCTCTCCCTGCGTGTCTCTGTGTCCAAATTTCCCTCTTCTTATAACGATATTAGTCATTAGATTAGTGGCCACTCTAATCCTGTATGACTTCATTGTAACTTGATTGCATCTACAAAGGCCCTACTTGCACATAAGGTCACATTCACAGCTAGCAGAGGTGAGGATTTGAACATATCTTTTTGGAGGACACAATTCAACCCGCATCAGGAAGGTGCCTATTTGAGGTTCTCATCTGTTCAAGCCTTTGAATGAGGTGGAGCCTGACTCACTGATCTTTTACTTCATATAAGCATTAAGAGCATGCTGTTTCTGGGTGCCCGCGCTCCGTAGCTCATTCCTCAAGGCGTCATTCACAGTGAATCAAGAACAAGAAAATAAGAATAAAGCCACTTCCCTGTTTTTTTGCTGAATGGAATTCTTATGAGCACAAACTGAACGGTGAGTGGCTGGCCATTCTATGTGTCCTTTTTTCTTTTCTTTTCTTCTTTTTTTTTTCATTGTTGTAGGATGCCATTTATTTTTATTTTTATTTTTTTATCTTTAAATTTTTTATTGTTATGTTAATCACCATACATTACATCATTAGTTTTTGATGTAGTGTTCCATGATTCACTGTGTATAACACCCAGTGCTCCGTGCAGAATGTGCCCTCCTTAATACCCATCACCAGGCTAACCCATCCCCCCACCCCCCTCCCCTCTAGAACCCTCAGTTTGTTTTTCAGAGTCCATAGTCTCTCATGGTTCATCTCCCCCTCTGACTTACTCCCCTTCATTCTTCCCCTCCTGCTATCTTCTTCTTTTTCTTTTTTCTTAACATATGTTGCATTATTTGTTTCAGAGGTACAGATCTGTGATTCAACAGTCTTGCACAATTCACAACGCTCACCATAGCACATACTCTCCCCAATGTCTATCACCCAGCCACCCC